>NC_141687.1:663050029-663377932 GCF_964263255.1 Lissotriton vulgaris
ACACATTCGTCCTCTCACAAAAAGAAAAAAGATAAAACTCTGGTTAACATTTCAGCTGTCCCTATTGCTGATGGCATTGTGTGGTATAAAGTGCCATTTGATGTTTGTGGTCCTACTGAGACCCTACAAACACCTTATGTCTTATGTGTATCTTCGGGCAATGTGGTGACTCCCGGTTTATATTCAGATGATTGGAATGTTAATGCTGGGGCCAATGCACTTCCAGGCTTGGTCAGGCCTGCATTTAGACACCGTATATGTCAATAGAATATACTTAAGAGTTCAAATGGTCAGTAGCAAAGTTCTAATCCAGTGTATTGCCCTGGGACTCTCCGGAGTGCTTAAAGGCATAATAAGGCCAGCATAGGGGGACCGATCCACCTGTTCGTCTTGTCGACACTACATACGTACTGTATTAATTTGCATCTAAGGTTAAGTTTCTCCTCTTTGTACAGTTTGTAGTAGCACAACATTGTTCTGATTAATAAAATGTTTAGTTGCTTATAATACTCTCTTCTTGTGTCTGAGTCTGTTCTAGTAGTCTAGTCTCTAGTGACTGTCATCAAGTTTGAATATAATGACATTAACTTTGTTTTTTTTTATTTCAATTTGTTAACTTCCCTTTCAAATAATACTCCCCACTCTCCGTGTCCTTATCCTTCATTTCTAGTTCACCTAGGAGGGAGTGGGACCTCACTTTGGGTCTGATGAGGTTGCCTTCAATATCAAAAGAAACACTGCTGCTACTACTACCACCACCATAGCACTACAGGAAACCATGCAGCTCTTGCTTCATCTAATCAGGTAAGAGAAGTAAACTGGGGTTGAATGATTCATTTTGGAACGGTAATCATTTTATACAATGGAAATTCACCCCACCCCTTCTGAGTCCTTAGGGGTTAATAATAATATATAGTAGCAGATTAGGCAGACATTAGGGGGAGCAGCAGCGATGTTGCAATGGCATTGGGTGCCCAACAGACCAGGGCAACGTTGTGGTGGAGTGGTTTTGAGGCCTGGTTGGGGCCTGGGGTATTTGCAGCAGCTTCTGCCTCCTCATCCTCCAAGGCCACCAACTACCGATACTCGGCCCTAATGCCCTCCAGTTTGCAATGCCGGGTCCGCGCTGCAATTTTCTGCCTGCTAGGTACTTTTGGATCAGCAGCAGGAGTAGCTACATATCAAAAAAGAAAAAAGACAAATTGTAGACAATGCTCTTAACAAAACACATAGAAAATGATGCCATGGGTTTGGAGGGAGGTGATTGATTTGATGATGGGTGGGTAGGAAGGATACATAATATTGCGCTTGAAAACTACTGTAAGTCCAGGGAGGAGTCTGAAATACCACCTCCTCAACCCTTTCATTCATAAAACCCTCAAAAAAACTATTCCAGGCAAGTAAAGATAAGAAGTACACCACTGCAGAGGAGCACCTTAGTTCCTTATTCTCCTTCCCAAGGATTTTTCCATTCATCATTACATTGTGCTTCAAGAATTACATTTTTTATTCTTTACCCTTGCTTTGGCTACTCACCGCCATTTATGTTTTAGTTCCTCTCAATCCACTCTTCACCATTGAAAAAACCCATCCATCCATATATCCATCTATCCAAACATGTCTCTCTGTCTCACTCTAGTCTCATTTCAAGAACAAACCTTTCAGTAACATACATTTGTCCCTTACCCACCCATAAATCCTTAAGTTTATTTCAATCAAAAGATACCACCACAAGATTCCAATCACCCCCCCCCCAGGCAGGCATCCTTTCACACATATATTTTCACCCACCCCAGCAAGCTTCCTAACCATATTCCTTTCATCCACCCTTCACCCACCCATGTATCCTAGCTTTCAGCCACCTATAATATTTATGCATCCGATGCTTTCACCCATGCATTGTTCTCTTTCAGTCATATATATTACATTTCACCCTTCCTTTCCCCTTCTATCTTTCCCTTTTCCATCAACCCATAGTTAAAGGTCTTGCGCATAAAATGCTCTTTGCTAAGCTGAAGATAGGAGCGGCTTTTAGTTACTCAGCTCAACTCCGGCTGTGTTCACCTGTTATTCACAAGTCAACAACACCACACCTTTACAGTGAGTTTATGATTAATTGTCAGTAAGCAAGCAATATGGCTTACCGCCACCTGCCACTGGCACTGGCTCACCCACTTCAGCTGCGGTGTCTACAGAATGGTTGGCTGTCTTTTGCTTTCTCGTAACTTCTGGCCCCGGCACTGGAGGACGGTATGGCTAGAAAAAAATTACACATTTCTTAGATGCCAGATACACTTCCCCCTATTATTATTTCATAGCAAAATAAAAATACACCACACACATCATTCACAAACATTTGGATACATTACAGACTGTATCTTCTATCAAAAATATCAGGCTGAGCATGTTGTTAGTCGCAATTTTAAAAAAAAGCCTCAAGTCAAGAGACAAGCTGTTAAGGAGTAGCTGGAGCTATTAATTGATTAATGTGATGTTTGAGAAAAAAATCACATATTCCCTTGGTTGGCAAATGCAATAGGGCTGTCTTCCTCTTACTTCCTCCCAGAAGTGGTGTACAGTCATCAGTTCACCAACTGCTGCTAATAATACTAGGCCTCGCAAATAACAAGACACAACTTTGGGGTGTCCAACATGACCATGGCAACTCTCTTGTTTTGGTGATTGAGCCTTCTCATCTCAACATACATGCGTAGAATACCTTACTTAGGCAATGAGCATGCAATCTGCATGGCAGAGGAGTAGTAATAGTAGAAGTACCACCACTCCGCCACCCACAAAAGGGGAGAGGGAAAACCTGCTTGAAAAAGCAGAAGAAAGGAACCTACAGACATACTAGTAACTACAGACAGGAGACAGCTTGTCGTAAAGTACAGAAACTTGAAATATAGTAAATAGGATAACGCAGGGATAACAAGGTTTAGAAATGGATAGAGCAAAGAGGATTTGGAGAAAAAAAATGTAAACGGGTAGGGGCCACTTTTTTAAAAAGGATCGGAAAAGTTAAGAGAATAAATATAATAATGATAACACCAGGAGGACTTACTGGGGCAAGCAGAGCCATCGACAGAGGAACTCTGGGAGGCACCTCCAGCTGTCGGACCCTCACCCATCTCAGCCCTTTCTTGCCCCTGGATGCTGATGTAAAACATAAAGCCAAAAAAGATTAGTGGTAAATAAATATCACCCCCAAATATTTTTTTACAGGCAAAGACAATCGCAATAATATGGAACTTCTCTAGCTCAGATCAACTAGTAGTAGGATATTTCGGATCGTCCTATCCTATTACAAATTTCCAAAACCTACCTATCTAGCCCCATTCCAAATTTAGTAAACTACATTTTGGAATTACTAATAATAAATTGCAACAAATTATGTTTGCTTCATCTCAAATCTCATTCATAATATCTCAACCGCCTTTGACGGGCCAATTTATTAATCACTAAGGGCCTTAATAATGATTACAACGATGTTGTTGATGCTGTTACAGTTCTGGAACCTCTCGACCTTAGGTCGGCGCTGTGGTAATGTTGACCGCACTAGACTATTATGAATCGATGTGATTGCCTAGAGGACATAGGTCGCAAACCTCCATTTGGTAATGGAAGCTTGTGTGGCAGGCAGAAAAGGCCCGCAGCACAAGCTTCTAGTGGAAAATGGATGTTGTTGTCCACAAACATCCCTGCACTCTCCATGTGGCATGCACCATGTGGTTCCAAAATTACAAATACCTAATTACAGAACTTCTGACATAATCATCACTAATCACATCAGCCCAAGCAAGAGCCAAGTACGATTCGATAACTAGGTTAGATAACACCAAGTAAACTAAGCACCTGTCTAGTATATCGGACTATTATATAATATTTGAAAACTTAACTTACCTGCATGTGAGGAGCATGCTTGCTATCATTTGGGAAAACAATATTAGCTACAGCATAGAACACGCAAGTAATAATACAAATGTATATTTGTAATAATTAGCTACTCACCTAGCCCCGCGACCTCAACTCCCAGCAGGTCCAGGATGTCGGACTAGTTGTGCGCTAACTGCTGATGGGTGCGCTGGACATCAGAGCAGCTGTAAACTGCCAGGTGCAAATTCGCCCAGCACTGCAGGTGCTTTTGCATCCCGTACTCAGACCCTGGCCTGCCGCCTGTTGCCAGGTTAAGGGGCAGATAATACTGAATATGAAAAAACTGTGCTGCCACCTCATCCTTGGAAAACAGGGCACTGGGCTGCACCCCTGACTGGCGCCGCCTTCTGCAAGAAAGGTGGCTACTTGCATGCCATGGTGCACCCTTATCTGCCATGAGGCAGGGGGAGGGAAAAAACAAGAAACAGGCAAAAATATTGAAGGAGGGTAATAAGGCAGTAGGAAAGCTAAAAAGTAAAGAAGTACAAAACTCACTAAAAACACACAATAAAGTGTAAAACCCCCCCAAAAATTCACGTTCAGAAAGATAAAGGGGACAATAATAAATAAAAAAGATTGGAAAAAAAGTTTTAGTACGCGAGGATTGCAAAGAATGAATAAGGATGGAAAAGTAGACCCAGCACCATAAACAAAGTAAGAAACAAGATGATTGCGCCCGTGTGTGACCGCGTGGTGCATTCCGTGTGATATTTCCACCCGAACCCACAATTGGCGTTGATGTATGGCGTAAACATCATGCAAATGGCGGGACAAGCAACTCTGCCTGCTTGCAGAACTCTGCGTAGCGTAGCAGAGTTTTTTGCCACTGTGCAGAGTTATGCTTGACACTGCTATGCGAACACGCCCAGGTTTAATATACACTTTAGATAACATTGTATCACCTGTTATTGATATTGTTCAGCACAAAATGTCTACGTTGTATCATGGTCAATCTCAACTTCGATCTGTTATGCAATTTGTGTGGACACTTCAAACACTTAAAAAGGGAGGGTACCATGGGATTTTCTGAATACGTTAGCAATATTTTTACCCTTTAATTTTACAGATAAACACAAATTGATGGCTATGAAAGACACTACATACACTATACTACATATTGAAAAACTAGAACAATTTCCATTCACTGTGACAGAGTCAAATTCGGCTGTATGGGTAATACATGGTGTTATTTCATTGCCAATCTCACTGTTTCAGTTCTCTGCTTGCATGAAACATTATTAGGTGTGTAGATATGAACTGCTAGGCAGCAGTTACATACATGAACATTGGTCCTTGCTGTTTACATTTCGTTGTCAGTGTGCTGAGAAGGAGGATTTTCTTGAAGTGGAGGATTGTGGCTCTACTGTTGGACATTCCATTGTGTGCCAACATTTCAAACTTCATGGCTCCTGCAATGTATATGCCCCTAATTTGGCTTGTTTTTAGAAGGGACCCCTATTCCTGCTACAATCCCTACTCTTATGTTGCTTTCCAATGGCAGTTATTTCATCTTCAATAATCAGAACTGCTGCGCTTTGCAGGCGGGCTTACCGTATATAGTAACAGTTTCCCAACAAGTTACTTGTTGCAACAATGTCCTGTTACCCCTCCAAATGAAAGTGTAGATGGTTCGCTGTGGTCTTCCATTCCTACTTTGAAAACAGATCTCAATAAGTTAAGCAGACTCAAAGCGTTATTGTTTCAACAAGATGTGGCTCTCACGTCAGCTCATGAGGCCTTCCAATTGCAGGGGTTAGAACATCCAGTGAAATACAATCCTTGTTGAAATTGAATCACCCCTCCATTTGCGGCAATTATTACACCAAATATTTAATTCTTCTGATACCGCAGGCCTAGCCTATTTTTTTTAAACTTCTGGGCTTCGGTCTTGTGACTTCTTTTCAAACTATTTTTGGAGTAACCTGGTCCTTTGGAGGGTTCCCTATAATTATCGCCCTGGTGTGTGGTGTACTTGTTCTGCTCCTACTATTCTGCAATGGCTGCTCGATCTGTAGTTCTACCAGGCTTGGCACAGCTGCAGTTGTACCATGATAAGATACTACAACTCTCTGGTTTGATACCATTGGCAGCTCTAGATGTCAATTTTCGCCTAACCTTACGTTACGCTTACTTTACCTGTGTGCAACCTGTATTTCACTGCATCCGATGCCCCCTTCAGTGGGCCCTAGATGTCTGCCTGGCTACCAAGTCAGACGCTGCGGTGACTTTTGAACTATTGATTGGTCTGTTGATGTCCGTTAAGCAGGACTATTCCTTGGGTATGCGGCTTGTGTACAGTCCTTCGCTGGGTCTACTGACCGCAGGGAGTACCTGTGCCCGTGCACAGCAGCTCCTTGATCTGACTTTTTTCTAAATAAACACAAGTTCCCAGGTATGCTTTTAACAGCTACTGGACGTGAAGAGCATATCTGTTCATTTGAATTGCTTAACTGGATGGCAACACTCCTCTCATTGGAGGATTCGGAGGCCTTGTTGGAGCTTATGGCGTTCCATTTTTCATCCTATATCTTGGGTCCTGAGAATACGCTGTAATTGGCTATATTTGTTTGTACAAACAAAAATGCTCTCTCACCAACTTTTTTTTTTTCCTCCACGTTTGGCCATCTTTGGCCCTCAACGCTAACCTGAGATGCTTTGGTTCTGTTTACCTCTAACTTCTGTAGCCTGATGGTACTACTGTACTGACCACAGGGAGGGAGTCACGAGGCCCATTGGGGTATTGCCGTCTTCTCTATGTTAGCATGAGCACGTTGCTGCCTGTCTCTTGCTTTGCGTATGTTACTACACAACATTTTTTGTGTGTGCTACTCTGAAACCTTTACATAGAATATGCTGTTGTTTTCGTGCCTTGCTCGTTGCTGGGATTTAGTCTGCACATTGTGAACAAGGTCGAACAACAATGCCCCTTGTTATTTCGTTTTGTTCAGGCCTAGCACCTAAACAAAACATGCAAATGCATTTGTTACTTGGGAGCACACACTTTGGTCATATGGGGCTACACAGATGGGTAACAGACACTTTGAGAGGGATCTTTCCAGGGAGAAGAGCATGACAGCATATGTGATGTAGAAACTACCATCTATAGACTGAGGTACGGGGTCTGCTGATAACACCGAGAGATTTTATAATATATAATCATTTTGCTACTATACATGGGGAGGGAGGTAAGGCTACTCTGTCATTTATCATGACGGCTCCTTTTATGATTTTTGAACTACTTGCTATGCTGACCGTATTTGTGGTAGGCATTTTTCTACTGATTGTGGCACGTATACTGCATACTAGAGCACGCTAGTTAAAATAAACATTTCCAGCTGTCTTTTGTCTCTGTCAGATCTTATTGTAGATGAGTACAAGAGTGTGAGTTAAAGGGTGTCTCTTGCTACCACAATTCCTGAGAGAGTCAGGAGTGTTGTGTTCTTGGGTGTCTAATCACTGTGAGTGAGTAGGAGGGCAAGTGAGAAACTATAAGTAGCCGGTCTTAGGCTTATGGCTTCTAAGGTGGTCGGATAACTCCCTTTGAAAGGTTCCTTCACCCAATAAAGAGGACCACTGCAGTTAAGAGTTACTGGGAGGCCTTCCCAATCAAAGATGGCTGCCAGCCAGTTATGGGGGCCTATGTGCACTTGTACTGGCTTGCAGGGCATGGGGGTGTGCATGTACTTACTAAGTATGGGCTGAAAATCCTTTCCGTTTGCGGAATTTGTGAATTTTTGGCAAATTCGCGTTCCGCGAATTGCGCAAATTTGCCCAAAAATCCACAATTCGCAAGCTGGCAGATTTGTTTGCTTAGTCGCTCTTGAAAAATACAATATCGCGCGTGCGGCATTGACTTACCGTTGTTTTTCCTCCTGGTTTGCGTATGCTGTGTCGTTCTGGATCTTGCTGCGTGATTGCGCGAGAGTTTTTGGACCGCGAGTATGTCATCGCGGCCCGCCATCTTGCACAGCGAGAGTTTGACAACGCGAGTATGTCATAAGGGCCCACGATCACTCATCCCGGGAGTAAACAATTGCGAACACGTAGATGCGGGTCGCAGCTGACTTCCGGCAGGAGATTTGAACAGCTCGCTTTACCGAACTTGCAAAAATTGCAATTCTGCACAAGAAATCCACCGCAGACAGCATAAACCTTCTGAAAATGATGATTTTGATCAGAATAACTCCTCAGATTGACATTTACCTGCACTTTTTTGTGCAAGGAGTCTATTTTTTGGGGGGGTGGTATCCAAGAAGTGCCCCAAAGTCTCCAACTTCCTGTTCCTGTCCAGCCGGCTCCTCCCAGTGCTTTATCCATGTCCTGATCACTTTTCATTTGGGTCTGGAGCTGGAAGGATTACTTTTTGTGGCTGCTGCTGGATATTTGCATTTGAGGACTTTTTGGACTTTGGATCACTTTTGGATTTGAGATTTTACAACTAAGTTGGTGTTGTTTGTTTGGGGCATTGCAGTTGCTGCAACTACAATTTTAAAACTTTTTCACAACTTTAACAAAAATATATTGCGGGTAGCCACAGTATCCAGTAGTGGAGTTCTGGACTTTTTGGTTCCGTCCAGAGGTGTCAGGGATAACACCCGAAGACCCCGGAGTTCTACCTGTCTCGGTGCACAAATAAACAGAAACACGGGCTTCTCGATGGTGGCGTCAAAGACCAAAGGTTTATTACTGCAGGGACACAGAAGTCACAGAAACTACACACGGGCAGTATCTAGGAGCCTGTTCGATTTGTACAAAGTGGGTTGCTCCTTAAATACTAAATTTTCAGCTTGGGGCAAATTCTTTACATGCTAGTACAGTTCTAAACCTTCATGTCCTAAACAATAAATATTTGGCGTTACACAAGAATCGTCAACAATATCTGATGTCAAAACATTACGAACAAGGGGATCCCACTGTTCCATCATAATCCCATGTCAACTTTTCATTCAAGACCCGGACCGCCTCATCGTAAATTTCGCTACCTCCCCCTAATAAAGGCCCAGAAGGAAAGGAACAGAGCCAGGTGCAGAAGATAGAAGAGCAGGATAAGGAATGTTTGTGGGTCGTAAATGGGCAAGGCTACCAGCTTCGGCCGCCTAATCATGATCAGGCCAACGAACACGAGAACCAGTATAGCAGGACTGGCCTTAGGCTGGGGAGGCAGTTTCTGTCGAGTCATGCGGCCATGGCGTTTTCTGTCCTAAGGTGCACGTGTCACTAGCAAGGTGAATCGCCGGCTAAAGCTTACGCGTCCTTAAGTGAAAGAGGTCACTGCGTGTCCATTGACTATGTGAGGGCAAGAATACAAAATGGCTGCCGTAATCTAAGATGGATGCCATGGGTAAACCAGAAATGTGTTCATAACAGGAGTGCTCTTGCTCGTAGCATAGCGAAAACACCAGGATATGCTAAATGGATCATTTGCGGTTCACTGATACCAAAATTATGTATTTACGACAATGTTGAAAACACGGGTTCAAATCGTCACGGAACCTCAGACCCTCCTTTTGCCCTTACATAGGCAATTACTCAGTCTATGTCAGAGTCTATCTCGATGCTCATTAGGTCAATGACATGTTGTTGCATCATCATCCTTTCTCGTGCCTTGTTTCCAAGCGCAGGCGGTTTCCTAAGACAAGTTGCAGCACAGAGACTACACAAAGCGGGACCACATTGGATAATAAGGCAGCACGAGAACAGGAATACTAGGATGATACCAACGACCATCAGAACCTTCCATCCCCACGCTGAGAGTGACGTCCAGAGCCATTCCATTAAGGACCAGTTTCCCTTATCTACATGGATAGAGTCGGAAATCTTATGAAGCTTAGAGATCGCTTCATATACAGTCGGAGCATTATTGGGAATAAAAACACAGCAGCTCGATTGGATCATTCTGCATACCCCACCTCGATCTGAAAGTATTACGTCTAGAACCATACGGTTCTGCAACGTCATGAGTCGATCCGCCTGGAGCTCAGCTGTTAGGTTACTAAGGGCACCAGCAGTTTCTGTAATAGTAGATTCAACTATCCGTGTTAGCTGACGTAGATTTCTACTATTGGCCATAGGCCCCCAGAACGGAAGGAAGCCTTTGAAGAAGTCTCCGGCTTCCTGACCAGCGGTATCTTCCTTGCTGAAAACACCTCTTGCTACTCTGGTCTTGTGATAATCTGGGGAAGCAGTGTATGTTGGAGGTAACAGTCGAGCGATATAACATGAACCTGAGAAGTCAGCAGGCAGCCATGTATATGCTCTATCCTGACAAATGAAGTAGGTACCCCTAGCAGTGAGAAAGGCAGGGGAAGAGTTAGACGGATACACGTAAGTCTCAACGCACTCACTCTTCCCTAGCTGAGCTCTTGGATTTCTCCCATTACCTTGCAAACAGACTTGACCTCGGTGAGGTACGACCCAGATTGGAGTGGAGCTCTTACGCTTGCTTTCACCCAAACTAATGCGATACTCCGTAGAATTCCAACTCAGATATACCCGTAATTCATCTCTAGGGTAAGATGGGGTGTTATTGACGTCTTTAATCATGTCAATGATTCCCTTGACTAAAGCTTTATTGGCAGAGTTATATTTAGTGGAACATGGTGGACGCGGAGGATAGGTCTCAAGAGCATAGGCAAAAATAGTCTGAAAGGCCTGAAATGATCCATTATAGCTAAAAGGCAAGACCAGATAGGGAATGCCTTTATCCATAGTGTGTGGTATCAGACCACATACCCAGCAGTCTGTTGTGTTAACTACCAGTTGGTGTTGATGCAAGAGCTGTACAAAAGTGTTATTAATGAATTCTGAGCGTCGAGCTTGTTCGTGTTCAGGAAACGAGTGAAAAGAATGATAAGAAGCAGCAGTAGGAGAAACAGGATCAAGGGGAGGTACTGTAGTTGTTATTGGTGTAAGGATTAAATGCACACCAAAGACGATTCCACCCACCAACGTTATTAAAACAATCAAAAACATAATTGCACATTGCATCAGAAAACATTTGTTATGAAGAATCTTGTAAAGTCTATTTCTGCGAACATAAATTACATTCTCTCAGTGCAGCTCAGGAAGCTCCATCTTCTACGACCGCTCGCGACCACTGATGATGTGTACGTAGTTGAAAATGCCTCTATCAGCCCTGGGAGTTCCCAGAACTAACAGAAAGATCGACCTTGTGTCTGACCCCCGCAGATTCAATTAGGCACACAGCCACGACCCTACGGCTACCCAGACGGTAAGGCAATTTAAAACAACATAATAATATAAAATATTAGCAAACTTCCTGGCTGGAGGCAATGTATCAAGATTCAAATATGTAAAAATAGGCAGTTTCCTGCTTTATTTGTCCTTTTTGTGAGAACGTAAATTGTATCGCAATTTTCCTGGAGCTGTTTGATCCGGAAACAGTGTATTTTCAGCAGGGGTTGCAATGTTCAAGTTCGCAGATGGCAAATGTTCTTTTGAAGCAAAAGACAAATGTTCGGAGTTCAAAGGAGCAGTTTCAGAAGGGGAGTCAGAGTTCGGTGAATCAGTGATCAGTTCTGCATCGCTGAAAGGGATGAACCTGGGGACCTGTTCAGTTTCAGAGGCACCGATTCCTTTCTTCACCCAGTTGTCATAAGGAAGCGGCAGGGGTACACGCTTAGCGTGCGTTGCATGGATCCAGTTCTTTCTGCCAGCCACACGTATAGCAGTCCTCGTCGCCAACAGGACCTGGAATAGTCCGACGAATTTGAGTTGGAGATTTCTCGTCCGTCCAAAGTTTCTTATGACCACTTGGTCACCTGGTTTCAGCTGATGACCTGGACTCTCCGGTGGCTTTGGCAATGCATCGAAAACCTGTTGGTGAATAAGACTCAATTTAGCAGTCAAGTCGAAAAGGTAATCAATTAACATTGGATATTCCAGCTGCTTAAACTCCTTCGGTCTAGGTACCCCCCAAACATTTGCAGGACGACCAAATACAATTTCATAAGGACTAAGCCCTACTCTAGAATGCACAGTCGCTCTTGTGGATAACAGAGCCAAAGGTAGTGCATCTGGCCAGGACAAACCCGTGGAGGCTTGTATCTTAGCAAGTTTCAGCTTGAGGGTGCCATTGTAACCCTCAACTAAACCAGCAGACTGTGGATGATTCGCACTGTGGAACTTTTGCTTTATCCCTAAACCAGCACACACACTCTGCATAACTTTCCCTACGAACTCACTTCCGTTATCTGACCATACAATCCGTGGCATTCCAAACCTGGGGAAGTATTCTTTGAGAAGGATTTTGGCAGTGGACAAGGCAGTGTTGTCCTTTAGTGGATATGCTTCGATCCATCTGGAAAAAGCACAGACTACCACTAGGACGTACTTTAGATTATTGCAACGATCCATGTGAATGAAGTCTAACTGAATCACTTCAAAGGGGCAAGAAGGAGGAGCGAAGTGACCAGCGGGTGTGGGGATTCCCTTGCCAGGATTATGCATCAGGCATATCATGCAATTTCTCACCACTCTTTCTGCACACTTACTAATTCCATCATTCTTCCAGACTGGAGCCAACATCTTACAAATCCCTTTAGAACTGATGTGCACTGCTCCATGCGCCATCGTTACTACTGCAAGCACATACGCATCAGGCAACATCCAACGCTGCTGTTCTGACAAATCGATCCAACACCCATTCGAGTCCAATTTACCCGTATTCTCTTTCCATGCAAGCTTTTCCTCCTCAGTCGCCTCTTTCTGAATTTCTTTCACACTTTCCACTGTATCCTCACACATTCCAGACTCAGTAATCCATCTTGCAGACGTTGCAACATACATTCTACTCATCGTATTTCTAGCTGTCTGTTTAGCGGTTTCATCAGCAAAAGCATTCCCACGACCAACATCATCCGTGATTGCTCGATGAGCACTGCACTTCACAATCGCAACTTCAGTCGGCAAGGTTAGAGATTCCAAGTCATTAACTAGCTGACCATGTTGAATCTTAGTCCCATGGGACATAATGAAACCTCTCTCTTTCCACAAACGGCCAAAACTATGGGCCACGCCGAACGCGTACTGACTATCTGTGAACACATTCACTCTCTTTCCCTTAGCTAAAACACACGCTCTCGTTAATGCGATCAATTCTGCAGCTTGGGCAGAATTCTGACTCACTCTTGCAGTCTCCACAATCGTACTCAAAGTCGTTACTGCATAGGCAGCTGTTACATCACCATTCTCCAATTTAAAACATGACCCGTCAACATACAACGTGCCATCTGGATCTGACAACGGAGTGTCTTTTAAATCAATTCGTCCTTTTGTCTCTTCCTCGGTTCTGAAACAACAGTCATGTGGTTCCGAATCACTCGACTCCTGACTAGTCGGCAACAATGTTGCTGGATTCAATACATTGCATCTTTTGATCTGAATATGACTCGCTAGCAGTGTCAGCTCGTAGCCTGATAATCTAGCACTGGTAAGATGCTGTGTCTTGGTTCGGTTCATGAGTGTGTCCACAGCATGAGGAACCATGACCACTAGCATGTTGTTCATGACCAAACCAGCAGATTGTCGAATGGAAGCTGTAGCTGCTGCTGTAGCTCTCAAGCAACTGGGCAACGCTCTGGCTACCGGATCTAATGTTGATGGAAACTATGCACAAGGGCGTTGTTTATCACCAAATCTTTGCGTCAGAACACTCAACGCGCAACCTTCTCTCTCGTGAACATAGAGTGTAAATGGCTTACTGTAGTCGGGTGTACCCAATACAGGAGCTGAACACAGTGCATTTCGTAATTCAGAAAAACTCTCCTGACATTCGGCAGACCATGGCACTGGATTCGGAACACCTTTCCCAGTCAAAGCCACCAATGGTTTTGCCAAAAGTGAAAAATTTGGGAGCCATTGCCTACAGTATGAGGTAATACCTAAAAAGGCACGCACTTCTCTCTGTGTGCTAGGAACATTCATCTGCGTAATTGCTTTTATTCTCTCTGGGGTCAACTTTCTTCCCTCCTTTGACAAGAGATGACCTAGGTAGGTCACTTCTTGACAACAGTATTGCATTTTCGAAGGTGACACCTTGTGATTCAAATTGGACAAATGATGCAATAAGGAAATTGTAGCTGCTTTGCAAGTTTCCTTGTCATCGGCAGCCACTAGAAGATCATCGACATATTGCACTAAAGCAGAACCAGGAGGAAGTACAAAGGAATCTAACTGACTTTTTAATGCCTGGCTGTAGATGGACGGACTCTCACAATAGCCTTGTGGAGCACGTTTAAACCTGAAGCTTCGTCCTCCTAAAGAGAAGCCGAAAATATCTCTGCTTTCCTCGGCTATCGGAATGCTGAAAAAGGCATTCTTCAAGTCAATAACTGAAAACCATGTGGCTGTAGCAGGAATCAACGTTAACAATGCCGTGATGTCTGGAACCACAGGAAACTGAGGAATCACAATTTTGTTAACCTCTCTAAGATCGATTACAAATCTATAGACTGGAGGCTTTGAAGGATCAGTGCGTTTCAGAATTGGCAATACAGGACTATTACAGACATTTCCTCTTGTTTCTTCTACTACGTCTTTCTTGATCAAATCTTGCACGATCAATAAAAGCGCACGTTCACCTTCACTAGAGATCTTGTATTGTGGGATTCGTGGAAATTTGACATTCGCTTTCAAAGTGACTACATATGGTGGAATTTCTAAAAGGCCTACATCGTTAGGACCAGTCGCCCAAAGAGTATCAGGGAGAGAACGCAGCTCCAGTGGGAGCGCATCCATTGACAAATACATCGGGGAGATGATTCTCTTACCTAATGTAAGCTGTACTCCTGAAGGAGAACAGTACAATGTTGCATATAGGCGTTTTAACAAGTCTAAACCAAGCAGATTTTCATTACAACCAGTCGTCAAAATCAAGGGAGCTTTCAATTGACGGGGTCCAACAGAAATAGACAAAGGACCAAATACAGGATTGTAAACAGGGGCGCCTGAAAAACCTACAGAAACATTTGTTAAGCCAGACAAAGGTGCGCCAGGGAGTTTCGCATGTATGATAGAACTTTTTGCTGCACCAGTATCCAACAGAAACGGTTCGACTACACCTGATGTTGCTACTGCGACATAAGGCCCACTCTGATCTACTGGAACTGATACTACTCCCTCTCTTTGTCCATGGCTGTCTTAGTACTCATTTTGCTGAAATTCCTCACTAGCTTCACAGTAGTCTTCAACGTGATACTGTTGAGATCTATTTTGTTGGGCAGACTGTCCATTACGCTGATCAAAATAATTAGAAGGGCGATCATTCGTCTGTGGAGGCATAGCACCTCGTCCTCGACCTCTAGAATTTTGCGTAGAACCACCACGACCTCTCTGAGCTGCTGCAGCATTATTCTGTGCTAATACTGGACACTCATTCTTATAATGACCTTCCTTCTTGCAGTAGGCACACTGATTCCATTGATATTGCGGTCTCTGAGACCCATAATCTGTCCTTTGATAAGACCCTTGCTGCGTGTTAGTCTGATTCGTGCGAGGCGGATATGCTTGCTGCAAAAGAACTTTTGTTTTTAAATCTTTCGTTTTCTTATCTGACTTTTCCTTCTCTTCTTTATCCCTATTTTCATAATACTGGGCAGTTGCAAGTATTTGCGCAGTCGTAGAGACAGCCCACGCACTTTCAGAATCTTTCAATTTATTACTGAGCTCTGGTAACAGATTGTGCACAAATTTATCAACAAATAGTCTCTGTCCTCCCTCCGTGCTCATGTCCTGACCACTGTGATCTACGAAAGTTTCTTCAAACCTTGTGAAAAAGTCGGAGACGCTTTCGTCCTTCTTCTACCTGCATGCGGACAACTTGTCCCAGTTAACGCGCAATGCTGGCATCAGAGTCTTCATTAATTCTATTATTCTACCAGGCAAATTAGCAATTAGAGGTTCTGGTTTAGAACCACCTACTTGTTGACCATCCGCCGCTATTATAGCTGCCCAATCACCACCTAGGGCAACTGGATGATTTTCTTTACGAATTTTAGCCCAAATTGGTTGCGGTACTACATTGCCAAATAACATGTCAATGTCCGCTAAATTCATTACGCAAGCTTCAACTGTCTGTGCTAACTCTTTGTAGTATCCGGCTGGATTCTTACGCGGATCTGGCAAGGCCTGTTTCACTGCTAATACTTCGGCTCGCTTCCACGGAATGTGTATCCACACTCTCTGGAATTGCGCCGGAGCGGCAGCAATACCACGGTGTGCATCAGCTTGCACAGCTTCGCGCCAAATTGGAGGAACCTCCCTCATAGGATATTGGCGACCTTGTTTCGTACTACGTTTCTCTAACTCTCTTGGTGAACGAAGGGATGGGTCATTCCTATAACTTAAAATCAATTCCATCGCTTCCTTTATACTCTGACCAACTATAATACCTGCAGCAAATTCTTTCTGAACATGAATTAATTCGTCTAGATTTGATTCAGAGTCAGCCTCTTCCAATTCCTCACGCAAAAGGGAGCACATTTCATCAAACACATATCGCTGTGTCGGTTCATTCGATTGCATAAATGTATCTAATACATCTCTAGCACTATATCTTCCACTTTTCGAAATCCATCTAAGAGCTGTGGAATCTAATATTCCCCGTTCTTCAGTACTGGGAAGCTGACTACGTCTCTGAACGGAGTCAGAGGCAGGAGTCTTAATTAAAGTTTTATGGAAGGGAGATAGAATATTAGAGACAGAGTCAGTGATTCTCCGACGAACAGAAAGCGGAGTCATAACGCTAGCAGAAGCCGTAAGTAGAGTAGCAGTCGGAACAGATAAAACAGGAACAGTAGGAGTAGTAGGCAAAGTAGCTTGTGAAGCAACAGGTATGAGCGGTACAGGTGTAGGCAAAGGAGCAGTCAACCCTGGAAGAGGGGGTGCCGGAGGAACATTAACATTGACCACAGGAAGTATAGGAGCTTGATTCAGGGGAGCAGGAGCAGGAATACCAGGCTGTCCAGCAACCGGTAATTGAACATTCGGTAAGGGTGGAGCTGTAGCACCCTGTGCATATGGTGGGGGTGACCTTAACAAGTAAGACAGCAGGGGATCCATTTCGGGGTCCTCTATTATCTTAGCTGTACTCGATGGCAAGGCAGGATAGCACTTGTCTATCGCTAAATTACGCTCTCTATTGGCCACCTCCATCGCTTTCTCAGATTCGTTGAGTTGCAGCTGCTTAGCAGACTGTTCTAAAGTCAACTCTTGTTCTTTCTGTTCTTTCTTTAATTTTTTAGTTTCTCTCTGTTTGGATTCTTTTCGCCAATAACGGAAAGAATCAAACATTGCCGGCCGGGCTTTCTTCTTAAACAATTTCACTTCTAAATTATCAAGAATTTCGGGTTCAAAACTACCATGCAGTGGCCAACTAAGGACACCGTCTTTCTCTGTATATCGGATCCACACCTCATTATAAGCTATAGGACCCACTCCAAACTTACAATACAGATCATAAAGAGGAGTTCCAATCGGAGGAACCAGACATGAGTCCTCCAACCGGGAATCACTGTTGCAACCAAAACACGACAACATACAATTTTTCCGACTTACCATTTTATAATCCGGAACACAGAACAGACAAAACACTAACAAAGGTGCCCGCTCGAACCAAGAACTTAGGCCTACCAAAGCGAACAAATGTATCGATACCCAAACTAAACCAAATGATTATCGTAACTAGAACAACCAGTGATAATCTTACGAAACCAAACCAAACCAAGAACTAAAAGGATTATCCAAACAGGAGCAACCCTTACGAAGTAACCAACTAGCAACCACTTAATACTTAACTGAGGCACTGAAGACGTCACCAAGGAGAAACCCGTCACGTCTCGCCGTACTAAGGTCTGCACCTCGGGTCCAAGACAGGGCGACAGTCAAGGCAGCGGACCACTGCAGCCGTCCGAACGGGAACCCTCGTGGAAGAGAACGTCGGGCCACTTTTGCGATATGCCGGGATCGATGAAGTGGGGCGCCTCCCTCTGGAATCTTCCCACGAAGCTTCTCGAACTCTTCAGGCTTTTGGACCGGTACCGAATGACGTCGCCCTACGTTGGGCGCCAATTGGAGTTCTGGACTTTTTGGTTCCGTCCAGAGGTGTCAGGGATAACACCCGAAGACCCCAGAGTTCTACCTGTCTCGGTGCACAAATAAACAGAAACACGGGCTTCTCGATGGTGGCGTCAAAGACCAAAGGTTTATTACTGCAGGGACACAGAAGTCACAGAAACTACACACGGGCAGTATCTAGGAGCCTGTTCGATTTGTACAAAGTGGGTTGCTCCTTAAATACTAAATTTTCAGCTTGGGGCAAATTCTTTACATGCTAGTACAGTTCTAAACCTTCATGTCCGAAACAATAAATATTTGGCGTTACACAAGAATCGTCAACAATATCTGATGTCAAAACATTACGAACGAGGGGTTCCCACTGTTCCATCATAATCCCATGTCAACTTTTCATTCAAGACCCGGACCGCCTCATCGTAAATTTCGTTACCTCCCCCTAATAAAGGCCCAGAAGGAAAGGAGCAGAGCCAGGTGCAGAAGATAGAAGAGCAGGATAAGGAATGTTTGTGGGTCGTAAATGGGCAAGGCTACCAGCTTCGGCCGCCTAATCATGATCAGGCCAACGAACACGAGAACCAGTATAGCAGGACTGGCCTTAGGCTGGGGAGGCAGTTTCTGTCGAGTCATGCGGCCATGGCGTTTTCTGTCCTAAGGTGCACGTGTCACTAGCAAGGTGAATCGCCGGCTAAAGCTTACGTGTCCTTAAGTGAAAGAGGTCACTGCGTGTCCATTGACTATGTGAGGGCAAGAATACAAAATGGCTGCCGTAATCTAAGATGGACGCCATGGGTAAACCAGAAATGTGTTCATAACAGGAGTGCTCTTGCTCGTAGCATAGCGAAAACACCAGGATATGCTAAATGGATCATTTGCGGTTCACTGATACCAAAATTATATATTTACGACAATGTTGAAAACACGGGTTCAAATCGTCACAGAACCTCAGTAGGCCCAGGGTTAGTCATGGGTGCATGATACAACTGTTTCTGTGAGTTTTTTTGAACTTAAATCTCATTTATGTCATGGAATTTTAGCTCATTGTTATATGTGGAATTTTTGTTTAAAAAAATTGGGGTGCCTGTAATGCCACACTAGCCAGTAGGCCCAGTGGTAGTGAGTGGTGCATGGACCAAGTCTTTCTGTGGGGTGTCTTGAATTTAAACATCATTGAGGGCATGGATGGCATTGGATTAGGGTGATTTTCGTGTGCTTTTCGACTTTTTGGGGTGTTGTTGGGACCTTTCCATGTGGGTGGGGGCCATTTTGAGGCCTGGTCCAGGCAGGGCCTGGCCATGTGGGTGGGGGTCAAGGGGCCATTTTGAAGCATTTTAGATTTGAGATACTGAGGAATCTAAGCGCTCAGATTAAAACGACTAAGAGGGCTACTAACTCAGACATTGGGGTAAAAGCAGTACTAATCAAGGCACGTTCGTTAATGAAACATGGTGTTGAATTAGCAGAGTTGATTGAGAGTCATCAGATAGACTTAGCCTTCATAACAGAGACCTGGGCAGACACAGCATCGGATCCGGATCTGCTTTTTGCATTACCCACCCACTACAGCATGATAAGAGCTGATAGAACACACAAGCGGGGAGGGGGGCTTGTAATTATTGCCAGGGAAGGCTTGAGAATAACGGCAGGTACGAGCAATTGCTCACCAGACTGCGAATCTCTGCCTTTCCTGATAAAAATCAATAACAACTACTCCTTCAAAGGGTTTCTTCTATATTGCCCACCAAAAGCTCAAGCCTCGTTGATGGAAAATATTAGTCCTTTTTTGGAAGACAGCATAAATAGCTCAGACTATAAAGTCTTAGGAGATTTCAACTATCACCTGGAAAAGGTAGATGATAACAACGTTACTACATTCATAGATGGTATGGCTAGCTTTTCCTTGAGACAGATGGTTAAACAAGGGACACATAAGGCAGGAAATACATTGGATGGAATATGTACTTCCAATAACAGGATTGAAGTGTCGGAAGTGATCCCGGTGACTTGGTCAGATCACCAAGCTATTATATTTATAATACGGGACACCCTGCAACCAATGACACCATTAATAACTCCGGGTACAGTCATATATCAGGACTGGAGTAACATCAATTCTTCAAATTTTCAGGACCAACTAATAATGACGAAACCAACTCTAGAATCAGGTGCCGATAATATGGTTAATGAGGTAAATTCTTGGGTCAAGACAGCTGTAGACTCAGCTGTCCCCAAAAAGAGGCTACGATCAAAAAGGAAAAGACCATCGGAGCCCTGGTTCACTGATAAACTTAGAGAACAGAAATAAGTATGTAGAAGATTTGAAAGGCCACGGAGAATGGACTACGCAGAGGCAAGGAAAAACGAATACACAGCTACTTTATCAGACTACAAAAAATGATAGTTGAGGAGAAAAGCAAATATTTTACACAAAAAATCCAGGAATCTAAAAACTCCAGTAAAGAATTATTTAATACAGTCAAAAAATTAGCGAAGCTCCCAGGGAATCTACAGAAGACAGCTAATCCAGACATCTGTAACATTCTTGGAGAATTTTTTAATAATAAAGTGGAGGCAGTGTATAAAACGTTTAGAGATAGTATAAACAGCCCTGTGGGGATAAAAATAAAAATGCCAGGGAGCTATCTTCCATCTACTGAGAAAACGTTCTCGTTTCTCCCTCTAACGGAGGATCAGATCGCCCAAGTAGTAAAAATAACGAAGACACGAGCTCCGTCAGATCCCTGCCCTCCAAAAATCTTTAATCTATGCCCAGAACTGATCAGTGAGCAACTCAGGGTTATTTGCTTAGAAGTAATCCAGTCAGGCATCTTTACAGAATCATGGAAAATGGCTTTGGTTTGGCCTTTGTTAAAGAAAGCCAATACGGACCCATCAGAACCTAAAAATTATAGGCCAATATCCAGGATTCCTTTCCACGCCAAAGTGCTGGAAAAGCTGATTAATAGGCAGATCATGTCCTTTATTGCAGAAGGAGAACTACTAGACCATTCTCAGTTCGGTTTTAGAGAAGGCCATGGGACCGAGACTGCCCTGGTGACGGCAGCAGAAGAATTAAGAAAAACTCTGGATGAAGGAAAGAAGGCCGCCTTGATTTTTTGTTAGATCTATCAGCGGCCTTCGACACGGTCAACCACGAAATCTTGATCGGCAGACTTCAGGAACTCGGTTTTCAAGATAGCGCCACCAAATTATTAACATCATTCCTACAAAACAGATAATTTGTAGTAGAAATGGATGGCAGGACCTCTAAACCTTTTGAGCTGCCATGTGGGGTGCCACAGGGCTCATCCTTGAGTCCCACCTCTTTTAACGTTTATGTGGCCCGCTGGCAGCAACCATTAGACAATATGGTTTCTCGGTCATAACATATGCCGATGATACTCAGGTGGTGATCTCAGTATCAAACAATATTAAGGAAACGGCTGATCGTTTTAGTACCTGCATGTTACAGATCAATACATGGATGCAGAAGAACTGCCTTAAACTGAACAGCGAAAGACAGAGGTTTTGTTGCTAGGCCCTAATACTTCCTTCTGGTCCCCAAAGTGGTGGCTGGCTGACTTGGGCGATTGCCCTACTCCAGTTTTAAAGGTTAGACATTTGGGGGTAACATTTGACCAAAGATTGACCTTCGAGGGTCAAATCAACAAACTTACCTCCCCTTTCTGGGGAATTCTAAAAATGATTAGGAAGATCCGTCCATTTATTCCTACAGACACTTTGAAAAAGGTGGTAATGGCATTGGCTATATCCCGGCTGGACTATGGAAATGATTTATACGTGGGACTTCAGACTCCAATGGATGCAAAATGCAGCCGCAAGATTAATTTTGGACATCCCTAAACATTAATCAGTAACCAATTGTTTGAGGGATATCCACTGGTTGCTGGTGGGGAAGAGAATTACATTCAAGGCCCAGTGCCTTGCATTCAAGGCTCTACAGGGGAAAGGGCCTCTTTATCTGAGAACTTATCTAAAGAAATACTCCCCTTCCAGAAACCTAAGATCAGCACAGACACACTTATTGGTAGTCCCGAGGTACAGGCAGCTACGCTGGGGTGGGAGGAGGTCCATTCACGGAACAGCTAAGGTGTGGAATTCCCTCCCTCTAGAGATTAAAAACAGTAACTCCCTGATGTTGTTTAGAAGTCGTCTGAAAACCTGGCTGTTGTTGGGGCGTGGCCATGTGGGTGGGGTCCATTTTGAGGCCTGGTCCAGGCAGGGTCTGGCCATGTGGCAGGGGCCAAGGGGCCATTTTGAAGCCAGGCAGTATGTTCAGGCATGCACCCAGTTTGCCTTGCTTTCATCCATTATGCCCAGGGGTGCTCAGTGGTGCATGGACCAAGTCTGTCTGTGGGTGTCTTGAATTTAAACAACATTGAGGGCATGGATGGCATTGGATTGCGGTGATTATTGTGTGTTTTTCGACTTTTTTGGGTGTAGTTGGGGCCTGGCCATGTGGGTGGGGGCCATTTTGAGGCCTGGTCCAGACAGGGCCTGGCCATGTGGCTGGAGGTCAAGGGGCCATTTTGAAGCCAGGAAGTGTGCTCAGGCCTGCACCCAGTTTGCCTTGCTTTCATCCATTATGCCCAGGGTACTCAGTGGTGCATGGACCAAGTCTTTCTGTGGGGTGTCTTGAATTTAAACATCATTGAGGGCACGGATGGCATTGGATTGTGGTGATTTTTGTGTGTTTTTTTACTTCTTGGGGTGTTGTTGGGGCCTGGCCATGTGGGTGGGGGCCATTTTGAGGCCTGGTCCAGGCAGGGCCTGGCCATGTGGCTGGGGGTCAAGGAGCCATTTTGAAGCCAGGCAGTGTGCTCAGGCCTGCATCCAGTTTGACTTGCTTTCATCCATTATGCCCAGGGGTACTCAGTGGTGCATGAACCAAGTATTTCTGTGGGGTCTCTTGAATTTAAACATCATTGAGGGCATGGATGGCATTGGATTGTGGTGATCTTTGCGTGTTTTTTTACTTTTTGGGGAGTTGTTGGGGCCTGGCCATGTGGGTGGGGGCCATTTTGAGGCCTGGTCCAGGCTGGGCCTGGCCATGTGGCTGGGAGTCAAGGGGCCATTTTGAAGCCAGGCAGTGTGCTCAGGCCTGCAACCAGTTTGACTTGCTTTCATCCATTATGCCCAGGGATAGTGAGTGGTGCATGAAACAACTCTCTCTGTGTGGTCTCACTTCTATTAATGTAAATATCCATTTTTGATTAGAATTGCAATTTTTCTTTTGGGTCTTTGGGTGTGTTGTAATAATAATAAATGCCTAGTTGCAAATATTAGGTGCACAAGAGAACCACATCAGTCATCGTTCATCATTTATCAGTGCCAGGACGAAGTCCTGCACCGGTGTCTGCAGCACAACGTCACGTGACGTCACGTGTGGCCACAGATAACTCTGCAACTCGTGCAACTGCGGCCTGCTGTTCTGATATCTGAAGAAGATGGGCCCAAAGAAAGGTGGCCGTAGCTCCTCCACCAAGAAAGTTGCCAGTGCCACTGCCAGTAAGAAGGAGCAGAAGAAGCAAGTGGCGCTACTTATCAAGGAGACTGGTGTGCCCACAGACACTTTTTTCAGGAAATAAAACTACGCCTGCAGCAGTGGGGTCCGCCGGGGACCCAGCTGGGAGCAGCACCTCCGCTTTATTGGGCTCAGTGCCACCACGCCAAGTTATGTCCAAGACCATGAGTGCTTCAGAGGCAGCCACTTTAATTGCTCAATCACCATCGGCTCATTGCAAGAAAGAAGCATCCAATCAACGCAGGGTGTAACTCATCTGACGAGTGTTTAACAACCACAGCCGCAACGACAACCACAGGTGCAACTAGTACAAGCACAAGTACATGCGAAAAGAGAGGCGCAAGTAGAGGTAAAAATAGAGGCGCAAGTAGAGGCGCAAGTAGAGGCACAAGTAGAGGCGCATGGAGAGGCGCATGGAGAGGCGCAACTAGAGGAACATGGAGCGGCACAACTGCCCACAATGCTTGTTCCTCCAGAAGTAGGGGCCCATCAGGAAATCGAGATTCAAGCGAAGGGATCATCCGAGGAAGCCACTCCTCTTGATGATGATCCATTGTCTTCCAGATCCCCAGCAAGAAAAAGGTCAAGGAGGGCTACTACAAGTTCTTATTCAAGGCCCCTTCCTTCTTTTTTTTTATTTTTTTTTTTATTTAAACTTTTTTTTTCTTTCTTTTTTTTGTCCTCATATATGCCACCAGAATATATATGCTCTAGATGGGTCTCGCTGTTGCCTCTTATACTGTTGTTTTTCTTTCTGGTCCACCATGGAAAACAGTATCATAGCAAACAGGGGTTCCCAGAGGTAGGCTGTTTTCCTTATCCTACTCCTCCAGACCTATTTTAGGCACCCTAGGCCTGGTGGAGGACAGGACCGACACAACCTCTGGCATAATCACAGGACTGCTCACCTATTTATCCAGACCATCAGTTTAGACCAGACATTCTCCAAACTCTCGCTGCGGCCAGCCTGATCCATTTTACACACTTCCATTAGGTACTTCAAACATACTGCAAATCTAGGGGGAGCCGCTGACTTCCACTCCATACAGATTTGTCTCCTTGCAATAATTATTGTGTAAAAAATGAATTGAGTATCCAGATCCTTGATGTTATATTCTTTCAGAAAGCCAAAAAAGACTAATCTGCGAGAACATGCAATAGTTGTTGAAAGTACATCTCCCAAGAAATCCATTATCGCTTTCCAGAAGTTTTGAATGGCTGGACATTCTAGAAAGATGTGGATATCATCAGCGGCGTTCTGGTTACAACGGAGGCAATAATAGTTGTTTCGTGTTATCCTGTGTAGTTTGGCCGGAGTCCAATAGACTCTGTGAGCCGTAAACAGGTGATTACGCCTTAAATTAGCGGGTTTAATTAGCCTCTGTGAAAGGTCAAGGAGGGCTAGTACAAGTTCTTCTTCAAGCCCCCTTCCTTCTGATGATCTTGATGTTGATTGGAACCCACCAATGCAGTCTGAGAGTGAGGCACGCCATGAGCCGACAAAGGTAGCTAAGCCTAAAAGGAAGGTTCCCGCAAGGCTTTTACTTATGGGTGATGACGACGAACAAGTGGTGTATTCTGCTGCTGATGAACAGTCTGTCGACGA
This sequence comes from Lissotriton vulgaris, assembly GCF_964263255.1. Classification (NCBI taxonomy): domain Eukaryota; kingdom Metazoa; phylum Chordata; class Amphibia; order Caudata; family Salamandridae; genus Lissotriton; species Lissotriton vulgaris. The sequence goes on from NC_141687.1 coordinate 663,075,208, forward strand.
TGTCCCAGTCATCAGTCGTCACTCCAGCCCCAGTGAGCATGCAGCAGACACACTTTGACCCTATCCAGAATTTCTGCTGAGCGGGATGTGGGTGGCGTGGCACTGATACCATCACCAACGCAGTTAACTACCACACCAACACAACCTACAGCTTCCATATTTTCTCGTCAGAAGTGCCGGCAGGAACCTCCATCCAGCTTGACATCCATTACCTCAAGTAGTGGTGCTGTAAGTGCACAAAAGAGTCAAACTCAGCCACGCCCATCCTCCACTTCATCTGGCATTGAAATTAGCACCTCCACCACCAGCAGACATCTCCAGTCCCCAGTTTGGGACTTCTTTAGTGTTAGCAAAAAGGCAGAAAACGTGGTCATTTGTTCGATTTCTAAAACTGTAGTTAGTCGGGGTAAGCTTGGTACCAACTATGGTACCGGAGGCCAGAGAGGTCACCTTCAAAAACACCACACTATCATTTGGGAGGCCCACCTAAGGAAGATCCGGGAAGCAAAAAGTACAACAAATCCAAATGTAACCATTCATATTGCATCTGATGATGATTACGAGGGGCTATTCGTGCAGGGGGAAAGTGAAGAAGCGACAGACATTTTTTCTGGTACACCCAGTACCTCTGGCAGCAGCACTGCAGTGGTAGCACCCACACCCTCTACCCCAGCAACATGTATGAGGCAAACTAAGAGTCTGGGAGAAACACCAATGCAAAAAAGTACATCAATGAGCCTAACTGGGTTAAAGAAGTCCGCATCATCATCATCATCACATATGAAAACGGTCCAGACCACCATTTAACGCATGTTTTGGTCGGATGCGCCATTTGAACGCAACCACCCTACGGCACGTCTTTATAATGCAATGCTGGCTAAAATGTTAGCGCTGGACCTTCTTCCTTTTTCTTTCGTGGAAGGGGTGGGTTTTCTAGAATTTGTGGCAACAGTCTGCCCTAAATGAATGGTTCCTAGCCGGTCCTATTTTGTCAGAGTTGCGGTTCCAGCACTACATCAAGATGTGCTGGAGGTGATTGGGGCAGCTTTGCAGAAGAGTGCTGTTAACACTATCCACCTGACAATAGACATGTGGACCAGTTGCCAAGCCCTTGATTACATGTGCATCACTGCACACTGGGTCTTGTTTGCAGAGGTTAGAGACAAGTTATATGGAGGTGTTGACCCGGACACAGTTTTTCAAGCTACTTGGAAACATGCAACAGTAGCCATGTTTGCCATGGAAAAAACACATACTGCACTAAACCTTTTGGATCAGTTTCAGAGTAAGGGCTATAAATGGGTGCATCCAAGAAAGCGCATGATTGGTTATGTTTCCACGGATAATGGTAGTAATATAGTTAAGGCCATGCATGATGGTGGCTATTTCAGAGTGCTGTGTTTGGCGCACAATATTAACATTGTTGTGCAAGAGTTCTTGAAAAAAGAAAACACAGTCAGCAAGTTACTGATCACCTGCTAAAGAATCTGCACACATTTCAGCCATTCTTTTAAGGCCCTGAAGCAGCTGAGGAACATGCAACGCGAACGTAGACTGCCAGTCAGAGGACTCATCCAGGAGGTGGTAACACGTTGGAACTCAACCTTCTACATGCTTGAGCGTCTGTCTGAGCAGTGCTTGGTAATCAATGAGTATGTCTTTGCACTGGGTTCTACTATGAAAGACATGAGGCTAGAGTTGGAGGAATGGAAGTTAGTTAAAAGCTTGACAGACATGCTTCGTCCTTTTGAGGTCTTCATGTGTGAAGTAAGTAGGGAGGACTTACTTTGGACAAAGCTATCCCATTTTGCGCATGCTAGAGCACCAACTGAAGGCGGTGTCTTCAACGTTCAAAGGTGATACTGCCAAGCAAAACGCATATCAGTTGGCGGAGAGCTTATTCACCCACCTAGTTGACAATGAAAGGCTTAAACAAATACACACAGAACAACATTACATTTGTTCCACTATTCTGGATCCACGGTACAAAAAGGCCCTGGCCAGCAAAGCATTCATTCCTTTTAATGAAGCAGATGTTTCAAAGTACAAACATTGGCAAGCTCGGTCAGCCACTCGGTTCGAAAAAAAGCCGCAGGAAATTGAAGGAACCAGCAGAAGTACTACTGAATCAGCAGGCCATCCGGCGTCAAGGTCCACTTCTGTGGCCGAAGGCAGTCACTTTCCCTCAGAGCCGTTTAAGACACCAACTACCGGATCATCACCTGCACCAAGCCCAACCATAATATTGTCGGAAGCGGATTGGATAACTCATCAAGGGTTTGCTCATTCCAGTGTTGATGCAAAGGCAACAGATGGTACGCAAAGTGGAGCACCCCTGGAGGACCTTGAGCAGATGGTGCAGGCCTATCTGGATGACCCAACAGAGGTCTTCATTTATCATAACCATTGATGTATTGTTATGGAAAAAGGCCTCAATCACCACTGATCACCAACCTGGTTCTAAATTATTTGTCTTGCCCACTCGCAAGCGTTTCTTCTGAAAGTGTTTTCAGTGCTGCTGGTGCCATTGTAACTTCAAAAAGGACCCCCATCATGCCCAAAAATGTGGAGAGGTTAACAATGATCAAGATGAATCTGCACTTCATAGAACCAGATTACAAAATACGTGAATGCACGCAGGAAAATGAGGACACTGGCTTAGGTGACGGAAGTTCTTCTCTGTTAGCTGACCTACTCCCTACTCAATTCACAGAGTTTGAGGATGAGCTCTACTTCCCTGACACCGAGGCCTGATAATGACTTCCTTTTTTTCGTCCTTATTCACTTTTATTCCTGTGTGTCTTTCTTTGTTTTGTAACTTTTACCACAACAAAACTCTAATCACCTAATCACAACAAATCCATCAGCCACACTGTCTTCATCTTATTTCCTTATTGATTTGAAGGTGCCACTGTCTGCATTCCTGAGGTTCACAAGTTCACAACTCAGTCATACACCTCTATCCTCCTCCTCCAGACTCCCCCTATCCATTTCCCTCAAGGCAGATGGCTGGATTACCAGAATCAAGAAACTTTGGCTTCATAGACGAGTCCCCTCAAGTGGGACTGGAATTACTGCCTACATGCTGATTGCTGACAGTTACTTCTGAAATTGACAGGAGAGGCTGCCCTGTGAGCCTTAACTTTCAAAACAAGATGCAGAAAAAAAGTCGAACAGGTAAGGAATAATGAGAAGATGGCATGCAGTGGACAGCAATGGCGGTCTGGCTCTGATGAAAGCAATTGCTGTTTGTTTGTTGTGCATGAAATGAATCATATGTCTTCTGTTATTATTTAATCTTTGTGTTATCAAAAGAGACTAGCTTAAATATGACCAATATTGTAAGGACTCTGATTAGATTTGTCATGGGCACCTCGTTGGTGAGTTCATGAAGCCCTCACCCACCAACCTGGTTGGTGGCATGCTTCATCATCGGGCCCACCTAGAGACACCTGATGTGTCCCGGGTGTGCTGCGACACCTGATTACAGCAGAGCTGGTATTTTACTGAGAGTGCAGTGTGAGGTGTAAAGTGAAGTGTGAGTTAAAACAGCTTGGCGAGGGTCCCAGTACCCGAGGGTAAAACAAATGTTAATAACTGGACCCCGTCAGCGGTCAAAATAAGGCTTGGGGATGTTTAAGGGAGGCGAGTTACTACCTCCTACAACCATCAGTTGGTCGACATGTTTCAGCCAGTGCCTTAAACTAAATCTGGCTTTTCCACAGGACCTTTTTAAAATAGAGTGTAGTGCAGGATAAAAAGGAGTGTAATCCAGGCTATGTGTTACACTCACTAAGGTGTTTCTCTAAGTGTGAGAGGGGATTCCCTTTTCATATATGCCTGTACTGACAACATTGAAGACATAGACAAAACATGTAAGAAGAGGAGAGTCAAATAGGCGTGAAGATGAAAGAGACATCATCCATCAAGACCAATCCTTCAATCATAATTAAACCAGCTGACAAAGGGGGAGGTATTGTCCTTCTAGACAAAAAAGATTACGACACAAAGTGCAGCAGACTATTAAGCGACACCAGAAATTACAAAAGATTGGAACAAGATCCCACTGACACTCTTCAGAACACTATCCAGACACTAATAAAAAATGCCTGCGATGCTGAACATATTTCCAAGCAAGAAGCAGAGTACCTCTGCCCCCAGAAAGTCAAAATACCATATTTCTACACTGTACCCAAGGTACACAAGGGCAAAATCCCCCACCATGCTGACCCATAGTGTCTGGTATCAATTCGCTCTTAGAGCCCCTGTCACGCTACTGCAACTTTTTTCTCAATCCGTTAGTGCAACAAACGCCCAGCTATATCAAGGACACCAAACACTTACTACAAGTGATCAACAACATGGATTTTAACACTGAGACCCAACTTCTTGTAGGGCTGGATATTGAGAGCCTCTATACCAGCCTATCCCAAGAAGCCACAATAAAAGTACTCAGGGACATCCTCAGGGAGTCGCCATGGCCCTACCACACCACAAGAGAATTCATCCTCCAATGCGCCACACTGGCACTAAAGGAAAATTACTTTGAATATGAGGGAACCCTCTACCTCCAGACCAATGGAACATCCATGGGCAGCGTTTTCACCCCAAGCGTAGCAGGTCTTTACGTCCACCAATTCGCACGCACGCACATTGCTGACAGCACAAACCCCTATGCCAACCACATCCTCACATGGCGCCGTTATATTGACGACATCCTTGTGATATGGGAGGGTCCACAAACAACCCTGGATCAATTCCTCATCTGGCTCAACGGCAGGGACCCATACTTGAAGTTCACCAGCACTATCAGTGCAAACCAACTTGCTTTCCTGGACCTAAATATAATAGTCAAAGATGGCAGACTCACCACGACAACCTACTATAAACCCACGGCCAGAAACTCTTTACTCCACTTCACAAGCTTCCACCCACGCCCGCTAAGGGAGAACCTTCCCTTCGGACAATTCTTACATATATGCAGGAATTACAGTGATATAGCAGACTATAAAAAACTGTCCGCTGAACTATCCAAGAAACTGGAGGCCCGGGGCTACCCATCAGCCATCATCTCCAAAACCAGGAAGAGGGCCAGGACCCAGAAAAGAGAGGCCCTCCTCGAAACCACAGCTAAAGAGGAGCAGGAACAACCTATCACCTGCGTCACTACGTACAACACAGCCTCCAATGAGGTAGCCAAACTCATTAAGAAGAACTGGAAGATCTTGAATTCTGGCCAAAGGTGTTGGGACATACTGCGTTTTGCTTACAAGAGAAGCAATAACTTGAAGGACCAACTAGTCAACACCCGTCCTAAAACGCATAACACACAAGAACCGAACACCATTCTGAATGCATGGGGCCTACCACAAGTAACTGGACCCTCCCCCTGCAATGATTGCAGTGTGTGTCACTTAACCACCCACACCAAAACTCTAACCCTAGAACCTAACAAGGTGTGGACACAACGCAGCCACAGCAACTGTAATTCACATAATGTGATTTACCTTCTCACCTGCTCCTGTGGTCTCCGCTATATCGGCATGACCACCCGTAAAATACGCACTAGGGTCACTGAGCACAGAAGCACCATTAGGTGTAAGAAAAACATCAGTAAATTAACCAACCACTTCATCACCCATTGCCATACCCCCAAATGACCTCACATGGACAGTCATCGAACAAATCCCTGAGCAGGCATTAGACAATAAAAGAAGACTGATGAGCAAAGAACAGCGTTGGATCTATCGCCTTTCCTCACACATCAATGGCCTGAACGATGCGATCCCTTGGAACTCAGTCACATGCTGATGTAAACCTCTATACAGAGGTCTTTACTAGTACCCATTCAACCCAGTTGACCTATGAACTCCAACTCAACTGAAGCTACCACCCCTAATCGTACCCAACCCATATCGGGTTGTGACTAGTTGCCATACCTAGCCATAGTCTTCCGCTCCTACAGCAACCTGTGATGATTCATTACACTATGCCCAAGCTAAATGCACCTAGTTGAAACTCCATGCCGCACTATTGATAGTGACAGATTGCATACTTCAACAGAACACATACTCTACCATGCTCATGCGCAATAGACACAAGCAGCACTGCACATGTGCTAGAGACTAGTGTCTTTCCACCGCCCATGAGCAGACAGCTAGGAACACGCCCGGGGTAGTCTTTCTACTCTTACTCCCAGCTACAGGTGCCGATAGTTAATCCAATTAGCAAGCATATAAAAACTAACAAGAAACTCCAGCTCTTTCTACCGGAGTACGAGGATGGTGCAACAGGTACAAGGCAGGCTCTGACCAGAAAAGCTGCGAGTATGACAACCTCCAATCTCTGGGTAAGCGCTTTTCCCTCCTTACAGGTCTCTAACTCCCAGTGGCCAACATTATTTCCCTACAGGGTCAACCCCTTACCGCTTCACTCCTGGAAGCATTGGCTGCAAAATCTAAGTGTAAGAGTGTTTACTTATGCCCCATCACACTTTGTATCTCATGCATATGTGTGATACCTGTGTTTTAGTGACACCACCCCCAATTATTTGCGATAGTCACAATAATGGTACCACCAGTGACATTACACTTTTGCCGACTGTAGTCTACCAACTGAGCACTGTAGATTCGGCATTCTATGTATATGACTATGTGGCGAAGATGCCTATTTGACTCTCCTCTTCTTACATGTTTTGTCTATGTCTTCAATGTTGTTAGTACAGGCATATATGAGAAGGGAATCCCCTCTCACACTTAGAGAAACACCTTAGTGAGTGTAACACATAGCCTGGATTACACTCCTTTTTATCCTGCACTACACTCTATTTTAAAAAGGTCCTGAGGAAATCTAGATTTAGTTTAAGGCACTGGCTGAAACATGTCGACCAACTGATGGATGTAGGAGGTGGTAACTCGCCTCCCTTAAACATCCCCAAGCCTTATTTTAACCACTGACGGGGCCCAGTTATTAAAATGTAATTTTACCCTCGGGTACTGGGACCCTCACCAAGCAGTTTTAACTCACACTTCACTTTACACCTCACACCGCACTCTCAGTAAAATACCAGCTCTGCTGTAATCAGGCGTTGCAGCACACCCGGGACACATTAGGTGTCAGTGGGTGGGCCCGATGATGAAGCATGCCACCAACCAGGTTGGTGGGTGAGGGCTTCATGAACTCACCAACGAGGTGCCCATGACAAATCTAATCAGAGTCCTTACAATATTGGTCATATTTAAGCTAGTCTCTTTTGATAACACATATAAACTACGGGGACTCAGACTAGCTTTCTAGTCCTCTCTCTCTCTCATGATACGAGCATTATTTAATCTTTTACACACTAAATGTAACTCAAGTCTGCTCTGTTTTTTTTTTTACCTTGTTTAATTCAAATTGTACTTCAACTGCAGGGGCCACTACGTTGCATTTTCCAATATGCAAAATGTCCTTGGACTCACTGTTTGCCATTATACCATGATGATGATGAGTGTTAATGATCAAAGTTAAATAATATATCTTTTTCTTTACAGTCACTCACTGAGATGGATGGATCATCATTGTCGGTTTACGGAAGAACTATGGCCAATTTGTGAGTGGCAAACAGGTAAACCAGTCAACAACAACTACTACAGCAGAACTACATATCTGTCTAGTCTTGGTATAGAGTGGTTGAGCCAGTGTAGTGTTATGCCAGAGTCCAGACAGCGGTTCATGTAAAATTGCGGCTATGTGGCTTGCTGTATAAAATTAGATCGGCTTTGTCTCTCTGTGTCAAAGAGGTATGCTACATGGAGGTTGGTTCACTCAGTGCTGCCTGCCTTGACCGTCTGCATGGCCCTGTCCTGCTGTGCGCCAATTATTATCCTGGAAACAGAGACTCAGAGTAGGCACTTTAGAAATGATGCATGTATGTAATATACTGTCCCCTCTGAAAGTGAACGTGTTAGTTTTTGCACTACACAGCATACCATATATTTTTTTCTCTGTGGTGTTTTAATATCACTCCCTGTTTTTCCATCAACAATTATAGGCCGGCTTTTACCCTGTGCGATGGGAAAACCGATTAACTCAGGCTTACCATGAGCGATCTGCAATTCCGCATCTACCAGGCAGGCAGTGGACAGTGTGTCTGGTCACCAAGATTGATCGACGGAGCATCAGATGAAATGGAGGAGTACCGCGAATAAGAGGAATGACTGGATGCATGCAACTTCCCAAATTCAACAGTACAACTACAACATACAGTTACAGTATCCTCTTCACTTCTCCTTATCTTTTAAATAATGTTATTGTTGTGAACTTCTATGAGTGTGACTCTGTGCATTTGTTTGCTCTCTGCTTCAAATTCATCCCTCCAGCCATTGTATATGTTTTTCTTTGCTATTTTTAAAACTAATTTAATGCACTGAGTGTTTATTCTCTCTGATGTAAGATAGGCAAGTAAAATTGTGTAATTACTGAAGCCCTGTACTGTCACATTGTTTCTTCATAGTTAGTAAGTTGTAGAAAGTACTACTTAGTTTTCAGTAACCTAACCATCCATTTAGCAAACAACTTTATGCATGCAGTAGTGCATGCACTTCCTTTATGTCCCTTAAAAGATTTATGGATATCTTCGTATCCAAAGATTTGTTTATCTTCATTTGTTGTTTGTCCATGCTGTGGTTTTTTTTCCTCTCTTCATAAAACTTTCCCAAAACCCCCCATTCCCATTCAATTTTCAAACCCTAACCCTCTTCCCCCGGGCTGTGTGGTTTTCATTGAGGTGTGACTAAATGACAACAATAATTCCACACACTTGCTGGGGAGGATAAGGTCAAAGCAACCGAAAAATCATTCAAATCAGAATTTCATGTGTGCCATCGTGGATTGATCATCAACAACATCCTCCTCCTACACGTGACAAATCGAATGCTTAATGCTTACGCTGCTGTGTCCTTCGCCTTCAATACTATTTCTCATAGTAGCCATACTCCACGCAACTAGTACTTATATTTTGAATACTTTAGCACTGCTTAGGCTACAATTTATGGCACTGTTCTCTACCGTACTATCTATCGTACTGTTCTAATGCTACGCTCAGGCTACTCAATGTTTCATTTCCTTTTTTTTCATATGCTGTTACTGCCAGTGTGTACCACTACTACTACCAGCAAAATGATGACATTTCATCCGTCCAGGATTCCATACCCAACCTTAATCCCCATTTGCCATGCAGCCAGCCCCGTGCCTAGCCCTATTCTTAAACACGAATCACAGGTAAGATAAGCATTTTGGGGAGGTAGAATAATGGGCTAGGACTCGGAGGAGAGGAGAGACTGACAGTAGTACTAGTAAAGTACTAGTTGGGCAATTGAATTCACTAACTCTGTTAGTGGGACTTTTGTACATTTTTGGACGTTTAGATAATTCATGCTGGTAAGCTTGAGGAAACCAAACGTACAGTGACCCCCGCCCACCACCCCACAAAATAATATGAACGTGTATACTATGTTTAAGTAAGTAAAATAAATAAATATATTTTCCCTAACAAAAATAAACTCTTCAAAAGACCCAACTCACCCATCTCCCTAACCCCAACCAATGTCCAAATGTCCTCCCTTTGAATCCCCAGCGCCCAATTCCCGCCCCCCCCCCAAAAGTCTTAAAAAAGGGGCAAGGGACAGTCACTTCTTCCGGCGGTGTCCTGTGGACAGGTGGTCCTGCATCTCTTTGCGGAGGTCCCAGAGCTGGAGCTGGAGCTTCTACACCACGCGCTCCAGGGAGTCTACTCTCCTGCGGAGGCTGCATTGACGTGCCATCCAAGCTCTGGGGGGGCAGCAGGTGTTTTGCTTACTGCTGCACTGCGGCGGCGGGAGGCTGTCGGACCACGGTGCCGCACAACTGGAGGCTGGTGGTCCCGGCGGCACTGGAGGAGGATGCAGTTGTTGCCTCCTCCTCCTCCTGCTCCCGAGCCTACAGCCGCCGATATTCAGCACAAATGGCCTCCAGCTTCCGGGCCCTGGCCCGGACAGCCATCTCCTTCTGGTGAGCTTTTTTTGTGGAGCATCTAAATAAAGAAAGAAAAATACTGTAACCAATACTCTTTAACAATAACACAAAATAATTCAACTGAAAGTTGTCTCACACTAGCAACTTGCAAGCACAGTATAACATTTTGGCATGTATCTTTCTGCCGTCTTTGTAGGCCTGTAACATTAGTGGGAGTTTTAGGAATTCTACTAGCAGCACTATGGACTCACTACATAGTCAGAGAATCAGAGAGTACACCAGTCTTCTTCTTTTTTTACTCCTTGTTTTGCAAAAGAAATCACTTGTACGTGACCTTGTGGTAGCCGGCATAATGCCAGCTCACTCAGCTTGCACCCAAGAAAAACAGACACAAGCCATGATGACGCAGTCTCGCATTACTTTAAACAGTACATGCAGGTGGGGATAGGGAAGCTCTTACTTTCCTATAGGAGTGACACTGGCCTTACTTGGTTACATCAAGGGCTACTGCTCAATGTAATTTTTATTTCGCACTGCCCCCCCGGGCCTTGACTACTACAAAATGAAAATGAAGATTATTCATTTCTGATCATATATCCTGCCGATCACATGATCTTTGCTTATATGATGGATGACTTTAGGTGCTTTGTTTTGTTAGATTGAGTGAACAGCAGCGATAGTCCACCCATGACACAACTGAAAGAAAATTATTAACATAGGGTGTGAGTGTGGTACCCTTAATTGCCGGAGGAAGGGACTTGACTTGATATAATGTCAACTATACAATACATATACAATATATGCTGTGCTTGCAAAGTAAACTACTGTACTGTTAGTCAAGGGACTATTTCTGAACAATCACAACTTCTGGTATTTGGATTTCCTCTGCTTTGCTACTCTGGCACGGACATGCTGTTCAAAGTAACACTCTTCATCCACTGAGCGTCTGCTCTACACATACACCTCTGCTATCTATGAGGAAGAAGATACCATCCAGGCTTCCAAAGTAAACGTCTATCATTATTCTTAATGTCTCAACTGTACCAACTTTACTTTTTCTCAACAACCAACTTACCCCCTTTTCATTTTATTTGGTAAACCACCGTCTTGACTTGCATTTGAGTTTCACCCAAATGATATATTGCAATGCACACCACACATGCATTTTCTGATTCACCCACACAGGCAGTCATATTTTCTTTCTCCTGAAACCATCCTTGCTTCAAGCAGCCATGCATCTGATTCCTTCCTATCAGCCACCTCTGCCTGCATTCAAAAACACGTATCATTCTTTACAGTCATAAATGTCACGACTCGCTCGTCCTTCCTTTCACCCCAAGTTCTTTCCCTTTTCGTTCCTCACATCCCTCAAGTTCATCTGATATGACTTGGCTTCACGATAAAAGTTTCCCAGCTGAGTTGAAGTCAAATAGAGGGGGCCATTGCTTACTCGAGAAATACCGCCGCTAATGCTATTGCTAAGTCAAGGGTGACTGTCTTCTCCGTGATTGGCAAAAATGTAGTTCTAAATTAGTAACTGTTCTTAACAGTACAGTGTACTTGTGCTAGTGTACCGTCTACTGTAAAGTACATCATACACTCCTTTGTGAGCCTACTCTAAAATGTCAATAAGGAGTATAATACCTTACCAACGTCCGCCGCTGCTGAACCATCCCCCACAGCTCCTCCTGGTGGCACTTGTGGCGCCGCCACATCACCCCCTGGAGTAGTGGACGCCTCGGCACTGCTGGCCCTGGCACTGGTGGTGGGAGGTGCCACATCCAATGTTGTGATGACTCCTAGAAAAAACATGTCATATTTTTAGATGCCATACACCACCCCCTATTTCGTCTCGCAATGGAAGAAAATGTTAATACAGAACTAATTTTTAATTAATGGGAATGAAAGAAAGTGAATGTTTTGGAGAGGGTGTTAACCTTTGATATGCTTAGCCATTACATGCTACACTTTTTGGCACAACTGATTAATGCTTGCTTTTTAACATGTACCATTTTTCTAATTACAGACAGAAGATTCCATTGCCCTTCTGCCAACAAAAGCTTTTCAATTCACCACCTTCTCCTGTCCTCATCACCACCAGTACTTGAAGTTCAAAGAAGGTGAGGGCTCCCGCACAGTTATTCTAATAATTAGATGTGTTAAGTTGAATTATATTGATTCTAGGGAAGGGTGTTTAAACTTTAACGTCATCTATCACCACTTGCTCACTCGGAATACTGCACTATTAAAAATAAAGAAATGTTTTTTTTTATTTCTTATTTGAAAATAAAACTTTAAAACTAAAAAAACACTGTGTGGTTTTTGTTCACGAGTGAGTGAGCGGAAGGGTTTACACTACTGCACTTTGCAGGCATGCTTCGGTGACTCTGATATGTCGGGACTCGGCGGTAGTCTTCTTCAGTTCTTCTGGGTCGTATTATCATTGGTCAGACACACTAGATAGTCGGTCAGAGGATTGGGGGTTCAACTTCTGTTCGGACTGAGGTATGTGGAAAGTGGAACTGGACCTATCATCAACAATGTCCTATTTCTCTTGTCCATACTTCTGTATGTGCAGAATAGTCCCTGAAACACTAGCGGTATGGTATGTGCTCTAATCAAATCAAAAAAGCCAACTACTAACTTATTCTTGGTGGACACATTGACATTTTGTTGTTGGAAATTGTCAAAACACTTACATTAAGAAGACTAGAATAGACAGCAAGGGCAACCCAGAGGAAGGCACTCAGTGCCTAGAGCTATTGCTGGATCAGAGTTTTGTTTAACACCGTTTGCCGACTGGGCAAGCTTAGCTACCTACACAGACTGAATCATAATAATAGTTAATAGTAGTAGCACAGAGAGTGATAGTAGAGGCAGGATAAGAATGTGGAAACGGTCTACAAGAAGATCAAAGGCTATTTTGGGAAAAATAGAATTAGGAAACAGTTTGAAATGAATAGGCGCTGTAAAAGTTAGGAAATTATAATTATTAATATTAACAACAGAACAACTTACTGGGGCCAGCAGAAGAGACCGCAGAGGACTGATCCTGCCCACCTTCTTTCGCCGGCATCACTGTCGTCCTCTTGCCCCTGGGAGTTGCTGATGATCATGAAATAAACACAAACATGGATGATTGTTTTTTTTAATTCTTTGATTTCTTTGACCACAATCTAAAATTATCTCGGGGAAACAAATTACCAACAATTGCACTACATGTATTGACCTATCTGATCTGGTCAACTAGGAGGATAGTACAGTATTGCTGGATTCTCAGACCGTCTACTTGGAAAGTTATGTTAATCACTAACTAAACCAACAACAAAAAGGTTCTACTACGACTGCCAGCACTAAGCACAGTCTGTCATCATGATTGCAGACCACTAAAAATGTCCTACTACTAATAACAAGTCATAATATACTCAACTTATCAATCCACCACTATTTCTTCTTCTTAGTGGCAGAAGGAGTACAAAGGAAGGACTAGACTTGAGTGTCTAGTCTCTCTAGCATTACGCAGTTCTGTAAAGTACTACAGTCATATATAATCAGGCCAAATGAGCACAAAGTTGCAAACAAGTAAGCATAGTAGCAATGCCACTGAGCAGGTGGGCAGTGCACCTGCAATCACAGAAGTTATAAACATTAATTTACCTGCAATGTCATCGAATCGGCAGCATTCTTGCTCTTTGGGAAAAACATATATTAGCAATATAATAATAACACAGAGCAGAAGAAAACAAAGTAGTTATCAAATAGCTACTCACCAAGCCCGGGGATCTCCACACCTAGCAGATCGAGCAGGTCCTGCTCCCGGTCAAGGAGGTCAGCCCACCGGTGCGTCGCCTGATGGTAGGTGCGCCGGACCCCCGACTCCCTAAACATGTCCCAGCACACCTCATCCCAGAGCTTGCGACGCTCCCGGAGGTCAAACCCTGCACTGGGCCTGCCGCCTGCTGCGACGGTCTTTCGGAGGTGGCGCTGAACATAAAAGATAAGTGCGGCCACGTCCACCGCGCCAAAAATCTCCTGGGCCAAGACATCCTCCCCCCTTAATCGCCCGCAAGGGAGCTGGGTACGGGGTGCTGGACCCTTCCCCTTGTTCTTTCCGGCTCCCTTTGCCATGGTCCTGGACAGGAATGGAAATAAATAGGAAAGAGAATAGGGAAAAAGTAAATAAAAGAAAAGAGTTTAAAAAAGTAGTTTTAAAGTAACCAAAAGAAGAAAAAAACGAACAAGCAAAAATAAAAAAATCCACAAATTCGCCCAAATTTGCGGATTTTGCAGACCACAAATTTGCTTTTGCACGAATTAGTGTATCGCAAATTCACAAATTTCGCCCATACTTAATACTGACCTGAAGGATGCTAGTCAGTACCTTAGAGTGCCTCTTGCTGGTGGGGTGTTTAAGGAAGCTGTCAGGCATTGTGGGCGCTCTTTGCTGCGGAGATGCGCCAGGTGCAGTGGGCAGAGTACACTTAGCCTTGAGGCAATAAAGTGAGCGCGCTTATCAGCCTGAGTACAGGGTTTGCAGAGACGCATGCCAGTCCCTTTGCTACTCCCTCCACTCATCGCCAGTGGTCATGTCTGGCGCACTATATAAAGGCACAACACAGAGCAGGTTGCAGCTGCTAACATTGTATTACTCTGGTATACATTCCTCTGCGCTTTCCTCCTCCTCTCGCCTCTCCCTTCCGGGTATCCCAGGGTCACCACTTTGCCACCTTGCAGCTGCAGGGTCTTAAGCAGATGCTACAATAAAAAGACACTATAGTGTTTTCAAACACTATCAGTGGACAGGGGCATTGTTTGATACAATTACACTCCAATCAAGGATGGGAGGTGCTGGTTCGCAGCCTGCAGGCTGGTTCAGCAAACTGATGCATCCACTCTAGGGTTCTATGTGCAGCCTAGAGTCATAGAGTCAGAATTCTGTGGACCACCTGAGCCATCTTTCGCAAATGAAGGAATACCTTTTAGTTCTGTGAGGGTGAATTCTGCAGTTACAGTGCATTGAAACATAAGTAATAAAGCACTGTATAAGCAATGAGTTGCTTAATTTATCTGTAATTTGCTATGTCATTGGTGACATCTTGAATAAGAGCACTGGGGACGAGTTCTAGTTGAACAGCTAACCATAACTTGTGAATTTTACGGTTGTATTAGGTTTAAAAGTCTAACCACTTTGATCCTTCATCTGGGAAGTTATGGGCCATCCCCCATGCAAGGTTGTTCTGAATCTGGACAAGCTTCTTGATTCTAATCTCTTTTCGAGTGCTGAGGTGGATATGGTAAGCCAGTGTATATTTATTACAGAGAAAAACACCCTGTAGAGTTCTACTCTTTACTGCACCATGCTTCCATGAACCAGTAATTAACAAACTAGGCTATTCTCATCGCACTATTTAATTTCCAACTATCTGTTGGTTCCTGTGAACCCTTTACATAGACTGCCACTTGCACATAGGTTGGCATCTTTTCTAAAACCAGACACTCCAGGTGTGCTAAGATGACTCGGATCTTACCAACTCTGACCTGGCTCCCTGATTTATCAGAGGACTTTTCAAAGCCATGACTATCACCCGCTAGGCTATTTGCAAACACATCCCTGATATTCTAGCCACTGTGAAATGTTCATGATAAGCCAAGTTATGATATTTGTTCAGCCTAATAAGCATTAATTCCATGCCCCTAGATTAAGAACGGCAACATATGCCGACGGGGATTTCACAATAGTTCCTATCAAATTATACAATTTTCTACCCTTTGGTCTCTACATAATCAAACATAATATAACATTAGGTAGGCATGTCTGTCTTCCTCTTAAATCTGCGGTAAGCATTCCACGGAAGAGTGGCAGGCAGACTTCTAGCGTTTGAGTACACCAACCAGAAAGATAACTGACTCTGCCCCTGCCCTTCAGCCTCTCTGAGGTAGAACAATTTGCTGGTAATTTTTTCTTGGTTTAGCTTCTTCAGCCACGTCCCATGCAGGTAAGCGCAGTTGGGGGGATTTTGACAGACGATCATGATGAAAAATGTAATAAATATTAAATTTTCCCTCGTCATGGTCTGTCGAAATCTCCTGCTCCCCACCCCACTGCGCTTACATGCACGGGTGCAGCTGCATATTTTCTATATTCAAAGCAAATCTTCCACTCCCAAGATGCAATCCTAAATTGTATAAAATGCCAAGACTGATTGAAGGTGTGAGGTGTGACATGGAGATACTTGCCAGCTATGCGGGGCAGTGGAGGCCAGGTCTGTACTTCGTGGTTTGGTGGAGAGAGAGGGGTAAACTGAGACAGAATATGCACCTAGGGCTGTTGGCGAGGTGGCATGAGGGCACATAGGACAGGCCCTCCAACTCACATGCATTGATGTGGGCCAATTACCAGAGTGTTGAACAGCCGTGATGGGGTGGCTTTGCCAGGCTGAACATAAAGGGGTCGATTCCGATTCAGGAAACCAATCCGTACGACGATTCAAATTCATAGCCATTTCCATACGAATCGTACAAATCCGTCCGAATTGCGTAGTACAAACCTTGGAAAAAAACCGTCCAAATCGTTGCGAACCGTACAAAATGCAAGGGAAAATCCGTACGATACAGACCCTGAAAGTGAACCGTACAAATCGTAAACATGACGTAGGACCCGAAAAGTACGATCTGGACCAGGAACCGAGAACGTGATTCGTATGGAAAACGTTGTATGAGAAATTTGTAGAGCCACACATTCACATATGCACCGTACTCCTGCCATCATTGGGGTACGCACCATATGCCTAGGCTCTGTAGCCCTACGCACCGTACCCCGATGCACTGTACCCCTATGCACCGTGCCCCGATGCACCGTACCCCTACGCACCGTACCCCTGCAATCATGGGGGGTACTCAGGGTCCGTTTTGCACGTGGTTTGAGTCAGAATCTGCTTTTACAAATGTTTTAAACTCCCGTAGCAAAAGAGTCATACGGAGTGCTGTCGTAACGAATCGTACTTGCTGGTTCAAAAAAAGCAGCTTCGATCCGTACAGATGTCGCATACTGCGTGTTCCAAATGCGATTTGTACATATTCATGAGTCCTTTGGTCTTTCGTACGATTCGTACGGAGATCTGCTTTGGGTTCGGATCGTACTTCATCGTATGTACAGGGACATTGAAGATGTACAATTCGTACGGGAAAAATGCTCCGTACGACTATTCGTAGGGGATTTTGCCGAATCGGAATCGACCCCAAAGTGTAGCAGCTGCAGCAGTGCAGGTAAGAGTGGTGGGGCCTGGTGGGGGAAGGGGGGATTTCGATGGACGATGATGAGGGAAAAATAATTATTTATTACATTTTTCCTCGTCATCGTCCTTTGAAATCCCTCTCCCCCCACCCATCGGGCCCCACCGCTCTTACCTGATTGGCCACGGCTGCGCTTCTGGTGGAAGAGTAGCAGCCAGTGGGCATTTCCATAATGCACATAAACTAAGACAGAGTTTTGCAACCCCATTGTGCTTTGACTTCAAAAGTTTGTATCCCTTAGCTCCTTTCCGAATTTTTTTTATTTCTGTCTTTCTGTAATCATTAAATGTATCGTATTTTTTTAAGTAAATAGGTTTGGGAATTTTACTGATTATTTTTCTTTATTTAATGTTGTGTTGGTGCTACTTAAATATTTGACACACACATTTCGTAGCTGCTTGTGCCATTATTACCAGACGTTAAGCCCAGGTTTTCTCATCAAGCTGCCTTTACCTAGCAAGGTCCTACTATTTACTAAAGCTGAGGGAGTCCTTCCATCATACTCCCTTCATTTATTAATCCAGAATCTCACAGTGCTCCTAAATTACAGCTTTTGTAGATTATGTATTGTTGTGCTGTATGTGTGAAATAGTCTGTGAGGTTATAGAGATGGCACATACGGGTGTGAGGTAAGTTTAGCGTACTACTTTAACTGTTTTATTTTGTATCTTTTGATGATTTGTGTTATAGGCATCTCATTTCCAACTTAACTAAATCTTTACTAAAGATTTTTATCCAGTGAATTTCATAATTTGTGATTTAAAATACGATTTGTGATGTCAATTCACTTAGGCTTTAATCAATGGCACTCGGTAGAATGAATCTTAATGGCCCCTTGGTTAGTATGCATTATTAGCCCCAAGGAATAATGGCAATTAATGACCCCTGCTCTTTCTATAAACGGTTCCAATACCAAAAGAATATGAGTAGCCCCTGATGCACAGCTTGTACAGAGCTGTAATGACCCAGTGCATTAAAGAAGATGAAAATCCCCAGACTGTAATGACCACTTTGTGTTCATACATATTAAATGTCCATGACAATGTCCACATGGACTAATGTGCACTAGTGTCACTAAGAAGCATCACCATGTTCAGACAATATTGACCTTCACTTCTTCTGGCCAATAATGATAATTGATGTACCTAGCTATTAAGAAGAATCAATATTGGCTCCTGGCAATGATAAACAGCTATGCTCAAGCCCCAAACGAGGCTTAATAGACTCAAGCAGTTAGAGTGCTCACAGGCATTAATAAGTATCAATGGCACCATGCAGCAATGAACATCAATGGGCAAAATAAGTAATGAGGCTCATTAATGGAGTCAACCTTGAGCATCAGTGACCCTAGCATTAGTGAGCATCAATGTCCCCAAACAGTAATACAGTCCCTGGAAGTAAAGAGTATTAATGTTCTCAGACATTAAGTAGCATGAATTGCCCTAGTCCGACTTAATTGTAACATCAATGCCCACAGGCTTGCAGACTTGCCAACACACATGGTGTCACCATGTGTCACAGGATTTTGTCTCCCTGCACAAGGTCACCCAGTGAGGAACGAAAATTACACGGTGGCGGACAAAAAGTAGCCGGAAGCCAATGCATAAAGTGACATTCCAGCTCATCTATCGAAGCTTGGAGCAGCCAATGTCGATTAAGTGGCGTGAAAACAGTCCAGAACATTGTCAACAGCCTAAGCAGCAACCCTATCTTTTTTTTGTTTTTTTGTTGGGAGCTTGGTGAGAGACAGAGAGCCTCTTAGGTAGCTCCAGGCACGAGGCCCTGACCTCTCTTCCCATGGTGAAGTAAATATATAGGTTGGTAAGTCTGAGCTTGATGAACACAGATGCCTCCAGCTAGTACTAATGATCACTTGCTGTGTTGGGATTTCTTTCTCCACAGGTCATTAATATTTAACGAATTAAAGAGAAAATAGGGGAAAATGTTCATGAAGCCTATGAGATTAACTTCTTATCCACTAATGGTCTCTGGGGAGAAGAATCCACAAAGATCAATGGCTACATGGTGTGTGTTCTTTTTAAAGACCCACTGGAGTGTCAAGCCTTTGCAGATGGCATTGGCAGCCTCCTTCCACTCCTGTTCTTTGGCCGAGAAGTTTGCTGCTGCCGTCCCCTCATTGCCCAAAGGTTTGGGTTTTCTTACTGGGGAACCAAGCAACTGCACTGGTGCCAAGTTTGCAAAGCATTAAGGCAGATGTCACCTTTCCCATTCCTCTGTCACATTAGTCTTTTTCGGGGGCAGAGGAGGGCTAGGAAAGCTGCCTGTTTTTAAAGGTAAAAGGGGTACTCCTAAAGATGCTAGCTTCTCCGGTCTCCCTCATATAGAGCTAAAAGGCTCAGGACAGCTGACACCTACACTGGTGCATTTTTCACAGCTGAGAAGAGGACACTGATATAGCTGTTATCTGCCCAGGGACCCCTTCACCCTTATTGTTTTGTGGGTAAAGGAAGACAGAGTAGGAAACAGCCACCGCTGCACTATGCTTGCAGCTCAATATTTTGTTAAGGCACAAATCCTGCTGCATACTTTGGCACACAATCTTCTCTGGAGCTTATTCTCAAGGAGCTATCAACGAGTTCAGCACTTTATCGCAGCCAAAGTCATGATACATTTATCTCCCCATTCACAAGCAGGTGTTAACAGCCCAGATCACCAGTTTACCTGCAATAGCAACCGTCAATAACCGCCACACATGACCCCGGCAATTATCGCAAATGAGATAAAGAGTAGGCGTTCCCATGCCAAAAGCTGTGACAACATCACTCTGCAACAGTCTCAACGACCAGCCAGATCGGCGATAAGAACCCAAAACAGGCGATAAGGTGCGTTAGCAGTAGGAAACTAACACCTGCTCTGACCTGGTGTAAAGTCGGATGACAGCCTGCAACAGAAAAGGGAGCCCAGCCCAGAGCCACACGCGAAGAACAACAGATGCCATGGAGCCACTGATCATGCACCTCGGAGACCCAACAGGGCCAGAACACCCACCGCCACCACCCCCAGGACCCCCCCTCCCCACCACCCCTGGCACACACCCCCGGCACCCTCACCCCCAAGCAAAGACATGCCACATCAACTACACAAAATCCTATACCATAGATTCCGCCTGATGCCGCACGATCACATTTGGTGACATGCATGTTTCATCACACAAATGAGCATCACACAGTTACCTTCGATTTACCATACGAAAATGTATTCAAATCAATACAGAACTGAAATGAAGACACATGGCGGCTCTCCTCTGGACAATCTGTAGGTCACAGCCTGCAAGACAAAAATCCAGATAAGAAGGTGTGTCTTGCGCTCATCAAAAGACAGAGAGAGAGCAAAGGAGAGAGAGAGAAAGAGTTAAAGAGAGAGAGAAAGAGAGGGAGAGAAAGACTGTAAGAGAGGGGGAGAGAGAGAAAAAGACGGAAATAGAGGGGGAGAGTGAAAGAGAAAAACAGAAAGAAAGGGAGAGAGAAAGACTGAAAGAGAGGGGGCGAGAGAGAAAGATGGAAAGAGAGGGAGAGAGAGAGAAAGACAGAAATAGAGGGAGAGCGAGACACAGAGAAAAGAAGAGAGGGACAGGGAGAGAGAATGCCGACTCTGCGCACCCAGGCCTCACTGCTCACCTGCTGACATCAGTGTGTTTCCAACCATGTGCCAGTATGTATTGCAGTTCACCAGGTCCCACATCTGAAACAGATCTCATCTGCAACAGAGTCCACATACATGAATGAGAAAGTACATACAATTGCACATGCCATAATCGCCTGTCTGCCCCTGCACACCCAGGTAGCTGCACCACAGCCCCTCTCGCCGCCCAGCGGTGCATGCCCGCACCTATGCACCCAGGCCTCACTGCTCAGATTTTGCCACCGGCGTGTCGCAAACAGGGCCCACCACGTGCCAGTGCAAGCCCCGAGCCCGGGGCCCACGAACATGGCACCCTCCACATTATGCAAACCCCGCTCCGCGGGACACCAGGTCTCACAGTTGATTCTGGGTCTTGATTTTGCTATGGCAGAGGACATATCAGTGCACAGAGCATCATCGCAGGCTGCACACTGGCTCAGCCCTTGTGGTGCCACTAACTCTGTGACCAGCAAGGCCACGCCATGTGGCGGTTGGCACGCACTGCCCGCTGACTCAGGCCTCCACTGCGGTCTAGCAGGGCTCCCATCGATCCTCACCATTCCAGACTGCCAGGACAGGGCATCATCTCAGGCTGCACACTTGATCAATACTTAAGGTGCCCCTACCTCAGTGTGCCTGTCACAGTGTATCCAGTGCCACGAAGTCTGTGCCCCAAAATTCATGAACCCTCTATGATTGAGTATCGTGGTGGGGACAACAGCATGTCACCTCCAGTCATGGCAAATGTAATGTCGCAGGGCCCTAGGCCCTCATACCTACATTGACACCACACTGATGTGGTGAGCAGTCAAAATATCGAAATTTTAATATCGACCTACACTAATATCGTGTTTTTAATATCGTAGGGACAGAATATCGAAGTCAAGAATATCGTTGACCAGAATATTGACTGCAAGGTAAGTAATATCGATTTATTTAATATTTTAATATCGAAGTAGGTAATATCGAAGTCAATAATATCGTTAGCAAAAATATTGTTGTAAATATTATCGACTTTTTTTGTGTTATGTATTTAGTATGTATTTTTTATGTATGTTTAACATTTTCTTTAATGTTTTTTCATTATTTTTAAATTATGTATTAAATGTTTAGAAAATAGTAATTTTTAAAAACTTTATTTGCATTTTAATATTAGAGCAGGCTGTGGGTTTATAGGGGAATAGGGTGGGAAGTAATTTAATTATAATTAATTCATTGGTATGTTTTTATTTATTTTTATTGATATTTAATTGATAATTATGCTATTTTAACTCCTACGCTATCCAGCACTTTCCCTACTGTTGCACTCACTGGAGTTGGAATAGTAATTTTTACCCCTATGCTAGCCAAAACTTTCCCTACTTTTGCACTCTCTAGAGTAGGAATAGTAATTTTTACCCTTACGCTATCCAACGCTTTCCCTACTGTTACACTCACTGGAGTGGGAATAGTAATTTTTGCCCCTATGCTGTCCAGCGCGTTTCTTTACTGTTGCACTCTCTGGAGTTGGAATAGTATTTTTATCCCTACGCTATCCAACGCTTTCCCTACTGTTGCACTCTGTGGAGTAGGAATAATAATTTTTACCCCTACGCTACTCAACGCTTTCCCTACTGTTGCACTCACTGGAGTGGGAATAGTCATTTTCACCCCTACGCTATCTAGCGCGTTTCCCCACTGTTGCACTCTCTGGAGTTAGAATAGTAATTTTTACCCCTATGCTATTCAACGCTTTCCCTACTGTTGCACTCACTGGAGTGGGAATAGTAATTTTCACCCCTACGCTCCCCAGTGTGTTTCCCCAGCGCTGCACTCTCTGGAGTTGGAATAGTAATTTTTACCCCTATGCTATCCAACGCTTTCCCTACTGTTGCACTCACTGGAGTGAGAATAATAATTTTTACCCATACGCTATCCAGCGCTTTCTCTACTGTTGCACTCTCTGGAGTGGGAATAGTAACTTTTACTCTGACACTATCCAACGCTTTCCCTAATGTTGCAATATGTGGAATAAGTATATTTAATCATTATTATGTTGATGTTGAATTAATTTTAACATTATATGTATTAATTATTAATATTTAAATATACTTTAATTGATATCTATATTTTTTTAAGTATATGTATTATTTACTTATTTTTACATTATTATTAAAACATTTTATAAAACAATGGGGCATATTATCAAGGGGGTTTATCTCTGCTTTTTTGGCTTTAAAAGCCAAGAAAGCGGAGATAAAATTATCTCCCTATTACCTAGCTGTCGCTAACACCACTTAGCGACAGCTAGTAGGAGATAGCGACCATCTTGGGCCCCACTTTGCATGTCAGTGATATTTATCACTAATGACATGCAAAGTGGGCGTGCCAAGATGTTTGCGACTGGAAACAGTCGCTAACATCGCTATCTCCTATTACCAAATTTGTTTTCATTATTTTTAAATATATGTATTAAATGTTTAGAAAATAGTAATTTTTAAAAACTTTATTTGCGTTTTAGTATTAGAGCAGGCTGTGGGTTTATAGGGGAATAGGGTGGGAAGTAATTTAATTATAATTAATTCATTGGTATGTTTTTATTTATTTTTATTGATATTTAATTGATAATTATGCTATTTTAACTCCTACGCTAGCCAGCACTTTCCCTACTGTTGCACTCACTGGAGTTGCAATAGTAATTGTTACCCCTATGCTAGCCAAAACTTTCCCTACTGTTGCACTCTTTAGAGTAGGAATAGTAATTTTTACCCCTACGCTATCCAACGCTTTCCCTACTGTTACACTCACTGGAGTGGGAATAGTAATTTTTGCCCCTATGCTGCCCAGCGCTTTTCTTTACTGTTTCACTCTCTGGAGTTGGAATAGTATTTTTATCCCTACGCTATCCAACGCTTTCCCTACTGTTGCACTCTGTGGAGTAGGAATAGTAATTTTTACCCCTACACTACTCAACGCTTTCCCTACTGTTGCACTCACTGGAGTGGGAATAGTCATTTTCACCAATACGCTATCTAGCGCGTTTCCCCACTGTTGCACTCTCTGGAGTTAGAATAGTAATTTTTACCCCTATGCTATCCAACACTTTCCCTACTGTTGCACTCACTGGAGTGGGAATAGTAATTTTCACCCCTACGCTCCCCAGTGTGTTTCTCCAGCGCTGCACTCTCTGGAGTTGGAATAGTAATTTTTACCCCTATGCTATCCAACGCTTTCCCTACTGTTGCACTCACTGGAGTGAGAATAATAATTTTTACCCATACGCTATCCAGCGCTTTCT
Source organism: Lissotriton vulgaris (assembly GCF_964263255.1). NCBI lineage: Eukaryota > Metazoa > Chordata > Amphibia > Caudata > Salamandridae > Lissotriton > Lissotriton vulgaris. The sequence goes on from NC_141687.1 coordinate 663,099,413, forward strand.
CTACTGTTGCACTCTCTGGAGTGGGAATAGTAACTTTTACTCTGACACTATCCAACGCGTTCCCTAATGTTGCAATATGTGGAATAAGTATATTTAATCATTATTATGTTGATGTTGAATTAATTTTAACATTATATGTATTAATTATTAATATTTAAATATACTTTAATTGATATCTATATTTTTTTAAGTATATGTATTATTTACTTATTTTTACATTATTATTAAAACATTTTATAAAACAATGGGACATATTATCGAGGGGGTTTATCTCCGCTTTTTTGGCTTTAAAAGCCAAGAAAGCGGATATAAAATTATCTCCCTATTACCTAGCTGTCGCTAACACCAGTTAGCGACAGCTAGTATGAGATAGCGACCATCTTGGGCCCCACTTTGCATGTCAGTGATATTTATCACTAATGACATGCAAAGTGGGCGTGCCAAGATGTTAGCGACTGGAAACAGTCACTAACATCGCTATCTCCTATTACCAACTTTTGGAGATATTCACGCTAAGCGCGAATATCTCCAAAAGCTAACACCTGCCCTGAGCAGTTCTTAGCCATGTTATCCAATGGGAGGTGGATAACATGGCTAAGAGCATTAGCTCGGTAATGCATGAATATCGCTGACTTTTCAGCGATAATCATGCATTGCGGCCCATTTTTATCGCATTTGCGATAAACCTTGGTAATACCAAGGTTTATCTGCAATAAAAATCGCCGCAGCTCAGCGGTAAATTATTGTCTCTAACCAAGCAATAGCGATAATTATCGCTATTGCTTGGTAATATGCCCCAATATTTTTAACATCAATATTTTTTTTGTTGGTATTTTTGTACTTACCTTATGTAGATAGGACTTCGATATGTTTGTCTTCGATATTTCTGTGTCGATATTTTTGTAGGTCATTTTTTGTCTGTCGATAATTTTTCAGACATTCCACTGATGCACCTAGATAGAGAGTGCGCCCTGCCCTTTTTATTGTCAGGGTCACATGTCCTGTGACGCGTGTGCTGGTTGGGTGTGGTGTGGGTTCAAACCAGCTGTGAGGGAGTGGCTGTGGCGTGCTGACAACTAGACCTGTAGCGTTGTAGTCCCCCCTGTGAGCGTAAGTGGAGTGGGCTGGCCTGGCGTATGCCAGGCTAGAGTAAGGGTGTAAACAATGACCCCGGGGTGCTGGGTGTGGTTCCGTACTGGGCTGCACAAGGAAGTAACTAATGTGTGTGTCCCCGTTGTTGTGTCGGCGCCACCCAGACCGCGTTTGGCAATGTGTCACCCCATGACCCAAGTCCCACAACATGAGCAACATGGACATAAGGGTGAATCATTGAGCCTACATTCATCCATACTCCCACACTTGGAAGACCAGAGACATGACACATCTGTGTGATTTTGTATGTTTAATGCACATTCATTGAAGTGTTGCAGCAGGACCAGTACAGGGCCATGCAAACCTCACTTTACAATGTTAGCCAGTGGAGGACCAGCCCGCGTGCTTTTGGTTATGACAAGTCCAAAGGAAGAGGAAGAGTTCAGTCCGCAGTCTGATTGCTGTGCCATTGGTAACCAACAGAATATGGCAGTCCATGTCGAGGTCCAAGGTGAGTGTCACAGAGTGCATCAGGGGACAGTGGAAGGTGATGATGCAGAGGTCAGAACCAAGCAGAAACAGGCCCTATGGCGGAGATGCATTGTCCTGCGTCCTTATAACGAATGCAGATTCACCTGCATCTTCGTCCTCTGCAGTTTCATGTGCCTCAAGCATGGGTGGTGGTGTTCTGTCTCCAGCACTGTGTGGCAGTGGCACATCAGTGGCTGGAGGTGGAATGTCTGCCGCACTGTGTGGCACTGACACTTCAGGGGGCAGAGATGCGGATGGAGTCATAGCAGCAGCATGCATCAGCACCATGCCGTGTGGCAGCAATGCCATGAGGATGGTCCTGTGGTAATTGAGGAGCCCCGCTACCTCTCACTGGTTTGCAGCCGTGGCAGTCGCTCTTTCCACCTGCGTCCGCTGCATGGTCTCCATTGACCTCCGCATGTGTACCAAAACCCATGTGACATTGTTATTGCCACTCTGACTGGACAGTTGTTCTAGTCTATGGATCAGGGCTCCAGCGATGCCAGCCATGGTCCATTGGAGAGTATGGAGTGGACTGTGGGTGTTCGTTAGGGACTGTGTGTTGTCCCTGATAGGACTTAGACACTCATGTATTGTAGCAGGGTTTCCGTTTTCCCACAGAACTGTGCATAGAGATCTAGAACCTCAGTGAGTTAGGATGATCCAAAACTCATCTCAGTGTCAGAAATCCCCTTACCTAGCTAGCTACAGTGTCTCATGGATCATTATGAAATGATCCATGTCTTAGACAAACCAGAACATGATCTTTAGAATACCTCAGGAATCGTGGAACACATGAACACTCTTTCGTTATATAATCATTTCAAACCAAAACTGAGAGTCAAAGAACACACGTGCAAGTTTGAAATATTTATTATTCAATGCAAGGTTCTCAAACGCAGTATCTTGTTTAATACCAAAATGCAAATTATAAAAATCAGAGTCAGCAGCATAGTCACTAATCCATAGTAAGCAAAAGGTGATAGCATGTTACAATGCAAAATCTATAGAAATCTATATCACCTATATTTCGCGCACCCTATTTAGCATATTATTTTATATCTAAGAAGGTCTCATTCGGGCTTTAGCAGGGCGGACCCATACCTCTAAATGTCAGTAGGAGTAGATCACATCAACAGCTACCAGCTCTCTTCATGCGCAGCACCAAGTGTCTACGTTCATTCCCTGTAACTCTATCTTAAACCCGCGTAGAGCCCAAAATGTTGGCATCAACATTATTTGTGTTATGTCTAATGTGGTGCGAGGATCAGGCGTCCCAGCAACCTTGTGTTAGGTTATTCCTAGAGTGTGCAGCTCTCAGTGTGCAGACAGTTGTACCAAGTGTACCAGGCAAAGCTGATAGCATAGTAATAACATATTATTCTCAAATAAATCACATCACCGCTTCTAGGTTAAAAGCGACAACAACAAGTAGGTGTCGTGTGCAAAACTGAAGCCGACGGAAAAATGGCTGTTTAAACATGTAATACACTCATGCTAACTTAACGCAATATATGTAACGAAGTATCCATATGACACCCCCCCATTGATCCGAGCACCGTCAAACATAAGGGAAAAGGCAATACTAAATCAGATACATAAAATGAAAGCAAAGTTCAATAATCTTGAGCTAAATAAGCTAAAAAAATATGTATGAATGAATATGTATGAATGCCTACAGTGGCCTCAAATCTAAAAATAAAAACAAAACTTTCGAACCAAAAGTTATCCGCCAGGTCTCAAAAATATAAAATGTAGGACCAGGTCGCATTAATTCAAATGTCTGTAAGAGAAAAAACAAGGCACTTATCCGATATCCAAAGTCATGTGCCACATTGACGTTATTTTCAGCGACATCACATGATTGAACTCTCCATCATTTGAGCACAGTTCATCCCTCCAATCCAGCAAGGGGAAAGTCATATTCCATAACAAAGCAATCCTCCCAGGCATCTCACGATTGGACAGTATATGCAAAGTAAGTTGCAACAGCCTCCAGTATGAAATCACTGCCATCATCCGAAAATAGTTCAGCAATCCAATTCAGCAATGGGAAAGAACATACGTGCTCCTCCAGCATCGGATCCTCCTGTAACATCAGAGGACAACTCGGTGGGTTCACCAGAACGCTGTGTGTCAGAAAGGCATGCGCCGCTGCAGAGATCTCCCATTGGCCCAGTACTCCATTTATCGCTGCCAAGGCCATAACTCTTTCGCCAGAACAAATCAGCTCGTGAGCCACTACGGGACGCATTAGCTGATCAAAATCGACGTCAGGAGCAGTCCTCAAGCATAGACACAAATCAATGGCCCAATCGAACTCGCAGCTCAGGCAGTGAAACACAGGTTGGACACACGTGAAGTCGGTGAACCGAAATGACAATCTATAAGCCGTGCTTAATGCTGCAAGCGGCAATGTTCCATGGTAATTGAGCATCCGATTACGGCACAGTGTCAGGAGGCGTTGAACGGCTTCTTGCGCAGGATGGGCATCCATGTTTTATAAAGAAAAACAACAACAAAATGCCCGCAGCCACAGCCAGTAAAACAGGTAGTCCACCAAACAAACTCGAAAAAATAGAATGGAAAAACGTGGGAATGATACCAAAAACTTTTTCAAATGTAGTCACGAGGCCACTGCTAACCAATTTAAAAAAATGTGCGAGCCCAGTCGTGGAAGATGCATTAAAGATCTGGTGCACCAGCTCACAGAAATGAAACGGCAAGTCAGTATTTAAAAGTGCCTGCACCTCTGTGCGTGTGTTAGCTATGTGAAGGACATAATTTTCCCGGGCCGAACTCAGGGTCACTTGTTTTTGAGACAAAAGGGCCCTTCTTCTGCTTAAACCATTGAACTTCGCTTCCAAGGTTGGAATCCGTGGCCAGATGGAGACATCTGAAGACCCATGCGTTGCGTGGGTGGGTATAGAACATTTTTGCAACACACCACACGCTCTGATACAGTTACCACATAAGCCACACCAATTAATAACCCACAACATACTTCGTTGTTTAAAAGCAAATAACTACCATTAGTCAATAATGTAAATGTGGGAACTACTGCTGGAACTGGCGTGCCTTTTAAAACACATGCTAAATTCGGCCGGTCCTGATTACAAGAACCGTGTAACTGAATGTGTCTGCATATTAATGAATGGTCAGGTGACTGTGTGCATTCCTCACCATTAAGATTCACTTCTTTTCCATCCTTTAGACATCTGTATGTGTATGGTAATGACCATGCCTCATGGAGGAATGCATTGCCTAGTGGTTCATATCGTCCTATAGCAATATACCGCATACAATTAGTAAATTTGTATAAGGGAAATGGTAATGTAATTAATCCATGAATAAGCCACGTGGCAGTAGTGGTTTCAGCAACAGAGAAAGGTAAGGATTCTAGTTTTTCAATATGTAACATAGAAAATGACGCATCACGCATTGAAAGCATGCGTTGCTTTTCAGTCAGATTAAAAGGGGCGAAAAGGGACGAAACGTTCAATGAGTTCCAGGGAACTCGACCAGCCTTAAGTGTCTGTAGGGTCCATGCAAACTGCATTACAGAACGTAATTGATTTTGACCATGGTATAACGTGGACACTTCATCATGTACAATATCAACAACAGAAGAAACAATATTATCCAACGTGTAAATCCTGGAAGAAAGCATGTTAATACTGTTATCGACACCTGCAAGCACTTTTTCCAAATTTGCTTGATCAATAGCTCTCAGGCGTTTAGCTGCCTCAATCTGTGAAAATTTCCAAATTTCATTGTACACAGCATAAAGCCAGCGTTTAGATCTACCCCTAGCCGGGCCTTTTATAAAATCATTTAGCTCTATATTCTCATTCAACTGGGACAGATGCAGTTTAACTGCAGCCAAAGTGGAATGTTGTAACCAGTTCTGACACAATTTGCCTACTGAATAAGTAGTAACAGTGTGATCTGTTTCAAACCTGGGATCTGGCCTGATGTGTGTAAAACCTTCAGACAAACCCAAAAAACGACGTTGGCAAGAATCAGAGCTTCTTTGCCACAAAAGCCACCCCTCCGGATCAAAACTGGAAATATTAAAGGAGGAATTGTGCAAAAGTGCTTGTATCCCACTGATGGACAATGTAGTGAAATTACTCCAACCTGAATATTCTTCCAAATCAGGGATAGTAGGTGTATTTAATTTTTTAGATGTAGCCAATCCAAAGCATGTTGTTTGGGAAATAGTAGAATTTAAAAACAACATGTGATTCGGGATGAGACATGCACGATGCAAAGCCTCAGTGCTTTGTACCTGCCAATCTTTGGTACCCCAAACCGATTTAAGGTCAATAGCCTCCTTCCATAACTCATAGCCATCTATAGCTAACCTGTCTAGAAAGGACTTCGAAGACAGCAATTTTGTATCGGTAAGTCTAACTTTGGACATGAATTTCTGTTTCACTTTAAAATAAAACGACTCAGGATTTGATTGATTAAAATCTGTAAAATAAGAGAATTTTCCCAGAAATGTACTTGAGCTCCCCTGTAAAGGAGCAGGACAATGTTCCCACTGTGTGTAGTTCACAGGAACCCTCCTGGAACTTGTTTTGTGTAAGAAATGATTTCCATAATGTTGATAACAAAACAAATCACCATAATTGACAGAATCTAAGTACAAATCCTCAGCATCAAAGGCCGCATAATATTTCAAATCAGAGAACAATGCTTCTACGGCCTGAAGATCCCAATCATCATAACGAATATCTTGCTTAATCACATCTCCCATGTTTACTCTAAGCACATTAGGAACATTAATAACTTCTGTGGGGCCATGTATCTGAAACCTAACCGCATCCCACACAATCCCATCAAGGACAGGCCAAGCAGTAATCTCTACTGTATTTAAGTCTCTTTTTAGTCTGTGTGCTGAATGTGAGGAGGAAAGAGGGGCCAATGTTCCATTAAGATACCGAATTCCTGTTCTTTCTTTCACATAATGGCCATCGATCAGGCGGAAAAAATAAAACACAAAACCAATTGACATAAAAAGATAAAATGAAAATAGTATCAGCCAAACGTATGTCCAAGGTGGAATTAGAAAATGTTTTTTAAACAACGTGGCATATTTTGCAATAGTCGATGGTTTCTTTGAAAGTTCCGAATCAGAGTCAAAAGAGAATCTGGACTGGTTAGCCAAACGAGCTTGTAAATCGGACATAGATAAATCAGCAGGATCTGCATAGGTCAATTCATCAATGTTAGTAACAGGAATAGTATTTAATAAAGGTCCGGATATAGCAGGCATCTCGAGGGACACCTCCTGATCTGCACCAGATGTAATAGCCAGCACAGAGTGCCTCACCATGGAAGGACAGGATACAGCCGGTGTCATGCTATGAAGAATCGGCCACCCTGTGTGTCTTGACATTGTCAATAGAAATAAATCTGTTTTCTTTACGACCTGGAAGTGGTGGTAAAATGACTGTTCTTGTGCCCTTCACTCCAAGAACTCGAACCGGTGCTCGATATGAGGGACCAAATTCTTTCTTGTTATCGATCTTCTCTCGAACCAGTTCTCCAACTTGGGGTAGCCAGCCAACTACCGGGATCTGCAACGCATCATCCGACGTGGAGGGCAAGTGTTCCTTAGCAAGACTGTCTCTGGTCTTTTGTAGATCCTGTAAAACATTGCAATGTTCATCTACGTCAAAGGCCGCGGCCTGGGCCTGGCAGTCTGCACCATCGAGGTCAGGGACGTACATCTTGATACCAAAGAGCATTTCGTATGGGGTCCGCCCACCCAGAGACCTTCTAGGGAGATTATTAAGCGCACGCTGCACGCCATAGAGGCGGGTCAGCCAGTTTCTACCAGTGCCTATAACTCGGGCTGTCAAAGATTGCTTTAAGTCGCGGTTCATTCGTTCTACTACACTATTGCCCTCAGGCCTGTAGGGACTTGAAAACTTGACTTGGACTCCCAACGAAACCATAGCATCCTTATACGCCTTAGAGGCGAAAGCCGGACCCTGGTCCGAATGGAAAGTACCACAGGCAAAGATTCCCACAAAGACACGCAAATCCTTAATGACAGTCCGCGAATCAGCGCTTCGATGCGGCCATACCCACACAAAGCGTGTGCATGAGTCAACTGCTACTAAGATGTATTTATACGCAGTATCAGAAGAAAAAGGACCGCAGTGATCCAAATAAACGCAACCAAGCGGTTTATTAGAGATGTACAACTGTGTCTGAGGCGGACGTGCAGCAGTAGAAGGCTTAATCTGCTGGCAAATGTCACACATAAGGACATAATCGCGCGTCTGTTTGTACAGTCCCCGCCACCAGAACCTTTGTTGTAGCTGAGTTACAGTGGCTGAGACGCCCGCATGCGCAGACGCCACACCTTCATGAGCCGCTGTAATCAGAGAAGCCCTGCGATCCGAGTTGGGAACTAGACGTTCGCCAACTTCAGGAATTTTCACATAAGGAACCTTATCGGGACTTAAGTGGTATGTGTACTTCGAAGGGAACCCCGCAGGATATTTACCTCCCTTCTCCCTGGCAGCAACAGCCGCCAAGATGTCATCATCTATTTTGCTTTTGGACCTTGTGACTGCTGCAACTAAGTATTTTGATACCGCAGACTTCGCTGCCTCATCAGCAAGCGAATTTCCAACAGCGTGGACCCCCACGCGCTGATGGCCGAGAGTATGAATCACAAACACGAGCGGCAGCTTCTCTTTAAGTTCCGCCACTCGGACCCAGATCATTTTATGTTTTATTGTGCTACCTTTGGAATCACGAAAATCATTCTGAATCCAAAAGAACAAGTTCTCATTGTAAGACTGGACACAGTAATAAGAATCACTTACGATTAAAGTTGTCACACAAGGATCAGCGTACTCCAATGCGAGCATAAGAGCACGAAGCTCTGCTAATTGTGCGGAGCAGTCCCCTAGTGTTTGCGTGTGCACGACACTGGACTTGAACTCATCGTTCACCATGGCACCGACCACAATGGCGCAAGCGGAAACGTAGGCATGTTTAGAGCCATGCGCAACCTGCGCCGAACCATCAGTGTATATGATACAATGGAAATCCTCCAACGGCCGCATCGCTAAAGGAGCAGGATGAACAAATTCATACTGTAAATACTCCTGCGACCGTAAAGCGGCGTCAAAAATAAACGTGACATCCTGGGATGTCAAGGAAGTAGCCCACTGAATCCACCGAGGGTGCAAAGCTTTAGAATTCGGTACACTGGCTTTCGTGACCGCCTCCAAGGCAGGACACGGGGTAACCACCAACATGCGTTTTCCCTGTGACAGGGCACGTTCCTTAAGAATTGCCATCTGTACCGCCGTTAAAACTTTCTCCACAGTGGAAAAACGCAGTTCAGCCGAAGTGTATAAGTGTGACTTGTAAGCAATAGGTACTATATCCCCTTCATTAAAAGTCAGGTACGTGAAACCCACCGCCCCAGGGATAATTCTTATCACCAGGTTGGTCTGGTTATCACGAGTCTGTAAGTAGTCAGAAGCGAGCAAATCAGCCTGCAAAGACTGCAGAATGGCTGAATGCTCAGGCAGCCAGCATGATTTGGAAAAAGATGGTTGTATCAAGGCATACAAAGGCTTGATACGCTGGGCATATTCCGGAATGTATGTCCTCCCGAAATTTAAAAAACCCAGCAAAGACTGTAATTTTTTCAGCGTTGTCGGAGAGCGCAACTGCGCGCACTTCTCCAGGAAGTGAGGAGCCAACCCCTTTCCTTCGTGGTTAAGTTCATAACCCAGAAACAACACTGTGTACTCCGCAATGTGTGATTTTGCAAAGTTAAACTTGTAACCCATGTCTGCAAAGTTACAAATTATGCTGTTTACTCGACACAGATGCTCCCAAAGTTCATCGTCTGTGAGATAAATGTCATCCACATAAGAACAAGCAACTGGATCGAAGCTCTCCAAAAGAGAGACTATGCGGGCGGAAAACACTCCAGGACTATTCTTATAGCCCATTGGGAGTCGTTTAAACATTTTTTGTACGCCGCCGCACGTAAAACTGGTCCATTGGGAACTTAGACCATCTAATCTGTGTGCATAAAAACCATTGGAAATGTCAAGCGTGGTTTTGAACCGTTTACGCTCAAGACTATTCACTAGGGCAGAGCCGTGAGTATTCTGTACTGCACAGTTACGGCAATGCGAGTTCAAATGCCGGTAATCCAAAACCAGACGATATGAGCCGTCCGGCTTGTTCACAGTAAAAAGGGGATTATTCATTGGTGACACACATGTTTCAATTACACCTTGATATTCCAATTGTTCAAGGATAGACGCGACAGAAGCTTTAGCTTCACGCCGTATGGGATACTGAGGTTGTGGCTGTGGCTGTGACCGTAAAGGAATCTCATGGCTAGGGGACAATTTATCCCAGCCACACTGATTTCGGTACACAGCCGGCGCAAGCGCCAGAGCCCACTCTTCTGCAAAATGCAGCGCTTCTACTCTCGATACAGTGTGAGCGAAACTGGGGAGGATCACCTCCTCCCCTCGCGGAGCTGCGAGAACAAAAGGTGGGGGCCAATCAGCCTCCGAAAGCAAAATGTCATACGTAGACGAAAGATTTTCCCAAAATACCTCTTTTACAGTTCTCTGCATGTCACCTTCAATTAACAGGACAATTTCAAAAAGTCGTTCAGGGGGAGCAACATGTGTATCAGCCGTTTCAATCACAACATAAGTGTCAGTCGCTGTCACCTTCAACAGTGGACGGAGGGCCTCTCTCACTATGGTAATCTCCGCCGCGCTGTCCAGCAAGGTCAGAGCCCACGTCAGATTCCGAAGCCGCGTTCTCACTATCTGGGGCATATCGATGCGCCGTTAAGGCTGCGACCTTCTTCTTGGCAAACTGCGGTCTCTTGGGCGTAGAGTCGTCCCGCTGATCCCCTTCACTTCGCATGCGGGGCTGACCACGTCCTTGCTGGCCACCCCGGCCCCTGCCGCCCCCTCCACCACCGGTTGACGGAGCCGATGAGTCCTGAAAGGAACGGGGAGAGCGTTGGTCAGAAGCCTGAAATCTTTCAGGCGATTTAATCGTCGCGCGATCGCGCAAATCATAAACTCGATCTGACTGCACAGGTTGTGAAGGCGCCGGACTAGAAACCTGTGTCTGCTGTTGTTGTTGCTTACCCTGATTCTGCTTTTTTGGCCAATTTTGTTTTTTGGACTTGGGTTGTCCGCCCGATTCCGAAGACTGTCCCTGGGGCTGTTTCTTCTCCTTTTCAGAAAAAGCCTTTACACCCTTAGAAGTGCGGCCAACCATTTTATAAGCCGCCACAATAATCCTTGCTAACTGACGGGGTTTATCGGCATCGGGAATTAACGCCAGAGCATTGGCCACCTGAAAGTTCACTGCATCCCCCTTGACATTTGCAAGGATAAGACCGCAAACAGTCTCAAACGAGCCACTCAGGCGCATACCTAATTCAACCGCCGACTCTGGTCCGTGATCATCCTGAACACGTTTAAGGACCGCAGAAAGGTTTGACACAGACGGGGTGCCATAGCACCTCGAGTAAACCGCTGCAAAAGTCTTACCCCATGTTTCACAGTCAGCAAGTTCAGGGGCTAAATCTTTCGGTAAACTGAGCGTAAGAATCCGGTGTTTTTCACCCGGAGTCGTATTAGGAAACACAGCCTCCAGCTGGTCGAATTTCTCGGCAAGCCAGTAAGGAAAATCATCCTTATCCTGGGGCTTCTTGCCCATAACGGAATTCACCAAGACAGGACTGATTTTCAAACCAGCCTGTTCTGCTCGAAGCTGCGCACCTGCGGGGGCTGCGCCATGAACATTACGACCAATGTAATGAACAAGCGCCCTAATCACTCCAACCGCGACTTCATGAAGACGCCGCAGGTCAGCCACATTACAAGTAGCGCGATTAGGGTGAGGAGTAAATCCACCCAAAGCGGGCCAATTTGTGCCCGGAATGGACAAAGGACCTAACCTCGGAGCCGTCAAGGAATGGGGTAGGGCGCCACCAAACCAAACTCCGTGCTGCCAAGCATCGATAGGTACTTCCAGTGCCCTGTACGGAGCATAAGCCGCCGGTACAGCCGAGGCAGTGTATGAATGGAAGACACCCGAATTAGCGTCCACTTCCGGAAATGTCACCCAGGAATAAAACAATTCATACGGGTACGCATGTTCCGCACTCACCACTAGAACCACAGCCAAGCCTTCCACAGGGACATTATATGCCTGCAAGTGGTCGCGAACCGCGACGTGGCTATGCTGCGGTATGTCCACGGCCATGGTAGCACAGGAAGAGAAAAAAGACAAAGAACACTTTGTAGCACAACTGGGTAGTAATTCAAAGAAACCGTTTTTAGGAGAATTCAAGCTTGAAAAGACCTATTTAAAAAATAGGTAGGTTTTTCCGACACCACCGTTTACCGGAAACGGGAATGAAGGTGTCAAGGTTTGAATGATATACTACTCGAGTGTCATGATATAAGGCCAACAACGTACGGGCGCCATGTAGCAGGGTTTCCGTTCTCCCACAGAACTGTGCATAGAGATCTAGAACCTCAGTGAGTTAGGATGATCCAAAACTCATCTCAGTGTCAGAAATCCCCTTACCTAGCTAGCTACAGTGTCTCATGGATCATTATGAAATGATCCATGTCTTAGACAAACCAGAACATGATCTTTAGAATACCTCAGGAATCGTGGAACACATGAACACTCTTTCGTTATATAATCATTTCAAACCAAAACTGAGAGTCAAAGAACACACGTGCAAGTTTGAAATATTTATTATTCAATGCAAGGTTCTCAAACGCAGTATCTTGTATAATACCAAAATGCAGATTATAAAAATCAGAGTCAGCAGCATAGTCACTAATCCATAGTAAGCAAAAGGTGATAGCATGTTACAATGCAAAATCTATAGAAATCTATATCACCTATATTTCGCGCACCCTATTTAGCATATTATTTTATATCTAAGAAGGTCTCATTCGGGCTTTAGCAGGGCGGACCCATACCTCTAAATGTCAGTAGGAGTAGATCACATCAACAGCTACCAGCTCTCTTCATGCGCAGCACCAAGTGTCTACGTTCATTCCCTGTAACTCTATCTTAAACCCGCGTAGAGCCCAAAATGTTGGCATCAACATTATTTGTGTTATGTCTAATGTGGTGCGAGGATCAGGCCTCCCAGCAACCTTGTGTTAGGTTATTCCTAGAGTGTGCAGCTCTCAGTGTGCAGACAGTTGTACCAAGTGTACCAGGCAAAGCTGATAGCATAGTAATAACATAAGAAGGTGTCGTGTGCAAAACTGAAGCCGACGGAAAAATGGCTGTTTAAACATGTAATACACTCATGCTAACTTAACGCAATATATGTAACGAAGTATCCATATGACAGTATGGCATCTAGTTTGACTGCATTGAGATTGAAGCCCACCCGCACCTGTTTTGGAATTGGAAGGCCGTGTGTTCTTTCTGGGAGGCAGCCGTGGTGGTGGGTGCTGCCTGCTGTGTGGTCTGTGCAGGGGGTGAGGTCTCCTCAAAGCAGCTGGGCTGCCCTGCTCCTGGAGGTGGGGTGCAGAGGCTCTCGACAAGCTGTTGGAGGGCGTCGGAGCCGAAGCTGTGGTGGTCCTCTTCGTCATCAGAGAAGAGAGGTTTGGGCTGCTCTGCAGGAGGTGTTGATTGTCCCTCTGCATTGTGAAGGAGAGATGAAGTTTAACAATGTGTTCACATGTATGTTGTTGCATTGTACATTTTGTATTAGGACTGCATGACTGTGTACATTGTGACTGTTTGGGAGGAGCAGCCTATTTGATGCAGGACAGTGGACATTTCAACAACATCAAAGATGTGTGTTGGTACTTGTACATTCTCAACTCACATTTCACTGCAATGCCAAATGTGATTGGCCAGTTTCAACACACAAGCGGCACTTGTTGTGTCCAGTGTTCTGTTTTGGACGTGCTGCGGTTTGTACCACAATTTTGTCAATGTTGATGTGCTCTGCATGTTATGTCTGTGTGCTGCATTTCGGGGGAGTCATCCCTGCAGATCCTAATTTGCTGCCCCTTATCCCTTTCATGCGGTTTGCCTTTGACTTATGTGCTTATACAGTGCTGAGATGTTGCATACTTGGGTACATTGGTCTCTCGGTGGAAACTGGGGGTGTGGAGCATGGTTTGTCTGCAGATGTGCTCTACTTAATTATGCATGTATGCCATTGTGCCCATCTTCCCCGTCCCTGGTCGTTATTCACCCTGTTGCTGTTGTGTCTCGTCATGTTGAGCAGTGTCCGGTCGGCCAACTCCTGCTACTGTCTCCCCGTTGGTGACTGTGGACACCATTTCCTCCATCTCATCCAGCTCCTCCTGTGATGCAGGACTCCTACCTTCAGTCTGCATTGCTGCCTTCCGGTTGTTGGTGAGTTCCAGCTTGGTTTTGCGTTTGACATAATTCCAGCGCCTCTTGACATCTTCTATTGTCCTCTTCAGCACTCCGACTGCATTCACCTTGTCCACGATGGACAGCCATAGTCCATTTTTTGTTGCCAATGACAGAGTGGAGGTGATGAACAGTTGTTGATGGTGCTCTACCACCACCGTTATCAGGATCCTGTTTTCCTGCAGACTGAACCGCTTCTTCCTACTCTTCTTCTCATTGCCCTTCTCTGACCCCGAGTCCCAAATTGGTCCTCCAGGTGGCTTGTGAGGTTCTTGTTGTACTCCGTACTCGCTCCGGCAACATAAATTGTGCTTCTCTATTGTTTGGCTTTTTTTCTGTTTGTTTTCTTCTTTTATGGTGATTTTTTCCCGCCTGACGTGTGGGAGTTGCAGGCCTGTCCTTGGTTTTGGCTGATTTTTGTATTGCGATTGGCCTCATCGCAACTTTTTTCCGTTTGTGTTTCACATTGTTGCGGCGTTGCGTTGACTTTATCGCTGACATTTAGCGCGTTGTCAGGGGCCTATTGCATTGTACCTCCGTGTTGTGAATACTTAGATCCTTAGAAAACAAGATCCTGCCAACGCCTGCAACTCCAAGCAACTCTTCAACGTCATCCAGGAATTCACCAAGCCCCCCAGCGAAACCACGGATATCACCCTTTCCCAGGACCTCTGCAACAATCTCGGATCCTACTTTAATCTGAAAATCAAGGGCCTCTATGATAACTTCAACGACCAGACACCCAACTCCAAAACCACTTTCTTCCCCAACAGTGCCATCCAACTTACCATCTTGCCCTGGACCCCAGTCAGCACCGAAGACACCACTTCAACGCGCAGAATTCAGACCCCTGCTCAAGACACCCATAGTAGACCACACCAACCTCAAGAACTACCGACCCATCTCCCTCCTACTCTTCGCAGCCAAAGTCCCAGAGAAGACCGTCAATGTACAACCAACCAAATTCATTGAAGAAACCTCCATCCTCGACCCCTCCCAATCTAGATTCCGCAGCAACCACAGCACCAAGACAGCTCTACTCTCCACGACAGATGACATCCGCACCCTCCTCGACCAAGACTACACAGCGGCGCTTCTCCGACTCGACCTATCTGCAGCGTTCAACACCATCTCCAACCGCACACTCACTGTCAGACTCCACAACGCCGGCATACAAGGAACTGCCCTCGACTGGATCAGCTCATTCATCACCGGCAGAACCCAAGGAATCAGACTACCACCTTTCCTCTCTGAACCGACGGACATCAACTGCGGAGTGCCCCAAGGATTATGGCTCAGCCCTACGCTCTTCAAAATCTACATGGTCCCCCTCACGGCCATCGTCAGACAGCATGGACTCAGCATAGTATCCTACCCCAACGACACCCAGCTCATCCTCACCCTCACCAAGGACCCAATCACCACTAGACTCAACTTCCAGGAAGGAATGTAGGATGTTGCATCCTGGCTGAGCAGAAACTGCCAGAAGCTTAACTCGGAGAAGACAAAAGTCCTCGTCTTTGGACCCTACCCCTCGGCATGGGACTATACCCGGTGGCCCATTGTCCTCGGGAGCCCCGTACCCCCATAAATATGGCCGAAAACCTCGGCATCGTACTCGACTCCTCCCTCTCCATGACCTGACAGGTCAACGCCGTCCCCTCCAGCGGCTTCACAACCATCAAGTGGATCCCCCCCTGAATCAAGGAAGACCTCACCCACGCACTCATAACCAGCAGACTGGACTAAGGAAACGCCATCCACGCCGGGATCAACAAGTCTCTGCTCTGCAATCTCCAGACCATACAGAACACCGCAGCCAGACTCGTCCTCTGCATTCCTCAACACGAACACAACAACCAACACCTACGGAACCTCCACTGGCTCCCTATTGAGAAGAGAGTCACTTTCAAGATACTCACTCACGCCTACAAATGCCTCCACAACACCGGACCCCAATACCTCAACGAGAGAATCTCCTTCAACGTATCCAAAAGAAACCTCTGATCCGCCGACCTCGCACTCACCCAAACCCCACGCATCCGCAGAGCTAGAACAGGTGGAAGAACCTTCTCCTACATCGAGGCCATGACCTGAAACAAGATCCTGATCGACATCAGATGTTCCCCCTCCCTGAACATCTTCAGGAAGGCACTTAAGACCTGGCTCTTCAACTGAATGGAGCTGCTTACTCCCCCCCAGCACCTTGAGACCATCACGGGTGACTATCGTATCGCGCTTACAATCCCCTGATTCAGTGATTGTTTCAAACCCTGTGTTTATGGGGAAGCCAAATTTCCTTCCAGATATTGGTACCTGTGACTGCCTGGTCCATAAAGGACCAATGCTTCTCAGACAGCGGGTGGTTTCATTCAACAAAAAATATTAGTAGGGCTGCTTCATAGTAGTGAAGCAGTTGAGGTACCTCCAAACCACCCACCTGTTTTGAACGATATATAAGGTGTTTGTGGAGATGGGGCTTCTTACCGTCCCACAGAAATTTCTTGATGTCTAAGTGAAGGGAATGAATTGCATACAGTCGTGGGGACAAAGGTAAGATCTAAAATAAGTACAGTATGCGAGGAAGAATGGTCCTCTTGACTGCCGCTTTTCATCCCAACCATGAGAGGTGAAGATGGCTCCAGGTTGATAGGTTCCTGCACATTTGAGAGATGAGAGTTGCATAATTAGAGGTCAATGTTTTAGGGATTGTCCGCATCAAGGAGATGCCCAGATATGATATGCATCTGCTGACCAGTCAACAAAGAACGGAGATCATAATGCGGCTTCATGAGCGGGCATAATAGAGATATTTAAGATCTGGGATTCTTGCATGTTTGCTTTGAATACTGAGACAGCCCCAAAGGCCTAAAGCTCAGTGACCAAGGTCGGGTGCAAGGTCATTGGCTCTGTGATGGATAGAATGACATCACCAGAGTATAGACTGATCAATTGTTGATCACTGCCAAAGTGAAACCCCCTGATGTCTGGGCTGTCCATTAGCTATTGCGTCAGGGTTTCCATAAAATACTCTAAATGAAGAGGGGACAGCCCTGGCATATGCCCCTCAGAAGAGAGAATGAAGAGAATGATACACCGTTAAACCTGACCACGGCTCGGGGGCACTATAAATGCTATGGACCCAAGTGCAAAACTTGTCAACAATGCCGACTTTCCACAATGTACTTGGTCGAAGGCCTTTAAACATCAATAGAAAGAAACAGAGCCTCCTTGCATGACCTCTGTACCTAATCAATAAGGTAGAACAGGCACTAGGTGTTGTTGCTACACTGGTAAGCAGGAATAACTCCCACTGGACCAATTCAATCAAGCCTGGCATTAATGAGTTAAGGTGGTGAACTAATATGCTAGTGAATGATTTTGTGTCAACATTTAGGATAGAAATGGGTCTATATGACCTGCAGAGATCCGGGTCCTTACTCGGTTTGTGAATTGCGTAAATAACAGGCTCTAGCTCAAATGTGCTAAGGCCGAAATCACCTCCTCTATGTAAATAGACTTTTCCAAGGCCAAAGCCTATGACTCAGGCAGTAAGGTGAGAGCAAGCGTTTAAAGGTATCCTGAGGGATCTCCAGTAGGGCTGTTGGTGGTATCATAAAGAGAACCAATGTTATTCCCTTAACAGCGCAAGTCTCTGTGGAGGACCAAGGGCGAATCTTCTTCATGGGACAAGAGGACCGGAGTTGGTGTGGGAACAAGAAGGACTGCATTCTATGGACATCTTTTGGGATTAGGTGTGTCCTCGGGTGGAGATAGATATCACTGCCAGATTGCTCAAGGAGAGAAAGAACCGCTGACCTTTTAGTGGAATTGTTAAGGCCCCGTACATTGAGGCTAGTGATCTTAGGCTCCATGATAACAGAGTGAGTGGCAATGTGCAGAGGGGACACCAATAGAAATCTGGAACTCCATATAGTGATAATATGTTACCCCCCATTGTTCCAACATGAGACAGATTGAGTAACCATTGATTGGACAAGGCAAAAGAAAGGAGTAAAAACAATCCAAAAACCACCTCATTAAACAAAATATGAAAGCAAACAACAAATAGTTGCATCAGCCCAAAGTCTGTGGAAAGGGTGAATGAGGTTTGGTCTAGCTGGTCGTAGCTGAACCTAGAGGAGATTTCTGGGGAAGAAAAGCCTCCCTTTTGGATACAGACCCCAAGCCCAGTTCAGCACCACATGACTTCCGCATCGAGTCCCCACCACCCTCAGCCCCACCCACTGCAGGAGAGAGCATTGCGTCAAACACCCTCAACATCAGGATATATTAACCTTGTCGGTGTCTCCATAGAGCGTCTCTAGCACAGATTTCCTATACATTGCGATAGCCTCTGGATTAACCCTGGACGTAGTACTATTTTACGCTCATGTAGCGTGCATAGTTTGCGCTACTACACAAATTGCACGTAGCATAGTGCACAAACACGTAGCGTAGCGGGCATTTCTTGCTTGCTTGCGGTCCTCAACGTCAAGTTGGCGATCGCGAGCGAGCAAAATCAACATCTCAGCGAGACTTTTTCCTTGTTCGCGATCAGCAACATCAAGTTGCCGATCGTGAGCGTGAAAAATAAACCTCCCGGCAAGATTCTCAACGCGCGGAGGTCAGGTTTATCATTGCGCGACCGCTCGCGATGAGAAACTACCAGTCCGCGTTGAGAAAGCTGCTACTCGAGTACAAATCTACTCGAGCGGCAGAAAACGACCGCTCGCACTATGCAAGATGCCGTTTGCAATGATTGGAGAGTGCGGACAAGCATCCGGCACTGTGCAATCAGTGCGAACAGCATTTCCCTACCGCACTACGCAGTTCGCGTAGCTACGTGTAGCATGCATAGTGTGAAGTGCACTTTGCGCAGCTACGCGTAGAGCTACTATGCAAACTACGCCCAGGGTTACTCTGGATCAGGATGAAGACTATCAGGTGTTTGTGTAGATCAAGCCCAGTGCGGCCGTCATCATGCCATTTGAGTCCGTTGGCTGGTCAGTTGTCCCCTCTGAAAAGGAACCTGGATGCCAAACACTCAGCAGGCCTCCGTAAGGGATCAAAGCTGATGGAGCTTGCCTTCAAGTCTGAAGATAATTCAGAATGGATGACCCCAGGGACAGGAATTGCCAGCATTTCTCAGGTGGGCAGTGATTGGGTGAAAGTTGCGTCGTACCCGAAGAATGATGGCCACTTGGTCCTGAAACAACAGAAGTTGTGCCCCTTAAGCTGGAGCGGTTGTGCGTCTCAGACCTTTCCCACAATGGACTATTTCAATAGAAAATCACTAATATGTCCGCAGGAGGGCCTTTCACTGTTTTAGCGGTCCCACCCAGTGGAGCTGGTCCAACATCACCTTAATGTCAGCAGAGGCCCACAGAATATGGTGAAAGAGAGCTCTAATGTATTGCCTCAGGTCAGCACGCTCTGTTGTGACAACCCAGATATGGATATTATTTCACCTGGAGCGATTTTCTAGGTCTTTGGCATGTGCATGAAGATCAACTTGTTGGTTCCTGGAGGTGGAGCACCTCCTGCTCTAGCCATTCAATCTTCTCTTCACGCCCGGATGAATCTTAGGCTCCTCACGATCATGAACTGACCTCGTCACACCGAAGATCGACTGCCTGTGATTACTGCCAATGCAAAGCTCCTCTGGGTGCTCCTCTGTGTGCCGACAGCGACCAGCCATGATAACTGCCAATGTGAGATCTGCACTTTGCATTGCAGCAATTACAGCCTGCAGCGACCACCAACATGAAGCTTCAGAAACAACCACCTACGACGCTTGACTTGCTAGTTTTTCAAAAGCCTCCTCCTCCTATGGCACCTGCCTTGCCTCTCTCCCTTTTGCTCCGTCTTTATCTCTCTCTCACATCGTTATCTCTCTTTCTGTGACTTTGTGCCACTTATCTTGTTTTTTGTATCTTTTTCTCACTCTTTGTGCCTTTTCTCTTACACTTTCTGTAACTTGTGCCACTTTTCTTGCTCTTTGTACCTTTTTTCTCACTCTTTGTTACTGTCTGTGCCTGGACCATGGCCAGCACTAGAAACTCTGCCCCTGTTCTAACCCACCACTGCCGCTCTCCTTTGCACCCAGAAACCCAGGATATCGCACCACCCTCTGCTGACACGCCACACCGTACAATACGGAAGCAGCATTTATCTGCAATTCTGATCAAGAATATAACACCTACCAACAAACACATTCACATCCCTCACACACTAATATCATGCATGTGCCTCAATACTGAGTTGCTCAGCAAGCACCCCACAGAGATTTGGGACCTGATGGATGATGAGCTTCTAGTCCTCTTCTTTCTCACAGAAACATGGCTGACCACTGCTTCACCACCAGACATCACTGCTGCCATCCATTTGGATACAAGAACACCAGCAAGACTGCCCAAACCAGTCCGGAGGAAAATTTGCAATCGCCTATCAAGGCAACTTCAACTGCACCGCCTGTTCTGAAACCTGAACAAACTACATTGAACACCTCAAACTAGAAACCACAGAAAACCTCAACTTAGGTGGAACCTTAGTCGACCACCCCATCCTTCGAGCCAACTTAGAGAGCAACATTAATGACTTCATCATTCTCGACTCCAGGGCATTCATCCTCATGGCAGACCTCAACTAGAAGACCTGACTGACCCCAACTCAGCTGCCCTTCTTGACACCTTGATTATCTGGTGTCAGGGCAAGCAGCTCACCTGAATTCCAGGAGGTTCTGATGGGGCAAAGCGGCACCTTCTATACTCTCAAGGACCATCCTCATTGAAAGTGGGTGGAATACTGCATTGGCATCAGTTCTTGAAGAGAAGGGCTGTTAAGATAGGGAGAGAGAGAGAGAGAGAGACAGAGAGAGAGAGAGAGAGAGAGAGAGAGAGAGAGACGTGTGGCAATCTGGATTCTTTTCCTAATGATGTGTAGTTTGTCACAGGAATTTAGTTTCATGGTATCAGGATGGACTTCTATTTCTGTTTTCAGGAGTGCCTGCTAATGACATGTCCACACAATTGGTGTGCACAAAACACAGAACATGGATTACTTGAAACTGCAAACAAGATCAGGCGATCAATTAGGCATACCAAGCTTCACCAGCACTTTCACATAATGCAGTACATCAAATGAGCATTCTATGTTTTTGTACAGCCTCTCTTGACTGACTTGAGACCAATGAGTTTCTGGGATTAATCAAAGTCTTTGACTTGGTCAACTCACATTTTTTGGTCGTTCAGAAGAAGTTAATCACAAAATATACACTGTCTCTGGAGTTATCACAGGTCTTGGTTAATCATGAAGAACAAACAAAAGAACAATAACACAGGAATAATATGCGAGGTTCGTAACAAAAATACTTCAGTCGTGCGCCAAGCCTTTCACACGGATTATCAAAATTAATCAACAGGGAATGGCTCTTCCCCTGAAGAATCGCTTTAGATTGTATGCTGCTTCTCTTTTGCAGTTTTTTTTTGTACTTTATGGAAAGCAAATGCGCGTCCGATGCACCACATGTGTGAGTATGGGACACGATACATTAATGCTGTTTCCTTTTTCTTTGTTTGTTGTTTACAGGTCTAAGGATTCAAGGGCCTCATTTATGAGAAATTACGCATCGCTGCGTGAAAGCAGAGATGCGTCACTTCTCAGTGCGCACTCCTTGCGACATTCCTGATGTGTCATATTTAATGTATGACGCATCATGTCGCAAGGAGTTACAGATACATCAGGATTTCCGACGCATCTCTAAGAGCAAAAGTGACGCATTGCTGGAGTGTGTCACAAAAGTGAGGCAACTCCAGCAATGCGTCCTTTCACATGGGGCAAGCCCCATGTGAAAGGGCCCGCGTCAGTCTTACGCCTGCTGTGAGGCAGGCGCAGGATTTTGACGCAACGGTGTCCTAAAAGTGACGCAGTGAAATCTCATAGATTTCACTGCGTCACGTCTACGACCCTTCCTTGCGTCAATACACCCCCCCTTGTGAGGTTCCGTGACGATTTGAACCCGTGTTTTCAATATTGTCGGAAATACATAATTTTGGTATCAGCGAACCGCAAATGGTCCATTTAGCATATCCTGGTGTTTTCGCTATGCTACGAGCAAGAGTACTCTTGTTACAAACACATTTCCGATCTACCCATGGCATCCATCTTAGATCATGGCAGCCATTTTGTGTTTCTTGCCCTCACATAGACAATGGACACGCAATGACCTCTGATTACTCCATTTCGATTAAGGACACGTAGGCTTAGCCGGAGATACACCTCTCTAGTGACACGTGCACCTTAGAACAGAACACGCTGTGGCTGCATGACTCGACAAAGGCTGCCTCCCCTGCCCGAGGCCAGTCCTGCTATACTGGTTCTCGTATTCGTTGGCCTGATCATGATTAGGCGGCCGAAGCTGGTAGCCTTGCCCATTTACGACCCACAAACATCTCTTATCCTGCTTTCCTATCTTCTGCACCTGGCTCCGCTCCTTTCTTTCTGAATCTTTATTAGGGGGAGGTAACAAAATTTACGATGAGGAGGTCCGGCTCTTGAATGTAAGGTTGACAAGGGATTGTGATGGAATAGTGGGAACCCCTCTTCGTAATGTTTGACATCAGATATTATCGACGATTCTTGTGCAACGCCAAATATTTATTGTTTAGGACACAAAGGTTTGGGAATGTACTAACATTGTGAAGAATTCGCCTGAAGGCTAATATTTCGTATATAAGGAGCAACCCTTCTTGTACAAATCGAACAGGCTCCTAGATACTGCCCGTGTGTAGTTTCTGTGACTTCTGTGTCCCTGCAGTAATAAACCTTTGGTCTTTGACGCCACCATCGAGAAGCCCGTGTTTCTGTTTATTCGTGCACCGAGACAGGTAGAACTCCGGGGTCTTCGGGTATTATCCCTGACACCTCTGGACGGAACCAAAAAGTCCAGAACTCCAATTGGCGCCCCACATGGGGCGACGTCATTCGGTACCGGTCCAAAAGCCTGAAGAGTTCGAGAAGCTTCGTGTGAAGATTCCTGAGGGAGGCGCCCCACTTCATCGATCCCGGCATATCGCAAAAGTGGCCCGACGTTCTCTTCCACGAGGGTTCCCGTTCAGGACGGCTGCAGTGGTCCGTTGCCTTGACCGTCGCCCTGTCTTGGACCCGAGATGCAGTCCTTAGTACGGCGAGACAAGACGGGTTTCTCCTTGGTGACGTCTTCAGTGCCTCAGTTAAGTATTTAGTGGTTGCTAGTTGGTTACTTCGTAAGGGTTGTTAAAATCCTTTTGGTCCTTGGTTTGGTTTGGTTTCGTAAGATTATCATTGGTTGTTCTGGTTACGATAATCTATTGGTTTAGTTTGGGTATCGATACATTGGTTCGCTTTTGGTAGGCCTAAGTTCTTGGTTCGAGTGCACATTCCTGTTTGTATTTTTGTTCGTTCTGTGTTTCGAATTACAAAATGGTAAGTCGGAAAAATTGTATGTTGTCGTGTTTTGGTTGCAACAGTGATTCCCAGTTGGAGGACTCATGTCTGGTTCCTCCGATTGGAACTCCTCTATATGATCTCTATTGTAAATTTGGAGTGGGTCCTATATCTTATAATGAGGTGTGGGTCCGATATACTGAAAAAGACGGTGTCCTTAGTTGGCCACTGCATGGTAGTTTTGAACCTGAAGTCCTTGACAATTTAGAAGTGAAATTGTTTAAGAAGAAAGCCCGGCCGGCAATGTTTGATTCTTTCCGTTACTGGCGAAAAGAATCTAAACAGAGAGAAATTAAAAGGTTAAAGAAAGAACAGAAAGAGCAAGAGTTGACTTTAGAACAGGCGGCTAAGCAGCTGCAAGTCAACGAATCTGAGAAGGCAATAGAGATAGCTACTAGAGAGCGTAATTTAGCGATAGACAAGTGCTATCCTGTCTTGCCATCGAGTACGACTAAGATAGTAGAGGACCCCAAAAGTGATCCTCTGTTGTCTTACTTGTTTCAGTCACCTCCACCGTATGCACAAGGTGCTACGGCTCCGCCTTTACCGAATGTTCAATTGCCGGTTGCTGGACAACCTGGTATTCCTGCTCCTGCTCCCCTGAACCAAGCTCCTGTACCTCCTGTGGTTAATGTGAATGTTCCTTCGGCACCCCCTCTTCCTGGGTTGCCGGCTTCTTTGCCTATGCCTGTATCGCTTATACCTACTGTTTCACAAGCTACCTTACCTGATACTCCTACTGTTCCTGGTCTATCTGTTCCAACTGCTACTGTGTTTTCTGCATCTGCTAGTATTATGACTCCGCTTTCTGTTCGTCGAAGAATCACTGATTCTGTCTCTAATATTCTGTCTCCCTTATATAAAACTTTAATTAAGACCCCTACTTCTGACTCTGTCCAAAGACGTAGTCAGCTTCCAAGTACTGAGGAACGGGGAATCTTAGATTCCACGGCTCTCAGATGGATTTCGAAGAGTAGGAGATATAGTACTAGAGATGTATTAGATACATTTATGCAGTGGAATGAATCAACACAACGATATGTGTTCGACGAGATGTGCTCCCTTTTGCGTGAGGAATTAGGAGAAGATGATTCTGAATCAAATATAGAAGAATTAATTAAGGTACAGAAAGAGTTTTCTGCTGGTATGATAGTTGGTCAAGATATAAAGGAAGCGATGGAGCTAATTTTAAGCTATAGGAATGATCCATCCCTTTGTTCACCGAGGGAGTTAGAGAAGGGTAGTACAAAGCAGAATCGCCAATATCCAATGAGGGAGGTTCCTCCAATTTGGCGTGAAGCTGTGCAAGCTAATGCGAATCTTGGTATTGCTGCCGCCCCGGCGCAATTCCAGAGAGTGTGGATACACATTCCGTGGAAGCGAGCAGAAGTGCTAGCAGTGAAACAGGCCTTGCCAGATCCGCGTAAGAATCCTGCTGGATATTATAAGGAGTTAGCGCAGACAGTTGAGGCGTGTGTAATGAATTTAGCGGACATTGAAATGTTATTTGGAAATGTAGTTCCGCAACCAATTTGGGC
This sequence comes from Lissotriton vulgaris, assembly GCF_964263255.1. Lineage (NCBI taxonomy): Eukaryota > Metazoa > Chordata > Amphibia > Caudata > Salamandridae > Lissotriton > Lissotriton vulgaris. Next base: position 663,124,516 of record NC_141687.1, read on the forward strand.
TAAGATACGTAAAGGGAATCATCCAGTTGCCCTAGGTGGTGATTGGGCAGCTATCATAGCAGCAGATGGTCAGCAAATAGGTGGTTCCAAACCCGAACCTCTAATTGCTAATCTTCCAGGTAGGATAATTGACTTAATGAAGACTCTAATGCCAGCATTGCGCGTTAACTGGGACAAGTTGTCCGCATGCAGACAGAAGAAAGACGAAAGTGTCTCCGACTTTTTCACAAGGTTCGAAGAGACTTTTGTAGATCACAGTGGTCAGGATATGAGCACAGAGGGAGGACAGAGATTGTTCGTCGATAAATTTGTACACAATCTGCTACCAGAGCTCTGTAATAAATTGAAAGATTCCGAGAGTGCGTGGGCTGTCTCTACAACTGCGCAAATACTTGCCACTGCACAGTATTATGAAAATAGGGATAAAGAGGAGAAAGAGAAGTCAGATAAAAAAACGAAAGATTTAAAGACTAAAGTTCTTTTGCAACAGGCATATCCACCTCGTATGAATCAGACAAATACACAGCAAGGGTCATATCAAAGGACAGATTATAGTTCACCGAGGCCGCAATATCAGTGGAACCAGTGCGCCTACTGTAAGAAAGAGGGTCATTATAAGAATGACTGTCCAGTCTTAGCGCAAAATAATGCTGCAGCAGCTCAGAGAGACCGTGGTGGTTCTATGCACAATTCTAGAGGTCGAGGACGTGGTGCTATGCCTCCGCAAACGAGTGATCGCCCTTCCAATCACTTTGATCAGCGAAGTGGACAGTCTGCCCAACAGAATAGATCTCAACAGTATCATGTTGAAGACTATTGGAAAGTAGATGAGGGATTTCAACAGAATCAGTACTAGGACAGCCATAGACAGAGAGAGGGAGTAGTATCAGTTCCAGTGGATCAGAGTGGGGCTTATGTCGCATTAGCAACATCAGGTGTAGTCGAACCGTTTCTGTTGGATACTGGTGCCGCAAAAAGTTCTATCATTCATGCGAAACTCCCTGGCGCACCTTTGTCTGGCTCAACAAATGTTTCTGTAGGTTTTTCAGGCGCCCCTGTTTACAACCCCGTGTCTGGTCCTTTGTCTATTTCTGTTGGACCGTGTCAATTGAAGGCACCCCTGATTTTGACGACAGGTTGTAATGAAAATCTGCTTGGTTTAGACTTGTTAAAACGCCTATATGCGACATTGTACTGTTCTCCGGAAGGAGTACAGCTTACGTTGGGTAAAAGAATCACTTCTCCGATGTACTTGTCAATGGATGCACTCCCACCCGAGCTGCGTTCACTCCCTGATACTCTTTGGGCGACTGGTCCTAACGATGTAGGCCTTCTGGAAATACCACCATATGTAGTTACCTTGAAAGCATATGTCAAATTTCCACGAATTCCTCAATACAAGATTTCTAGTGAAGGTGAACGTGCACTTTTATTGATTGTGCAAGATTTGATTAAGAAAGGTGTGGTTGAAGAAACTAGAGGAAATGTCTGTAACAGTCCTGTATTACCAATTTTGAAACGTACTGATCCTTCAAAGCCTCCAGTGTATAGGTTTGTTATAGATCTCAGAGAGGTTAATAAAATTGTGGTTCCGCAGTTTCCTGTGGTTCCAGACATTACTGCCTTGTTAACGTTGATTCCTGCTACAGCCACATGGTTTTCAGTTATCGACTTGAAGAATGCCTTTTTCAGCATTCCGATAGCCGAAGAAAGCAGGGATATTTTTGGCTTCTCTCTAGGAGGTCGAAGCTTCAGGTTTAAACGTGCTCCACAAGGCTATTGTGAGAGTCCGTCCATTTACAGTCAGGCATTAAAAAGTCATTTAGATTCCTTTGTACTTCCTCCTGGTTCTGCCCTAGTGCAATACGTAGACGATCTTTTAGTGGCTGCCGATGACAAGGAAACTTGCAAAGCAGCTACAATTTCGTTATTGCATCATTTGTGTAGTTTGAATCACAAGGTGTCACCTTCAAAAATGCAATACTGCTGTCAAAAAGTGACCTACCTAGGTCATCTCTTGTCAAAGGAGGGAAGGAAGTTGACCCCAGAGAGAATAAAAGCAATTACGCAGATGAGTGTTCCTCGCACCCAGAGAGAAGTACGTGCCTTTTTAGGTATTACCTCGTACTGTAGGCAATGGATCCCACATTTTTCTCTTTTAGCAAAACCATTGGTAGCTTTGACTGAAAAAGGTGTTCCGAGTCCGGTGCCATGGTCTGCTGAATGTCAGGAGAGTTTTTCGGAACTACGAAATGCACTATGTTCAGCTCCTGTATCGGGTACACCCGATTACAATAAACCATTCACGCTCTATGTCCACGAGAGAGAAGGTTGCGCGTTGAGTGTTTTGACACAGAGATTTGGTGACAAACAACGCTCTTGTGCGTATTTTTCATCATTGTTAGATCCGGTAGCTAGAGCGTTGCCTAGTTGTTTGAGAGCTACAGCAGCAGCTGCGGCTTCCATTCGACAATCTGCTGGTTTGATGATGAACAACATGCTAGTGGTCATGGTTCCTCATGCAGTGGATACACTCATGAATCGAACCAAGACGCAACACCTTACCAGTGCTAGATTATCAGGTTATGAGCTGACATTGTTAGCTAGTCATATTCAAATCAAAAGATGCAATATATTGAATCCAGCAACATTGTTGCCGACTAATGAAGAGTCGAGTGAATCTGAACCCCATGATTGTTGTTTCAGAACTGAGGAAGAGACAAAAGGACGAATCGATTTAAAAGACACTCCATTGTCAGATCCAGATGGCACGTTGTATGTTGATGGGTCATGTTTTAAATTGGAGAATGGTGATGTGACTGCTGCCTATGCAGTAATGACTTTGAGTACAATTGTGGAGACTGCAAGAGTGAGTCAGAATTCTGCCCAAGCTGCAGAATTAATCGCTCTAACAAGAGCGTGTGTTTTAGCAAAGGGAAAGAGAGTAAATGTGTTCACAGATAGTCAGTACGCGTTTGGCGTGGCCCATAGTTTTGGCCGTTTGTGGAAAGAAAGAGGTTTCATTACGTCCCATGGGACTAAGATTCAACATGGTCAGCTAGTTAACGACTTGTTGGAATCTCTAACCTTGCCGACTGAAGTTGCGATTGTGAAATGCAGTGCGCATAAAGCAATCACGGATGATGTTGGTCGTGGGAATGCTTTTGCTGATGAGATCGCTAAACAGACAGCTAGAAATATGATGAGTAGGATGTATGTTGCTACGTCGGCAAGATGGATTTCGGAGTCTGGAATGTGTGAGGACACAGTGGAAAGTGTGAAAGAGATTCAGAAAGAGGCGACTGAGGAGGAAAAGCTTGCATGGAAACAGAGTACGGGTAAGTTGGACTCGAGTGGTTGTTGGATTGATTTGTCGGAACAACAGCGTTGGATGTTGCCTGATGCGTACGTGCTTGCAGTGGTTACGATGGCGCATGGAGCAGCGCACATTAGTTCTAAAGGGATTTGTAAGATGTTGGCTCCAGTCTGGAAGAATGATGGGATTAGTAAGTGTGCAGAGAGAGTGGTGAAAAATTGCATGGTATGACTGATGCATAATCCTGGCAAGGGAGTCCCCACTCCTGCTGGTCACTTCGCTCCTCCTTCTTGCCCCTTTGAAGTGATTCAGTTAGATTTCATTCACATGGATCGTTGCAACAATCTCAAATACGTCCTGGTGGTAGTCTGTGCTTTTTCCAGATGGATCGAAGCATATCCACTGAAGGACAATACTGCCTTATCAACTGCTAAAATTCTTCTCAAGGAATATTTCCCTAGGTACGGAATGCCACGGATTGTATGGTCAGATAACGGAAATGAGTTTGTAGGGAAAGTTATGCAGAGTGTGTGTGCTGGTTTAGGAATTAGGCAAAAATTTCACAGTGCAAACCATCCCCAGTCAGCTGGTTTAGTTGAGGGTTACAATGGCACCCTCAAACTAAAACTCGCTAAAATACAGGCATCCACGGGCTTATCCTGGCCAGATGCACTACCCTTGGCTTTGTTATCTACTAGAGCGACTGTACATTCTCGAGTGGGGCTTAGCCCTTATGAGATTGTATTTGGTCGTCCTGCCAATATTTGGGGGGTGCCTAGGCCAAAGGAATTCTGTTCTCTGGAATATCCAATGTTGATTGATTACCTTTACGACTTGACTGCTAAATTGAGTCTTATTCATCAACAGGTTTTCGACGCATTGCCAAAGCCACCGGAGAGTCCAGGTCATCAGCTGAAACCAGGAGACCACATTGTGGTGCGCAACTTTACGAGGACGAAGAACCTTCAACCCAGATTTGTCGGCCCCTACCAAGTACTGCTAGCAACGAGAACTGCTATTCGTGTGGCTGGTAGGAAAAACTGGATACACACGACTCACGTCAAACGTGTGCCCCTGCCGCTTCCTTTTGATCACTGGGTGAAGAAGGGAATTGGTGCCTCTGAGTTTGAACGGACACCCAAATTTATCCCTTTCAGCGATGCCGAATTGGTAACTGACACATCGAACTCTGGCTCTCCTCCTGAAACTACTCCTTTGAATCCTGAACACTTGTCCTCTGCATCAGAAGAAACTTTGCCATCTGCGAACTTGAACATTGCAACCTCTGCTGAAAATACATTGTTTCCAGATCAAACAGCTCCTGCAAAACTGAGATACAATTTACGGTCTCGCAATATGGACAAATAAAGCAGGAAACTGCCTATTGTAACATTTGAATTTTTGACACTTTTGCCTTCAGCCAGGAAGTTTGCTATTGTTTTGTTGTTTTGAATTGCCTTGCCGTCTGGGTAGCCGTAGGGTCGTGGCTGTGTGCCTAGTTGAATCTGCGGGGGTCAGACACAAGGTCGATCTTTCTGTTAGTTCTGGGAACTCCCAGGGCTGATAGAGGCATTTTCATCTACGTACACATCATCAGTGGTCGCGAGCGGATTGTAGAAGATGGAGCTTCCTGCGCTGCAACGAGAAAATGTGATCTATGTTCGCAGAAATAGACTTTATAGAATTCTCCACAGCAAATGCTTTTTGATGCAATGTGCCATTACATTTTTGATTGTTTTGATAACGTTGGTGGGTGGAATCGTCTTTGGTGTGAATTTGATTTTTATGCCAGTAACTACAGTACCTCCCCTTGATCCTGCTACTTCTACTGTTTCTTCTATGCACTCTTTTCACTCGTTTCCTGAACATGAGCAAGCTCGACGCTCAGAATTCATCAACAACACTTTCGTACAGCTCTTGCATCAACACCAACTGGTAGTTAACACTACAGACTGCTGGGTGTGTGGCTTGATACCCCACACTATGGATAAAGGCATTCCCTATCTGGTTTTGCCTTTTAGCTATAATGGATCATGTCAGGCCCTTCAGACCATTTTTGCCTATGCCCTTGAAACCTATCCTCCGCGTCCACCACGTTCCACTAAATATAACTCTGCCAACAAAGCTTTAGTCCAGGGAATTATTGACATGATCAAGGATGTCAATAATACTCCATCTTACCCTAGAGATGAGTTACGAGTATATTTGAGTTGGAATTCTTCAGAGTATCGCCATAGTTTGGGAGAAAGCAAGCGTAAAAGCTCAACTCCAATCTGGGTCGTGCCTCACCGAGGTCAGGTCTGTTTGCAAGGTAATGGGAGAAATCCGAGAGCTCAACTAGGGAGGAGTGAGTGCGTTGAGACTTACGTGTTTTCGTCTAACTCTTCCCCTGCCTTCCTTACTGCTAGGGGTACCTACTTCATCTGTCAAGACAGAGCGTATACATGGCTGCCTGCTGACTTTTCAGGTTCATGTTATATTGCTCGATTGTTGCCTCCGACATACACTGCTTCATCTGATTATCACAAGACCAGAGTAGCAAGAGGTGTCTTCAGCAAGGAAGATACCGCTGGTCAGGAAGCTGGAGACTTCTTCAAAGGTTTCCTTCCGTTCTGGGGGCCTATGGCCAATAGTAGAAACATACGTCAGCTAACACGGGTAGTTGAATCTACTATTACCGAAACTGCTGGTGCCCTTAGCAACTTGACAGCTGAGCTTCAGGCGGATAGACTCATGACGTTGCAGAACCGTATGGTTCTAGACGTGATACTTGCAGATCGAGGTGGGGTATGCAGAATGATCCAATCGAGCTGCTGTGTTTTCATTCCCAATAATGCTCCGACTGTCTATGAGGCGATCTCTAAGCTACACAAGATTTCCGACTCTATACACGTAGAACAGGGAAACTGGTCCTTCATGGAGTGGTTTTGGACTCTGATATCAGCGTGGGGATGGAAGGTTTTGATGGTCATTGGTGTCATCTTAGTATTCCTGTTCTCGTGCTGCCTGATTATCCAGTGTGGTCTCGCTCTGTGTAGTCTCTGTGCTGCAACATGTTTCAGAAAACCACCTGCGTTTGGAGAAAAGGCTCGAGAAAGGATGATGATACAACAGCATGTCACTGACCTGATGAGCATAGAATTAGACTCTGACATAGACTAAGTAATTGCCTATGTAAGGGCAAAAGGAGGGTCTGAGGTTCCGTGACGATTTGAACCCGTGTTTTCAATATTGTCGGAAATACATAATTTTGGTATCAGCGAACCGCAAATGGTCCATTTAGCATATCCTGGTGTTTTCGCTATGCTACGAGCAAGAGTACTCTTGTTACAAACACATTTCCGATCTACCCATGGCATCCATCTTAGATCATGGCAGCCATTTTGTGTTTCTTGCCCTCACATAGACAATGGACACGCAATGACCTCTGATTACTCCATTTCGATTAAGGACACGTAGGCTTAGCCGGAGATTCACCTCTCTAGTGACACGTGCACCTTAGAACAGAACACGCTGTGGCTGCATGACTCGACAAAGGCTGCCTCCCCTGCCCTAGGCCAGTCCTGCTATACTGGTTCTCGTATTCGTTGGCCTGATCATGATTAGGCGGCCGAAGCTGGTAGCCTTGCCCATTTACGACCCACAAACATCTCTTATCCTGCTTTCCTATCTTCTGCACCTGGCTCCGCTCCTTTCTTTCTGAATCTTTATTAGGGGGAGGTAACAAAATGTACGATGAGGAGGTCCGGCTCTTGAATGTAAGGTTGACAAGGGATTGTGATGGAATAGTGGGAACCCCTCTTCGTAATGTTTGACATCAGATATTATCGACGATTCTTGTGCAATGCCAAATATTTATTGTTTAGGACACAAAGGTTTGGGAATGTACTAACATTGTGAAGAATTCGCCTGAAGGCTAATATTTCGTATATAAGGAGCAATCCTTCTTGTACAAATCAAACAGGCTCCTAGATACTGCCCGTGTGTAGTTTCTGTGACTTCTGTGTCCCTGCAGTAATAAACCTTTGGTCTTTGACGCCACCATCGAGAAGCCCGTGTTTCTGTTTATTCGTGCACCGAGACAGGTAGAACTCCGGGGTCTTCGGGTGTTATCCCTGACACCTCTGGACGGAACCAAAAAGTCCAGAACTCCACTTGCATACATTATACCTGGCGCAGGTATAATGTGGTGCAGGGGTTTACAAAGTGATGCATCTACCTAGATGCGTCACTTTGTAAATATGACGCAACAAGGTGCATTTTTTACGCCACTGGTGCGTCACAAAAATGACGGACCGTCGGCGTAAAAGTGACGCAAGGGCTCATAAATGAGGCCCAAAGAGTGCAGGATCAGGAAGTGGATCCCGTGGAGAGCTAGGGAGAATATAGATGCCAAAGAAGCCACCAGGAGAAGAAGCCTACAAAGACTGGAGTCCAGTTGAGTTCTCTTCGTGACACAATGAAGCTAAGCACTGCCTCGCGCTTGTTGAGGTTTAAATTCCGAGAGGAGCAAAATTGGCAGCAGCATCACATGTCCTCTCGAGATCATGCGGATCCTGGATTTCTGTTGCTGTTGTGGTTTCCTCCACTGCCACAAGGGAATTTAAAGGCTTACAAAAAACAATTCCTTCACTGCCACCAGGGAGTTAAAACAGAGCATATCACGATGTAAAAACACAGTGTGTCATAAGGTTACATACCATGGGACCACCACTACCACCAGGGATAAATGCATGTTGCTCACATACTACGGGACCACCACTACCACCAGAGATGAATGCATACACTCAGGATCCCTACACGAGTCCTGAACACCAGGTATGGATTTGGGCATATGTAACCATTGACAGGGGTGGGGTTGTAACAAGATTCATGTGCATGGTATCAGTTGAAGGCCATGAGTGTCATGAGGCCATGCTGTAACTAGAACCCTAATATTCTTCCCCTCCAAAGGCTGTTAACCTGGGCGTGGCTTGTGAGAGTAGAGTGCATGGAAACATCGCACCAGAAGAGGGGAGAATCGACACAGGAAACTGGTTCACAGGAACGTTCAACGGGACCATAACCCTTCTAGTCAACTAGATAATGTAAGCTCCCTCGAATGCACTTGGAATCCAAGATGGGTTGGACCTCATATTCTAGGTGACCTTGGATAGGAATTGGTGAAGGGGGAATGGCAGTGTTTTGACAGCTATTATACATATATTTGGCCAACGGAAAGGCCTGATCCTACTGTCTGGTCACTGAGGTCAACTGACAACATATAAGTTGCACCAGTATTTGATTAGCATGATCTGTCTGTCAATCAATTTGTGAGTGATAAGGAGACAACAGAGCCACTTCAATGTCAAGGGATGTACAGAGCAATGAACTGCAGACCACAGTCGGAAAGAACCTTCAATTGAAGACCATGAAGGAATATAATTTTTGAATGAAAATGTCGCTCAATTCAGGTTCAGTAGGGAGTTTGGTGAGGGGCACAAAGTGAGCCATTTTGAACAATAGATCGATCCACCAGGATCAAAATGGTTGCATATTTATTTGCTGCGGGTAAATCTGTGACAAAATCCAAACTTGTGGTGTGCCAGGGTTCTGGGGTTATGGGCAAGGGCTGCAGTATGCCCACGGGCCATGTTTTGGAATCCTTATTTCGGGCACATAAGGGACAGGTAGAAAGGTACCGCTGTACATCTCTATGCATTGAACCACACCAGAAACGTCTCTTACAATTATTCTATTCTATTCTAGGCACACTTGTATAGCGCATGGCTACCCGCAGGCATCCCGCACAGAATGGAATTACAGAGACATATTCTGGAAGAGACAGGTTTTTAGTGATTTGTGGAAAGTAAGAGCCTTATCAACAGAACAAAGAGAGAAGGGGAGGATATTCCCCATTCTCGCTGCCGTAAAGGAAAAGGATCTCCCTTCACACTTTCCTTTCTTGATGATTGGGATTGTAGTCAAATTAGCTTTAAAGGAGCACAGGGATCTTCCTGGTCCACAAGTGGAGAGTAGAGGACAAGAAATCAATGGCCTTTTATCAAGAAGTGTCCTAAGGGTGATGCAGATAGATTTACATTTGATCTTCTCTGCCAGCGGAAGCCAACAGAGGAGGTATAGGGCTTTTCGTGCAGGATGATTTCTTGGTATATTATATAGGATTCGTGCAGCAGAGTTCTGAACCACCTGCAATTTCTTTACTGTAGCTTTAGGAGCTCCCAGATAAAGAGAATTGCCATGGTCCTGGTGAGAGAGGATGAGCGCTTGGACCACAAATCTTTTTGAGGTAAAGGGGAGGAGGGAAAGAACTTTGCGCAGCATCCTCAACATGCCGTAACAGGTGGCAGTTAATTTTATGGGTTGGGAGTCACATCCCTGAACTCTTAATGGCTGGTTTTAGAGTTGGAGGAGGACCCAAGTTTCTTCAGCCCAGATTTAAAAATTGGTGAGTGTTGTTGCTCAAAAGCATAAGTTCTGTTTTCTTCTCATTTAAATTGAGGCATGAGATCCCCATCCACTTAACAGCCTTCTCAAAGGCAAAGACCTAGAGGGGGAGGCAAGTCCATTGGTCTGCGACACTGAAACAACTAGCTGCATGTCATATGCATACGAAATCAATGAAATCCCAAAAGGGAGAACAATATTTCCCAGCAGTCTCATATATAAATAAAAAAGGGTAGGGCTCAATGATGAGTCCCTGGGAAATCCACATTTGAGGGGGAGGCTCTCTGAAGTACAGTTTACCTCAAAAACCTGAAAGGCTCTATCGTTCAAGACAGACTTAAGCCAGGCTAAGGATAATTTTTTTATTTTATATTGCGAAAACGTGATCCTCGAGGGTATCAGAGTGCTTTATATGGAGATAACACGATTAACACTTGGTCTGATCAACATGAAAACATATGCGGGAGAGACAAACAAATCAACGATTAAGAATAGGCTAACAGTTGTTGGAGTAGAATAAGGCACGTACAAGGCCGGATAGTCTACGTATGAGTTTGCTATCTGAATCTATTCAATGTCATTGATATGTTGATTTAGGATAGGAACTTAGTCAGTAGATATGATTTGGCTTCTCTTTTGAAGGCTAATCGGAGGAAATTAGGTAAAGAGTTCCATGTCAGGTGAGAAAGCTCTAGCCCCAGTTTTCCTTTTGTGGGTTCATTGGGGTTTCAGCAACAAGCTGAGCGCACTTCAGGAGGATCTGCTGCCCCCTGATTTTTCTAGCTTTTGTGCCAGGTAACTGGGGGTGTTGAAGTGTAGCGCTTTGTGCGTCATGCAAGCAATTTTCAGTGGGATTCTTGCTTCTTATGGTAGCCAATTTAAGGTTTTTAGTTCTGGTGAGATGTGTGCATTTCCTTTAGTTCCGAGGACAAGTCTTGCTGCTGAATTGAGGGAGGCCCTTAGTGGTGCTAGTTTGTATTTAGGTATGCCACATGGTGTGGCAATACCATAATCCAATCTGGGTAATACTAGGGCTTGTACTGCTTGTTTTAGATCTTCATGAAGTAAGTATGGTTTCAGTTTCCGCAGAATGCTCAGTTGGTAGTTTGCTCCTTTGGTGACAGCACTAATGTGACTCTGCATATTTAGGTGTTGGTTTAATGTAATGCCTAAGGATCTTGCAGAGTCTATGATATGGGGCAAGCATTTGAGGGCTGTAAGATGATTCAGCCACTGATCAATCTTGATGTTGTTATTTGGTCAAAGAGAAGAGAAGAAATTCTGTTTTAGCAGCATTGAGTTTGAGGTGGTTAACCGTGAGCCAGAGGTGTGTATTTTGTAGGATAGAATTGAGGAATATGTCATTTGGAGAGGCATTTTGAGATATAGCTGGGTGTCATCAACGTACATATGGTAGTGGATGTTAGCTGATTTTAGGAGGTTTGCTAGTGGTTCCAGGAATACGTTAAAGAGTTTGGGGGAAAGAGTGGATCCTTGGGGAACACCAAGAGTTATCGCTTGCGGTTTAGATAGAGATTGATTCATTTTGATTTGTAAGGATCTGTTTTGGAGGAAAGAAGCGAACCATTGTAATACAGCCCCTGATAAGCCCATTCTTTGTTCCAGTAGTTTTAGTGGGGTGTCGTGTTTGACGGTTTCAAAGGCAGCAGATAAATCATGCAATATTATACACATGATTCTTCTTGTTCAGCATTTTTAGTATGTGATCTACAATATGGGTAATGGCTGATTCTGTGTTGTGATCTTGACTGAAGCCTGATTGGAATTGATTGAGTAGTTGAAACTTTTCTATGTGCTTGTAGAGTTGTTTCTGTACACATTTTTCTAAGAGCTTTGCCAGTGTAGGGATGCTGGAGATAGGCCAGAAGTTGTAAGGTTCAGAGCAGTCTGCCATAGTTTTTTTTATAATGGGTGTTACTTGAACGATTTTTAGATAGTCTAGGATAGTGCCTTGTCGTAGAGAGGCATTTACAATCTTTATCCATAGCAGAAAGATACAGATTTTTATCTCTTTGAATATGCTGGGAGGTAGAGGGTCTGAGAAGTGATTAGATGGGTTTAAAGATGAGAGAATATTGTACATTTCCTGTTCTCTGATTGGGGAGAAAGCATTCCAAGTGGCATTATGTTTGGAGGTTAGGCAGGGTAGTTCCATCCCTTCCATAGATTGAGAGTTTAGAGATAGGTTGACTGGGAGGGCAAGTAGTAGTTCCTCAGATAGTTGAAGTTCATTCTCTATCTTTGTTGTCTTATCCTTGAAGAAGGTGGTCAGTACTTCGCAGTTTGGCAGGGTACTGGGTCGGAGTCTATGGAGTTTGATGTGTTACATGATTGCTGTTTGATTATTTGGAATAGTTTTTTGGGCCTATTTCTGGCCTGGTCGAGTTGGGTTCTGATAAAATTATCTTTTGCCTGTCTTATTCTTTGATTGTATGTGTTCCTTATTGACCTTAAGCATTTTAGTTATTCTATTGATGGTGAGTCTTTCCAAGCGATGTCTGCCATTCTTAGGTTGCGTCTTTCAGTGTTCAAGTTGTTGTTAAACCATGGCTTTGAGTTTTTAGTGTTTCTGTTGTAGGGGAGCAATAGAGTCCATGACTTATTGTATTGAAGTATTATAGTAGTCAGTGAAGTCAGTGTGGTCTGTGGGATCAAGGCGTTGTTGCATGGAGTGGTTAGATCATTGAGGTTTATATTACTAGGATTCCTTTTCCACGGTATGATTTTCTTTGGTTGGCCCTTCCTAATGATCTCCTTTAAGTTGATGAGGAAGGTGATGCGCTAATGGTCTGACCAATCAGATGGTGTAATAAACTCTAAGGAGATAGTGTCTGACTTAGAGATAAGGTCCAAAGTCTTTCCCTTATTGTGTGTGGGACCGTCGCAGATTTGGGATATCTCATGGTTTAATAGGAAGGATTTTTAAGCTATTCACTGAGGGGTCATTTAGGTCATTCTAGTGCAGATTAAAATCACCCAGGAAGACCTGGGGTCCATAATAATTAATATTTATTGTTAAGAGTTCCATGATTTATTCGATGAACTCTGAGTTATCACCCAGAGGGTGATAAAAGGCATGTAGATTACAAATAACTTTGTTGTTGCACAAGATATTGATGCTGAAATATTCACATGTTCTTACATCTGTTGTTTCCAATTGGCGTAATGATAAAGTATTGTTGTAGATGCATGCTATTCCACCACCCGTTTTCACTGTTCTGTCTAGTCGTATGATATTGTAACTAGGTGGGACTAGTAGATCTATGATGGGATGGGATGAGTTGTTTAACCATGTTTCTGTGAGGATAACTATATCGAACTTATGTGTGAGAATGAGATCGTAGATATCTGCTGAGTGTTTATTTGCTGATCTGCAGTTGAAGAGCATGCACTTTAGCTGTTTGTTATTGGGATAAGAACCAATTTGTGATTAATTTAAGCTTGTTCTTGTTTATTTCTCTGTGATTGTGACTCGGTTCTCTGAAAGGGTTCACTTGGATTGATTGGATGTGATTATGAACATCCTTGCTCATATTTAATCCAGACTTATAATATATGAGGAGTTAATGGATCTCATTGTTTGATAGTTCTTGCTTTGTACTCTTTGGTCTGGAATCCTCGTTGGGGGAAAGTCTAGTTTGCGGTCCCAGGTTGGCTGTGTGAGTGGAATGGGTTGGGGTGATGTCTGTATGGGTGTCCTTTCTGGTTAACTTGGGGCTTTTTGCAGTGCGAGAGGGCCAAAGATTGGCTGTGATTGAAGTAAGTCTCTGTATATCCTCTATAAGGTGCTTTAGTCAACAATCGATTTCATTGAGTCGCATTACCCAATACTCCGGTTTAAGGGTAGAGGCGGGTTGCGTCGCAAGATCTGATAATGGTGTGTTGCCGTCAAGCGTGCCTAGTTGAGAGCATGCGTCATTGTTAGCTGTGTCCTTATGTTGTGTTTATGTGAGAGGCTGATTTGTTGAGATGATAGGAAGCTTAGGACTGGAGTTAGTGACAATGTAACTGGATCTAGCTGATCTGAGGTTGATTTGGTGTGCGGCTGTAGGTTTGTGGATATTATTATTTCCTGTACAGGGGGGGTCAGTGAGGACGTGATAGTAGAACCCTCATTGGTGCGATCTGGTGATGCAAGAGGGGGTCAGTAGGGGGGGATGAAATGCCAAATTATTGTTTCCTGTTTGGGGGCTCAGTGAGGGCGTGATGGTAGAGCCCTCATTGGTGCGATCTGGTGAAGTTAATGGGGGTGAGTGGGGGGGATGAAGTGTCAAGCAGTTATGGTCTAAGCTAGTTTTATTGTTGAGGGGCTAAGTGGGGGAGTTGGTTGCAATATTCCTAGTAGCAATCTCAGTCATAGATTCGGCGGATGGTTCTGGAGGGGGCATGGTGGCCTCCTGGGTGTGTGGGTAATCCCCTGGAACCAGAGTGGAGTTGGATGAGTTGGGAGAGTCCCTGTACTCTAAGGAGGATGAGAGTGTTCCATCAAGCATGTTAGGGAGATTTTGGGTGGGGTCATTGGGCTTGTTGTAGGTCCCCTTTTTTAGGATGTGGAAGATTTTTTCAATTATTTGAAGACTGAATTGGTATAAACCCATTATTGTAAATGCATATTGTAGCATTTGCATTGCATAGGGGAGAGGGAGATACCGTTAATCTTAGTCTGTGAGGTGTTTTTTCTGGTGCCTGTGATGCTTAACATGGAGTGTAGAGTATTTCTCCATTGGACTCTTTTTTTTGTGTACAATATAAGGTCATTAATTCTTGTTCCCTTGGTGATACTAAAATAAGGGTCTAAGATAAGCGTTTCTGGATGTTCTTTGAGTAATTGGTATTTGAGTTATTTGATGCGTTTTTGGAGAGGTTGGGGGGCTTTTGATAGTATAGGCATTGTGGCCCGGTGGTTCCAATTTATAGTCCATTCTTTCAAACTGAGAGGTATTCTCTGTAACTAGTGTACTTCATGGTTATTTATAGTAGAGTGACAATGTTTCTATCTTTCTTAGATGATTTATAGATCTGTGGACCTGGCTAGTTTAGAGCTCATCTGATCTCCTCAGTGCGATAGCTCTCTATTATTAAAATGGACTAATTTTGGTGTGTAAATAGACTTATATATGTGGGAACTTAAAATACCTTGCCCTATCTAAGATGGTTGCCAAGAGAGCTCCAGTCTGGAACGTAGTCCTATAACTATTTCACTGAATCTTGCTTCTCTGAGACATAGTCCTCTGTCACTTTCCAGTCACAAATTGCAGAGATTGGTCATTTTTTTCTTTTTGTATCCTTAAATCGTAGTTCTATGTCACGTTCCCTGAGTTGTTGATGAGTGAGTAGTCCTATCTTTGTTTAAATTGATAAGCCAGCCATTTTACGGCAAGCATAGGTGTAGTTCATCTAAGGAACCTAAGACCTAAAATGGAGACTTGCACTGCACCCCAGGTTAACTAAATCGACGAATTGAGCACGATAGATATATACAGTTGCTTCTAATGGCCCATAAAACTGTCCGATCTAACAGTTTTGCTCCCCAGACCACAATTCAGAGCTCAGTTATAATGTTTAAAGGTAGTGTCTAAGCACGATTTATTCTTAATCGTTAGATTGTTCTCCTTGGCTCCTCAACAACCAAAGATCTACCAATTCCAACACTCCGTAATCTTTTCACAAGAATATTATAAGTTACGGTGGCAAAAGCGAAACTGAGATCTATGAAGAAAATTGCAGCCATTACTCCTTGATCTAGCATTCTTTAGGCCTCTTTCACCACTGCCAATAAATTCATTATCTGGGGTCTTTTGTACACCCGGGTGACCAGTTAGTGTAGTGTCACGATTCCATGCTAGTACTTGTTGGATACGTTTAGTGCTAGGAACAAATACGTGTTTTCCAAGATTGAACAAATAATTGTGCATAGAACGTACTGGGTTCTGAACCCATTATGCTGGAACTAGCTGTTTTGCTGCCTGTTTTAGGTCTGTTAGGAAAGTGTCAACAACACATTGCCATAACGACTTTAGTGTGTGTGATGATGTGAGGCAAGTTAGTCTCTTTAGTGTGTGTCAATGTATACTGAAACCTAAATAGAGTATCTGATGGTACATGTTTTGATATAGGACGATATGTGATGAGAAAATCAAATTCACTGAGTAAATGCAGCCATCACATTTGTCTGGGAGTCAATGCTTTGACAGAGATAAAAAAACTTAGGTTTTTGTGGTCTGGAGTAGGTTCTAATAGTGTATTTTGATTCTAACAAATGATGACTCCACTGTGTAAAAAACTGTTTAATTGGCAAGAGTTTCCTTTAAGCAACTATACAATGTAGTTCCACCAGGAGTAACATATTTCAAAAGAATGCCACAGGATGGAAATGGCTAGATTCTGTACTTCTTTGGGATTATACCCTGCCTACCAACACCTGAGAAGCATTTTCATTCACTTTAAAGGGCCGATCAGGATCGGGGTGATGAAACGCCGTGGCTTTGGGAATTTTGTTTTAAGGAGCTGAAAGGCATGTACACCTTTGTCTGTCCATTAAAACACCTTATGCTTTATGAGTAGTTGGGTGAACTATAATATCGGAGAAATGTATTAAGAACCATCTATTAAAGTTTCTAAAGCCTAGAAATGTTTGCACTTCTTTCATGATGGTTGGTGCAGGCCCCTTTAGTGCGGCTACCACCTTTTTTATGGCCCATGGTGATTCCTGAAGAGGATAAGAAATATCCCAGATGTTCTACTAATTGTACATGAAAGGAACATTTTTCTAACTTGGCGAACAAGTTATGCTACCTGAATCCCTCTTGGGCTGCTCGCACATCTTCCAAATTGCGAGAATAAATTCGAATATCATCTATGTAGACGATTGCTCAGATGTCCAAAAAGTCTCGTAGAACTTTACTGATAAAAAAACTTGAAATGCTGCTGAGGCGTTGCCAGGCCCAAACGGCATTATTTTATATTCAAACAGTCAAATTTTGTATAAAAGTCTGTTTTCCATTTATCACTTTCCTTGATGCAAATGAGATAGTAGGCCATCGCAAGTCCAATTTTGTGTGAGTGTTGAACCTGATCCAAGAGCACTGGTATGAGCGGCAGGAGATACCTGTTTTTAGAGGTAGCTTTATTAACCGCTCTGTATTCAATACTGAGCCAAAATTCACCATTCTTTTTTGGCACATAAACAATGAAGAATAGATGGGCGAGGTACAATGACAAATAAATCCTACGTCTAGCAATTCATCCAGGAATTTCCTCAAGTGCTGGGTCTCAGGTTCGGTAGGAGCATACATTCTGCTGCATGACAGATATTACATGAATTTGGAAATCGAATGTTCGGTGCACAGGTAATTGTGTAGCTTGTTTTGAGTTAAAGATATCTTGGAAGTCCTGATAGACATCTGGTAATTGATTCAATCCCTGAGCTAGAGCACAATGTAGAGGTACCGCCAAGGTAACTGTCCTAAATAATGAATTTATAAGCATATGGTAGGACATTCCTCTGTTTCAGTGCAAGTATCACAGTTACATACATGGTCAGGTGTCGTGGTGCTCTACCTTTTGTGTTGCTAAATACTGCAGGATCTGTGATAGGGCCTTTCTCGGTGAGGCAACCTCCTCACTACCGAGAGATCTAGTTGCACTGATTGTGCTCATCACCTTTCAAGCCTGCCACTGTTCATCCTTTTTAAGCTTGACTGTGCAATCCCACGCTAAATGCACTGGTTTACCGCATTATAAGCAGAGATGCAGTCAACATCTACGTTCTTTCTCTTCAATTGCTAAAGGTCCCTTCATTTCTCCGATCTGCAAAGACTCAGCTTCAGTTGTTTTTGTGCCTGTTTCCGTCTTTTCTGCCTTAACTATCACTACTCTGGTATCGCTGTGAGGTATTTTAATTTGCGTTCCAATAAGCAGTGATCTAGCTTGACCACTAGGTCTATGAACTCAGTGCAGCCATTAGGTTAGTCTACAATGTGAGATAACAAATCGTTTAGTTTGTCTCTCAAATCTTAGGTAAATGAGAGATTTTCTTTTTTCTTTGGGCCAATGCTTGAATAAAAACATGTTTAGCGAACAGTTTCTTCATGGCTGCTTTGAAGGCCGGGAATTTGTACAAGCTAGGATCATTGGCTTCAGTTAGGGGAATGGACCAATTGATGGCAACTTTGCCCAAGTACAAAATCACAAATGCCACCTTGACAGCATCATTACCAAAAACGTTTGGCTTACATAAGAAGTGAAGCTGGCATCTCCCTATAAAAACCTCAAAATTGGTGCTCTCCCCAAGGATTTTTTCGGGTGTTGCTAGAAGAATGGGAATGAGCATTGTAACTGTGATATTGAGCAGTGGTTGGGATTGGATGTATCTCGAGGTGAGCCTTTCTTGCTAAGTGTCTCCCAGAATTTGGGGAGGATAGAGAACAGGCCGCAAGGTTTTAAATGAAGTTTCCTCCCATGGAACTTGTCTGGGTTCGTATCGCAATAATTTTCCTCTCAGCTCAGTATTTTCCCATTGTTACTTGTCCACTTCTACCTGCAAGTGATGTAGGGTCCTGCCTCTGGGGGTTCTCCTGCCAAGGCTTGTGCTAAATCCTGGGTATCAATATGCTCATGAGACTCCATGTCACCCAAGAGGGACTCTGATTTTTGTGACTTAGCCTTCTGTCAGGGTGAGCTGCTCACCTGAATTCCAGGAGGTTCCAATGGGGCAACGCAGTACCATCTATCCTCTTGAGGACCGTCCTCAGTGGCAGTAGGTGGAACACTGTACTGGCATCGGTTCTCGAAGGGAAGGGGGTTGGGATAGAGAGAAAGAGAGTAAGAGAGAGGCATGTGGTGAATCTGGTGCTTTGGATTCTTCTCCTTACGCTGTGTAGTTTGCCACTGGAATGTCATTTTGTGATTTTGAGATGGACTGCTACTTCTGGTTTCAGCAGTACCTGCTAACAACACCCCCTCACGGATAGGGTGCACAGAATACGGAACATGGATTACTTGTAACTTCAAAAAAGATCAGCCGTTCTATTAGACATACCTAGCTTTCACATAATGCAGTTCATCAAATGACCATTTTTTTAGTTTTACACAGTCCCTCTCGAATGTTGATCAATGAGTTTCTGGCATTAATCAAAGTCTCTCAGTTGAGCACTCACAGTTCTTGGTTAATCACAAGATGTTAATCATAAAATAAACACTGTCTCTGGAGTTATCACAGTTCTTGGTTAAACACAAAGAATAAACAAAAGAAATATAACACAGGAATAATATGCTGGGTTAGTAACAACGATACCTCATTTGTGCACATAGTCTTTCACATGGATTATCAAAATGAGTCAACAGGGAATAGCTCTTCATCTGAATAGTCACTTTAGATTGTGTACTTTAGGATAAAGGCATATAAGTCTTTTTCATTGGGGCAAGCGCGCTGCCGTTCTTCTGCAGTATTATTTATACTTTTTAGTGAAGCAAATGCGCATATTGGAGTGCGTGTTTCGCATACCTTACATACATTTCTCTTTCCCTTTTCTTTGTTTGTTGTTCTTCTTTACTGGTCAGAAGATTCGAGGATTGCAGGACCCTGGAAGTGGATCCTGCGTAGAGCTGGGGAGAGGAGAGAAGCCGAAGATGTCACTGAATGAAGAAGCTGATGCAGACTGGAGTCCAGAAGAGTTTTCCTAGCAACGTGACAAGGCGACGCACAGCCTCATGCCCGGTGCAGTTTAAATACCACGAGGAGCACAAATGGCCACCACAGCACGTGTCCTCTCGAGATAATGCTGGGATCTCGGCTATCCATGCTGTTACGGTTTCCCCCACTGCCACCAAGGAATTTAAAGGCTTACATAAAAGACAGTTCCACCAGGGAGTTAAAAACACAGCGCATCATGATGTAAAAAAGCACACTGAAACGTGACATAAGTTCACATACCATGGGATCACCACTACCACCAGTGCAGAATGCATGAGAATAAGGATCTCTACATGAGTCCTGGCCACCAGGTATGGTTTGGGGCATACGTAACCATTGGCACAGATGAGGATGGAACAAGGCTTATGCTCATGGTGTCAGTTAAAATCCCAGACTTTCATGAGGCTGTGCTGTGATTGGAACCCTAAGGCCTGAGACTAACCCAACACATCATGGAGCCCACCCAAACTGCCGGACACATCTTAGGCCCTGTCTTCACATTCTGCAACAGCATCAAGATAATCACACCCAAGTTCTGTTATCTAGACCGACCACACAATTGTCATTTTCACAATCCACATCCATCAACACAGATGAACCCCTTACAGAAGGCGGTGCATGCCAACACTGGAACAACCTTGCAGAGGTGGATTGAATGTCTACTCTCCATGAGAACAAACCGGAACCCACGGGCCTCTTGGCATGCAACAGTGAAAACCTAAAGAAGTGAAACACCAAGTGAACCGACACTCAGGCCAACAAGAAACAAAGCCACACAGTAAAAACTAGTACACAAGACTGCTTTCTCACAGCAAAATGACAAGGCAATACTGCAAACAACTGGAACCTAAATGGAGTACCAGCAAAGGGATAGTGGAAAACTATGCTTTAAAGGCAACCCAAAGAAAGGACCACCACCTAATCCAAGAAATCTAGACAAATGCCCTTTTTGAACAAATATAAGCCAGCTTCAACAGCAGCAAAGAAATCTCATTCTAATCTGAAGACTTCACGAAGCAGGCATCCAGGGGCATGCCCTTGAATGGATGTGCTCTTTCCTCACCAGAAAAACCAACCCATCAAAATGCTTCTCTACTCCTTTGAAGCAAGAGAACTCATCTACAGAGACCCACAAGGCCCCTTGCTCAGCCTGACACTCTTCAGCATCTACACGAGTTCACCTGCTGACATCATATGGACTCACAACATAAGCATCCTTTCATACGCCAATGACACCCAACTGATACTGTCCTTTTTGGACAAAACACCCAACACCAGGAACAAGTTAACTACAGGCCTGATCAAAGTGGTCACATAGATGAAATCTAACTGCCTCAAAATGAACTTGGACAAGACAGAAGTAAGAAATTTCAGGAGGCTCCTCTCCATGGGACTCCACCTGGTGGCATATATACATCCGATCTACCCTCACGACTATCTTACAAGTATAAAAACTCAGACTCATCCAAGACAACAAACTGGGTGTGGCCACCCAAGTCAATGGTGTGGCCTCCTTCTGCTTCAACACCATAAGCATGCTGAAAAAGTGGCTACCAGACAACACCTGAAAACAATCACCCAAACCCTCATCACCAGCAGACTAGACAATGGGAACACCCTGTACGCAAGGATAACCAACCAGCACACCAGAAAACCGCAGATTATCCATAACGCAGAAGCCAGAGTAGTCCTCAACCTCCCACACCAAGACCACATCACACCACACTTTAGGGAACTTCACTGGCTCCCGATAGACAAGCAAGCATGCTTCAAACTCCTCTCCTTCACTTACAGAGCACTCCACAACATAGACGGTGCATACCCAAAGAGCGACATTCATTGCCACCAACCTTTCAGACACCTCAGCTCTGCTGGTCTCTCATTAGCACACTTCCCACACATACACAAAATCAGAGCAGGAGGTCGCACCTTCTCATACCTGGCTCCAGTAGCCTAGAATGATCTCCCACAATTTTATACACACAGGGTGGCTAATGGGAGTAAGAAACCCAACCAGACACATACTACTCCCTAAATAATCAAGCACACACAAAAGTATGCCTGGTGAAAAGGGGAGAGATATTATTGTTCTATGTGTAAAAATGCTTTCCTAAGGACAGGAACCCTTACCCACCTGAGGGTGGCATGCTTCATCATTGGTTTCCCTCCTCAACCCAGCACCAAATGGTACCTGGTGTGGGCTGCAACTCTCCAACAGAGAGGAAGAGCTGAGGTGTTTTTATTGCAGATGAGTGCTACATATGGATGAGAGGTAGAGTGCTATATATATAAAGAGGGTAATGAAAATTTAATTACCTCATGGTGGACTCGGTTTATTTCTAGGTATCCCAGTGGAAAGGGTTAGAAGAAAGAAAAGGAGCAGAGATTTTGGAATAAATGCTCCGTTCATAAGGTTAAAATGTTGTTGTCCTGTGGTGATCGAGCTCTGGATTCAGTGGACATTCATCTGCACCAGTTTGTATACTTACTCTGAGAAGACAAATGTAAGTATAAAACCTGGAGCTGGACAATATGTAGTGGGCTAGGTGATACAGAAGGTGGCCCACAATTTCTTTGTTGAGGTTAACTGTGGTACCATAATGTGGGAATTCTACTCTCTCTCAAGAGTTTATAGGTCGCATATACCGTGAAGATGCTGTCCTCCCTCCTTGCTTTTCAGCCCTAGAATGCTATTCTGCATCAGCCATCTTGAGAGTAAGCTTTCCCTGTTGCCACATGCAAGCTAATGTGAGAATGCATTCCTCTTTATCTCTTTTGCAGCGCATTGGCGCACGTCTCTCAGCAGAAGAAGCTGCTCATCCTTGTCAGGTAGGAAGCTGGTTTTTTGATGTTTCTCTACCATGCCTTTTGGTATTTTTGAGAGCGTCCTGAAATCACTAGGCATCTATTATTGATTCCGCCCCAGCTCGTGCTTGGGATTTGACAGTCATGTAGAGCATTCATGTTTTGCCCACCTGTATGGTGAGTATGTTTTGTGATCTATTATTTTTATAGAATATTTTGATTTCATTCTTTGCTCAATCATGTGAGGATTATCTTCTGTTCTGCCATTTTTCTATAGGAGCTTGCCCAGATGCTCTCACATTCGTTCCCAATATACATATTTTCCATTTAGTGGTTCTTTCAAGAATAAAGGCATGGTTCTTTTTGGCTCACATAGTATTTCCTTACCGATTGCCTTGCAGACAACTTGGTGAGTCTCTTCATTAAGATACCTTTTTTGGTACTGTTGTAATATGCATATCTTTTCACATTGAAGAGTTTGAATGATGCATATTTGCTATGCAGGGGGTTCCTTTTGAATGTTCTGATATAGACCCTTTGTTGATGCATTTTTGACACTCATATTTGCCGGGTCAAAACGTCAATGCGAAACTATGTTGGGATATTATAGATTTGCTGAACATAATGCTCATTCCCAACAACATTGGACTTTAATGAATTTTGGTCTCCGACTAGGTTTTTTGAAACATTCTACAATTGTCTATTTGCCTTGGTGTGTATTATACTGATTTACACTTTGCACAAGCACCTTTTCAATAAGGAGTACCCTTATCTTTGCCTACATTTTGTTTAATAAATTGTGCCCATTTATTCAACTCTCTTGTGTTCTTGAGGTTCTGTGATATGAACCTGTTTTATAAAGGTCATGGTATCATTACGATTTTGGTAGTAGCGAACAGCAAATGACGAGTGCGGCAAGTACGAGTGCTTTTGTCATGTTCGATCGATGGATTCACTACATATTTAGGCATTTCGTTCTGAACCTTCGGGTTCCATTTTGTGTACGGCAGCCATTTTGTGGTTGCCCTCACATAGGCCGATGACTACGGCCGAATTAGTCTTTGGGACACGTACACCTTTAGCTGACTTCTAGATGGCCTGAGTAAACTGACCCTGTTGCCTGTAGCTAACCTTGCTGAGCCAGTTCCTTGTCCGTTAGCTGGTCGAGATAGAGATCAAAGAGCAGGACATTGTTGAGTTTATGGTACACACACACACCCCTCTATCTTGCTTCACATCTGTTTCTGTTCCTTCTTTTACGGCCTGTTTATGGTTTGGGTTGTGGTCTTTTATTATGGGTGTGTCCGGCCTGTCCAAGCAAGAATGTTGGGCCTTCCCGTGTAATTGATGGTGGGCTGGACAACTGAAAAGTGGGATTGTCGTTATGCGATATCTTTTGCAATGTCACCTATGATTGGATAGTTTGTAAATAATGGGTGGTTGTCAGGAATGTGATTTTTAGCATAAAAGACGATATCTCGCAATATGAAAATTGAGCAGTCTCTAGCGAACCTACGCGTGTCGTGCTTCGTAGACTTCTGTTCCTGGTTGCAGCCAATAAATTTGATCTTTGACGTCACCGAGAAGTATCCCGTGTATCTGTATTCTAAGACAGGTGAACCCTAAGACTTTGGGCGTGCCCCTGGTGCCGCTGGGTTCTAAAACCCGGTTCTTCAGTTGGCGCCCAATGTGGGGCGACTTCAGTGGTACCGGTCCAAGCCTGAAGATCGTGAGGAGCTTCGTGAGAAAATTCTGGAGGAAGACCAACCACTTCATGGACCCCTGTATGTCGTCTTGGTCTGAAGGTTTTTGCTGCGAGGTTCCCTGCTTTCCGAAGGCTACTAAGGACTGCTGCCCTGACTGTCGCCCTGTCTTGGACCCTTTGACGATTTGTAGAGCGAGACGATAGACGGGTCTTCTGGTGATGTGATCGATACCTCAGTTAAGTATAAGTGGAGTGTCTCCTAGTCCTTAGTTTTTGGGTATCCTTCGGGATCTTTGATTTGGAACTTGCAAGTGCCAAAGCCGAGGGACTCGTATATTTGCGAGACTATCGAGTTTGATTATCCCTTGAAGTTTGAAGCTAGATTAGTGAGCGAAGATGCTTGGTCTTAGCAAACTTGGAAAGATATTTTGTTGTGGTTGTAACAGGGATTCCCGATTGTGTCCGATACCTCTGGTTGGAACTCCAACTTATGAGCTCTATTCTAAACATGGTGTGGGCCCCATTACGTATAATGAAGTATGGGTCCGATATACGAGAAAGGACGGTGTCCTCAAATGGCCCCAATATGGTAGCTATGACACAGAGATTTTAGACAATCTGGAAGTTAAACTATTCAAGAAGAAAGCCCGGCCGACGATGTTTGACTCTTTCCGCCTTTGGCGAAAGGAAGCCAAACAGAGATAAATTAAACTAGCGAAGAGAAATAAAAGAGAGAAGGGTATATCGATAATGCAGGCTGCTATACAGTTTAAAAATAATGAAGAAGAACAAGCGAGTGAGCAGTTGCACAGGCAACGTAAAATGGCTATTGATAAATGTTATCCAGTTTTGTCGCCTCTTCAGCAAAGTGCAATACAGAACCCTGAAAAGGATCCCTTGATGTCACATTTGTTGAGTTCTCCACCCCCTTATGTGCAGAGTGCTACCACAACTCCGCGACCTTTAGTTGCACAACCTCCAGTTGTGCCTCTTGCTGTTGTTCAACCGCCAGCTCCTCTTCAGTTGGGTCCTATTCCTATTCCTTTGGCGCAGCCTTCTCAAGGGCCGCCGACTTTGCTTCGAGTTCCGACTCCAATTCCTACGACTTTTTCTCCTGTATTTCCTACTTCCTCTGATACTCCCTCTGATACTACATCTACGTATACTTTGTCTCAACCTGCTTTGCCTCCTGTCCTTATGGCAATTTCTCCTTCTGTTCGACAGAGAATGACTGATACTGTTACTGGTCTTTTGTTTCCTTTCTTTGGGTCATTGAGTATGACCCCTGCTTCTGCGCCTAAACAGTTGCCTGGTACTGAAGAGCGGGCAGTATTGGATCATATGGCTCGTAAGTGGATGGCTCGTAAGTGGATTGCCAATCCTTCGAGATATGATTTAGAGTCGGTTATGGATGTCTTCCGTCAATGAGAAGCACCAAAGCAGAGGTATGTCTTCGACATGATGTGTACTTTCCTTCGTGAAGAATGGGAAGATGGTGAGTTGGGACATACTCCGTCTGAGTTGTTCCGTGTACAGTCCGAGTTTGCGAAAGGTACGATAGTGGGTCTCGAGGTCGAAAAAGCAGTTGCAACGTTGCTTTCGTAGGAGTGAGCGTCCTCTTCAGCCGTTGTTCGAGCCTGATTCTTCTGTTAGGAGACAAGCACGACAATATCCAATGAGAGAGGTTCCTCCGGTATGGAAAGATGCAGTTCAGGCTGATGTTAATAATGGTATTCAAGCTGTACCGGCTCATTTTCAGCGTGTTTGCGTACATGTTCCTTGGAAGCGAGCTGAAGTTTTGGCTCTTAATCCCTGAACCCCGTAAGAATCCAGCAGGGTACTATAAAGAGTTATCACAGACAGCAGACTCATGCATTATGAATTTAGCCGATATAGATATGTTGTTTGGGAATGTGGATCCTGTGGGGTATGATTCGTCATGTGGGTCATGCGCAAGAGTTAGGTGATACATGGACTAATATTGCAGCTGCAGATGGTCTCCAAGGTGGAGGAGCTAAACCTGAAGCTTTAGTTGCAGAACTCCCCGGTAGGATTATTACTTATATGAAGACTTTAATGCCTGCTGTACGAGTGAATTGGGATAAATTGTCTGCATGTAAGCAGAAGAAAGACGAAAGTGTGTCTGATTTCTTCACTAGGTTTGAAGAGACGTTTATCGACCATAGTGGTCAGGACCTGAGTACGGAAGGTGGCCAACGGTTGTTCGTTGATAAGTTTGTGCATAACTTGCTTCCCGAGTTGTGTACTAAGTTGAAGGATTCAGAGAGTTCATGGGCTGTTTCTTCGTCGGCACAGATATTGGCTACTGCTCAATATTACGAGAATAGGGATAAGGATGA
The DNA here is from genome assembly GCF_964263255.1 of Lissotriton vulgaris. NCBI lineage: Eukaryota > Metazoa > Chordata > Amphibia > Caudata > Salamandridae > Lissotriton > Lissotriton vulgaris. Next base: position 663,150,864 of record NC_141687.1, read on the forward strand.
GAAAGAGAAAGCAGACCGAAAGACTAAAGATTTGAAGACGAAGGTTCTTTTGCAGCAAGCGTATCCGCCTCGTAATAATCAGCGTGAATATCAGCAACCTCAGCAGTTTCCGAGAAATTCGCAGAGGTTTGAGACATACTCAACAGCGTTGTGGGTCCTAATCAGTGTGCGTATTGCAAAGAAGAGGGTCACTTTAAGAATAGTTGTCGGGTTCTGTTACAGCGTATGAATGGGGTTTCTGGTGTGAGAGGTCGGGGTGTTCAGCAAGCTCCTAGAGGTAGAGGACATGGTGTGTTCCCCCAGAATGCACGATCCTTTCCTCCACAGAATTCTATGAACTGTTTTGACCAACAGAATGTTGCGTTTGGTAGGACGCCTCAGTACTATGCGGACGGCTACTATGTTGAAGGTGAGAATATCAACGGTAATGAATGCTAGGACAGCCATAGACAAAGAGAGAGAGTTGTGTCAGTTCCAGTAGATCAAAGTGGACCTTATGTTGAAGTGATTACATCAGGTGTGTCAGAGCCTTTTTTGTAGGATACTGGTGCTGCGAAGAGTTCTCTCATGCACTCTAAACTCCCTGGCGCACCTTTGTCTGGCTTGACGAATGTTTCGGTAGGTTTTTCTGGCGCCCCAGTTTGTAATCCGGTTTCTAGTCCTTTGTCTCTTTCTGTTGGACCTTGTGAATTTGAAGCACCCCTCATTCTAACGACAGGTTGTGGTGAGAATTTGTTGGGATTGGATTTGTTGAAAAGATTGTATGCGACGCTACATTGTTCTCCTTCAGTAATACAGCTTACATTGGGTAAGCGAGTGATCTCTCCGATGTATTTGTCTAAAGATCGACTTCCATTGGAATTGTGTTCTCTCCCCGATACTCTTTGGGCTACTGGTCCTAATGATGTGGGTCTTTTGGAGATTTCACCATATGTTGTGACGTTGAAGGCGAATGTTAGACTGCCACGTATTCCTCAATATCGGATTTCTAGTGATGGTGAAAGAGCACTTTTAGCGATCATCTATGATCTAATTGAAAAGGGTGTGATTGAGGAAATGAGAGGTAATGTGTGCAATAGTCTGGTTTTGCCTGTTCTGAAACGTACTGATTCTTCACAACCGCCTGTATATAGGTTTGTGATCGATCTTCGCGAAGTGAACAAGATCGTAGTACCGCAATTTCCTGTTGTTCCGGATATTACTGCTTTGCTGACTATGATCCCTGCTTCTGCTACCTGGTTTTCGGTGATTGATCTGAAGAATGCTTTCTTCAGCATCCCGATTGCCGAGGAGAGTAGAGATATTTTTGGCTTCTCTTTAGGATGCCAAAGTTTCCGGTTTAAGCGCGCTCTTCAAGGCAATTGTGAAAGTCCATCCATCAATAGTCAGGCTTTGAAAACACAGCTTGATACGATTGTTTTACCTGATGGTGCTGCTCTTATTCAGTATGATGACGATTTGTTAGTCGCTGCTGATAATGAGGAGATTTGTAAAGAAGGTACTCTTTCCTTGTTGCGTCATTTGTCTGACCTCCATCATAAAGTGTCTCTTTCGAAGTTGCAGTGCTGTCGACAAGAAGTGACCTACTTAGGTCATCTCTTATCGAAGGAGGGAAGCAATTGCGAAAATGAATGTGCCAACTACACAGAGAGAAGTGCGTGCTTTCTTGGGTATTGCTTCATACTGTAGGCAATGGATTCCGAATTTTTCGCTTCTTGCGAAACCTTTGTTGGCACTTCCTGTTAAGGATACTCCAAATCCTCTTCCTTGGACTGACGAATGCCAGAAGAGTTTTTCTGAATTGCGTGATGCGTTGTGTTTGGCTCCTGTGTTGGGTACCCCTGACTACAGTAAGCCTTTTACACTCTATGTTCACGAGAGAGAGGGATGTGCATTGTCAGTCTTGACACATCAGTTCAACATTAAACAATGTCCATGTGCGTATTTCTCATCAACTTTGGATCCTGTAGCTAGAGCGCTGCCGAGTTGTTTGAGAGCTACAGTGGCAGCAGCTGTTTCTATTTGACAGTCTGCTGGTTTGGTGATGGATAATATGTTGATTGTGATGGTTCCACATGCAGTGGATACTTTGTTAAATAGGACCAAGACACAGCACTTAACTAGTGCTCGATTGTCAGGTTATGAGCTAACACTCTTGGCGAGTCATGTGCATATAAAGCGATGCAACACGTTGAATCCAGCTACATTGTTGCTGATTTCTGTAGAGACAGATGTTCCTGAACAGCATGATTGCTTTCTTAGGACAGAGGAGGAAACAAAGAGTAGAATAGACCTTAAAGATACTCCTCTTGCGAAGTGTGATGATACCCTATCGGTAGATGGTTCGTGTTTTAAGCTTCCGAATGGTGATACGACTGCAGCATACGCAGTTATGACTTTGCATACTATTGTTGAAGCTGCACGTATCTCACAAAATTCAGCTCAAGAAGCAGAGTTGATTACATTGACAAGAGCGTGTGTGTTGTCGAAAGGAAAGAGAGTGACTGTGTATACCGATACAAAAAAGGGGGGATTGCTGCACTGTTCTTGTAGAGAGATAAGGAAGTAGGGGAAGTTTTACCTGGCGTGACCAAGGGTGTTTCAATGATACCCTGGGGCATCCATTATGTTGGATGTAGTTGCCTCACACACCCAGAAGGGTGTGATGCTTCATCATTGGCGGTTGCTCCTCGTCGGGGAGGCGGTGCAACCCCCGACGGGCTCACCTCAAAGAGGGGCTCTTTGGCGGAGATCTTTTTTCCAACAGCCTTATGGTGAGGTGGGGGTATGTGGGCAGGATGGTTTACTCCTGTGGTAAGATAATTAAAATGTAGCAAGGGGTACCGGAATTGACTTTATTCTGGGGGTCCCCTGGCTGCAATTAAAAGGTGGGGCTAGCTTGCTAGGTGTCAACTGGTTTAGGTTGTGTGACCCTAGAAGAGGCTAGAAGTGAATGTGGTCGACATGTTTCTCGCTAAGGGTTAATCACCCGCGATTCTTCAGGACCTTAAAAAAGTGAAAAGAAATAAGGACACAAACATGCTAGTATCATATGTGTTGTGTTTGTTACCTCTGTGGATAATCCTATGCCTATTGGTCATACATTATTGGCCACATGAGGGATCGGCGGGACAGTTCATCAGGGATGAGCCCATGGGGTGTGGCTACAATCTCCTGTGACTGCACGTAGTGACCTACCCGTTACCGCCGAGCTCGAGTGTGTATACCGATAGCCAGTATGCGTTTGGTGTGGCTCACAGTTTTGGTCACTTGTGGAAGGAACGTGGGTTCCTCACGTCTCATGGAACAAAAATCCAGCATGGTCAGTTGGTGAATGAACTTCTTGAGTCACTTACGTTACTGGGTGTGGCTTGGGCGCCGATGGAGCAGGCGGCGTGAGCTGATAGCTCCGCGCTCGATCCCCAATTTATCCTGTAAATCGGGATCTCCAGTGGCCTGTGGACGCGGAGCTTGTGTCGGAACACCTGCGGCACACTTTGAGCCCGACATCACAGCTGATAGGGCCTCGGTGACGGAGTTTTCTTTGTTGTCACCGGGACCAGGCGAGCCGTGGCGGAGTTCCCAAGATGGCGGCGACATCTACTCAATAGCGCCGTAAGGAGCGGACTCACCCCCGGTGCAGGCAGGACGATCGGCTGAGGCGCGGCTGGAGAGGGGCTGCGGCTGCTGAGCGCCGACACCGGCGTCTCGCGGGGAAGAATGCGGAGGTGACTGCTGCTGACCGGCGGCCGGCGAGATTGGCTGGGAGCCTCAAGATGGCGGCTGCCTGGAAGGACAGTGAGGAGACGTGGTGACCCCCGATCTGGGACCGGGGAGCCGGAGAGGTGCGGAGCTGGGCTGGCTCAGGAGCGGCGCTAGTGCTGAAGAGCCCCTGACCAGACATTGAGGCAGCTCCCGGGGTCCCCAGAGTGCGGGGCGGCGTGCTGAGCCGGGACCCGACATAGGCGGACTGCTACCCCGGGAGCCGGGTGACGCCCCCGCTGCGGTAATAGAGGGTCTTCTCTCTGGTATTGCTGCCAGATTCGATTCGGCGGCGCCGCACTGGGAGGCGGCCGCGTAGAGACTTCACGACGTCACGGGGGCGATAGCCCTTTCGGCTCAAGACACGAGCGGATGCCCAGGGGAGTGAGGTGACGCCGGCTGAGCGTTCGGTCCCGGCGTGCTCCAGGAGGGACCCTGAGCGGAGCGCTTCCGACTGGCTGCAGGTGTAGCCTGCTGAGAACCCCACAAAATGAAAATAGAAATGTTTGCCTATGCCTCCAAACTACTTGAAGTACACACTAATTCATGTACGAATAAACCACAATTTGTTAGTTTACACAAAACAATTTATGTTTTCCAATTTGATACTCAGTTTATAAAAAAAGGAATTTACAATAGACAGAACTAAGATCACTATCGACCTCATGTATAAGCCATATCAAAAATTCAAAAGAAAATTAATACAAACGTGTAGTGAACCGAACATGTGGTGAACAATTAGAAAAACAGTGACTTGTTGACATATACATACATCACATTAAATACATGGACCAAAAAAACTTTTTACATTTGTAAAACAAGGGCTCTTACAAACATTTAGGAACCCGGGGAGAAATTAGAAAACAGCGTTTATAGTAGTTATTAAACTCCCAAAACCTGAATAGGAACTAATCAATTGAATTTCAGGAACATAGCCCGTTTCTACAATCAATGGCAATGGCCCACCGGCCAAACAAAGAAAAGAAAAGAGAGTGCCGACGCGTTTCGAATCCTGATTAACAGTTTGCAGAATTCTCATCAGGGCAGACTGGATCTAGTCCATGGGCACTATTTAAAATGGAACAAAACAAAGTGTTTACTAACTAGCGCGTCCTCAGGCCATTAATCTCTGGACAGTACGATTACAAGACAATTTGTACCTTGTGTGAATTCTGCCCACAGTCAATTCTGGATTAGGGGAAATGTCGTCTAGGCTTGGCGGCCTACGCTGCAACAGAGTAATGGAGTAATTAAGTACTAGTCGGGTGCACAGGAAGGGAATTGCTTGAAAGCCAATATCACTCGGTTACCTGCGTTTTTATGGAAGCTGAGCCACATCTTCGCCACTTGGGGTGAAGTTCCTTTATTTTCTGAAACATAGGTGACAGGGTGCGACTTAGTACACTACTAACTCGCTGATTAGCTAGTCGCGTGTAGATTTTGGTGCTTAGAATGTACCACTTACTTGGGCGGCGGTCCGCAGTGACCTCAGTGGGGGTTCTATTTTGTGACCACGTATCACCACGCAGGGAGCAGTTAATAATCTGTGAGAATAAGGAGAGGGGCACCGTGTTACCGCGCTGCTTTTTGGATGCTAAGCAACACAAGTTACAATTTTAAAATGTGTCTGCATCTGCGCTAATCGCGTTTGAATTTTCATCTCTTACAAATGGTCCACTTACTTGGACGCCGAGTAGCGTTGACTTCAATGGGGGTTCTGATTTTAAGGCTGCCGGTCTCCAACCAACATTTACTTGGGTAAATATCTGCGGGGGAATTAGGGGGGGGACACGTAACCGCGTTATCATTTCTGTGCATAACCAATATATAGTTGACAGTTCTGGAAAGTGGCCGCTTCCGTGCTTACCGCAATATGTCAAATCCGATTAGCGTGCTTGCTCCACAGCGGTAACCAAGGGATGTGAGTGTCCCTGGGCGTCGCCGGCCATAAAGCCCAAACCATGTAGTTGGTAGCGGGCCAATCAGGCACAAGTCCAAGTAATGAAGAATGCTGGGACCTGTAGTGTCAAAGAGCAAATCAAGGTTTCCAAGAACATTTGAGGTGCATTATGGGACATGTAGTGTCCGCCAGTGGGCACAAAATGTTTATGCCCTATTTATTTCACTGAGGCTGTTCAGACCCTTGTTTACGCTGTCAAACTTTAGGATTAGGTACGCCTCCTTGCGCAACAGCATTGTGTCCACATCTAGGAAGTGTTTAGGGTCGATCCATGCCAATACGGTCCATTTGAAGTCAGTCTCAGAATGGCCATTACTGGTGAAATGTTCCACCATGGGAGCAGTGATAACTTTTTTCTTAAGCCGGGAGCGATGCTGGGTAATGCGAGAATTAATGGGCTGATTTGTTTTGCCTACGTAAACTCTGTTGCATGGGCAAACCACCGCATAGACGACATTTCGAGTCTTGCAATTCGTGAAGCAATCATGCTTCCATCTAATGCCATTGTTTACAAATATGTCACCTTCTATGGTGCTTGAACATGAAACACAATTGCCACATTTGTGATGTCCGCGTATTGGTTTCAGATTCCACTGTGTGACAAGGTCGCTTTTGGGTGCTGTGATATGACTATCTGCTCTGATTAAATGTTGCCCTATGCTTCTGTTCTTGCGCATAGCAAAGATGGGTTTTGAGAGGGGATGCTCTAGAGTCTCAAGAAGATGCCAGTTATTCCGAATTATGTTCTTAAATTGGTTCGTGTGTTGGCCAAATGTTGTAACACAAACCAATTGTTCCAGATCTTTCTTTTCTTTCTTTTCAAACAATGTCTCTCTTGGAGTAAATTTGGCCCTATTCTTTGAATGTTTTAACAACTTTTTAGGGTATCCTCTTTCTGCCATCTCATTGCAGAATCTGATTGCATGAGAGTCAAAATCACAAAGATTTGTGCAATTTCGCCTAATCCTCAACAATTGCCCGTAGGGCAAATTATTATTTTTTTTTTAACATTTTATATAAATTCTTTATTGACAGGAAATTAGAAGAAATAGCAGTACGTCATTTGCAATTGTCGTAACTTAACTGTAGTTAGCTCCCCAGGTGGGGACAGCATGCAACATAGAGTACAGTAACAGTTACCGAGTTCATGCAGGGCTTGATGGACAAAAGTTCAACAAATAGATATATGCCGCATCATGCCCAGCGTCTTCCTATCCTCTAAATTCCTTCCCACCCATACAGTTCCACGGCAGAAGGTTGCTACTTCTCTTACAGTGCATGAGTGGGTACATACAAGAATAATGAACATTACTCCTAAAACCAAAACAGTCGTCATCACTATATCAGAGTCTGCATATGTTCTGCTTTACCATCTCACAGGTTAACAATCAGCAATTCGTGTATAGTGTCAGTGCGTGCAACATTCCCCCTGGTCCCTCCCTTGTTCACAGTATTCCTCAACCGCCACTAGTCTTCTTCCTCCTCTGAGTCTGAGTCCTCACCCTCTGGCAAAGCCTCACATGGGTCACCTCTATAAGCGTTCCACTTCAGCCATACCCGGTTCCACTTACGAGGGCAGGCTCTCATCACATACACTGCCCTTTCCTTGATCATGAGAAGGTCCATATTTCTTACCCACCCCGTCACTGTAGGTAACTCCGGAGCACCCCACTTCTGTGCAATGTCTCGTTTGGCCACTGTCATTGCAAGGGTGACCCACACTTGTTCGTACCTGTTCAGGTCCGTAGGTTCCCAAATGTTCAGCAGGCACCTGCGAGGTTCCGGAAGGACAGACACTTTCATGGCTTGAGAGATGGTGCGCATAATTTGGCGCCATAGTTCCCTTATGTGTGGACATTCCCATAGCGTGTGAAGGAGAGTTCCCTCCTCCCCGCATCCCCGCAGGCAGTATGGGTGCTGCGCCCTTTGTATCCTGTGCAGCAGTGTGCGTGTGTAGTAGGTGCGGTGGAGCACCTTGAGCTGTATCAGGCGGAACCTAGCTGATATACCCACCTCCCTCGGGGAGGCCAATGCCTCATTCCACTCCGTTTCATCCATATCATCTAGCTCAGCTACCCATTTCTCCTTAAGCTTGAGTGTGGGATCAGGCGTGTTATTAATTAATTTCTTATACGTGAGTGAGGTCGCTTTTTGTTCCATGTATTCGGTGAGCAGTCTATCCTCAAGGGGTGAGGACTCTGGGAGTGTCGTGTCTGGTGGGATAGCGCGCAATAGTGCATGTCGAATCTGTACATAGCGAAATGTTTCAGTGGGCCCTAGGCCGTATTGCTGCTGGAGGTGCTGGAGGGGAACAACCGTGCCCTTGTCCCAGAGGTCTCCGACCACTGAGATACCTATGTCATCCCATCTCCCAAAGCCTTTACAGGCCCTAAGTGCGCCCAGTGCCTTGGTGTCCCAAAGAGGTGTCATCTTAGTGATTTTCCCTGTCCACCCCAGGCGTGACTGTGCCGTGTGCCAGAGTGTCGCTGTGTGGAGTGTTGGGCCCAGCAGGGTCTTCACCCTCTGGCGGTCGTACAGTACAGACAACATGCCAGCTGTCCCCAGTTGCAACCAGTCTGCTTTGTATGCGGGATCGTTTCTGGAAGCATGAATCCATTGATTAATTATTTTAAGCTGCGCTGCCCAGTAATACAGTTGGAGATCAGGTAGCGCAATACCTCCCTCGTACCAACTCTTCACTAGTTTCGCCTGCGCTATACGTGCCGGCCTGTTATCCCACAGCAGGCTGGAGACCAGCGCTGCCACTCGCCGGAAATATTTCGGGTTAACCACATACGGAGAGTTCTCTAGTACATACAGAAACCTCGGGAGAGCCATCATTTTGTAGAGAGCTGCGCGCCCCAAGAGGGTCAGTGGCAGCGTAGCCCAATACTGGACATCTGTACGTAGCCTCTGCAGAGGCGGTTGCAAATTTTCGACATAAAACTGTTTAGCCTCCCTCGTCACATAGATACCTAGATACTTGAAAGAAGAGGTGGTCACTGTGAGAGGGCAGGTCGCCGGCAGTACCGGGGCCTGTCCGGTTAGCACATAGAGCACCGTCTTGTTCCAGTTCAGGGTGTATCCGGATGCTTTACCATGTTCGTCGCAGATCTCCAGCAGGGCGGGTACCCCTGTATCTGGGTCTGTCATGTACACCAACATGTCGTCAGCGTAGAGGGAGACCCTGTCCTCCCATCCATCGCCCCACTCGATCCCTCTAAACAACGGCGTCGCTCGTAGCAGGATTGCCAGTGGTTCTAGCACTATCGCAAACAACAGGGGTGAGAGTGGGCATCCCTGCCTCGTTCCCCTCCCTAGTGGAAAGGTGGAGGATAGATGCCCGTTCGCTACTACCTGCGCCATCGGTCGGGTGTATAGTAATCGCACCCATGCCATATATAGGGGCCCGAATCCCATGCGGGTTAGCACAGCAAAAAGGTATTCCCACTCAACCAAATCAAACGCCATTTTAGCATCTAATGAAAGTATCGCTGTCTGTTCCTGAAGGAGATGCGCCCTTGCCAACACCCCGTGCACCCTGCGCAGATTAAGTGCCGTGCTCCTATGTGGCATAAAGCCCGATTGGTCCGGGTGTATCAGTGTAGTGAGATGTTTGGTGAGGCGGCTGGCTAGAAGTTTCGCCAGGACCTTCGCTTCTGTATTAAGCAGTGAGATGGGTCGGTATGAGGCGCAATCGGTTGGTGGTTTGGATGGTTTCGGGATGGCCACAATGGTGGCCGTGCGCTGATCTAGTGGGAGTAGCGACTTCTGTAGGCTGTCATTAAACATGTCAAGGAGGGGCTTGGCCAGGACCGAGTCCATCGCCTTGTACCACTCCACAGGGATCCCATTTGGGCCTAGGGCCTTGCCGGATTGTAGCGCCTGTATTGCCAATTGGACCTCCCCCACAGTCAGGTCTGCGTCTAGTTCCTGCTGTGCCTCTGGTGAGAGCACCGGGACATGGATGTTGCGGAGTGTGTCCAGAGCCTCCCGTTCAGTGACTTGCCGCGTCGGTGTGTAAATGTTCTGGAAGTGACAGGCTAGAGTCTGGACTATGTGCTCTGGGTGAGTTCGCAGCGTGCCGCTCGAATCATAGAGTCCGTGAATCCCTTTGTTGCTGCCACCCCGCTTATCCAGCCACGCTAGCATCTTTCCTGCCTTGTCGCCCACGTCATAGATCCTGTGCGCTGTATTCGCGAGGTGTCCCTTTGTGATCACTGTAAGATGTGCCTGATGTTGCTGCTGGCGAAGCTGTAGTGCATGTAGTGTCTCCGGAGTGGGGTCTGTCATATGCGCAGTGTTTGCCGTGTGTAAGGCCGCTTCTAATGTGGCCAGAGTAGCCCTGGATTCCCTCTTATGCCCAGTAATGGCAGATATGGATGCCCCTCTGAGGACCGTCTTATATGCCTCCCACAGAATCGAGGGCGAGGCGACCGACCCAGTATTCTCTTCGAAGTAGTGTGTGGTTGTCGACTTAAGCTTCTTTTTGATGCCAGGAACTTGCAGATAAGTGGGATAGATCGGGTATATCCTACCCCGCCTATTCTCCTTAGTGGAAATGTGAAGGGTGACCGGGGAGTGATCAGAAATGCCCCGTGGCATAATGTCGACACAGTCCACCGAGCTCATTCCAACCCCCAGAGTGAAAAAGTAGTCGATTCGGGAGAGGGTGTTGTGTGGTGCGGAGAAATGTGTGTAGCGCTGCTCTGTTGGGTTCAGGCGACGCCAGACATCCATGAGGCCCATAGCAGATAGAAAGCCCTGGAGCGTGGCGGCTCCTCTCTGGCGGGCTCGCTGGGGAAAGGTGTCCAGTAGAGGGTCCGCTATGGCATTGAAATCCCCCCCCATGATCACATCTCCCTCTGGAAGATCAATAAGGAATCGGCTAAGTGCCGGGAGGGCCGTAGCGTGTAGCGCGGGGGGGATATAGACTGATACCACATTCAGGGCCCTTCCCTCCCACTGGCCTGAGAGTGCTGCAAACCTGCCCTGGTCATCCGTCTTGTGGCTAGTGACCAGGAAGGGGGAGCTGTTTTTGAGGAGAATCCCCGTGCCCCTGGAGCCCGAGGTGAACTCGGAATGTACCGCCATGGTGTATCCACGCCTATTCAGGGCCTTACAGGTGGTTCCCGCTAAATGTGATTCCTGTAGCAGCACCAGGTCGGATTTAGCACGCTTAACTGTTTGCAGCACCAAACCCCTTTTTATTTTGTCTCCCAACCCTCTGACATTCCAAGTAAGGAGCTTCAGTGGGGGCGTTACTGTCGTCGCCTGGGTACCCATCGCTGGCGTAGCCTGATTATGTTGTGCCATGTGTATGAATTAACCAAGGTCTCTATTGTCAGGAGGAGAAGGATGCCAGAGTGCGGAGGAGGTGCACGCCCCCCATAGTGTGTGGGGTCTTCATGCCCCGTGAGATCGCAATAGTGATGACCGTGACCGTGTAACTTAACTTTAACTCGAACTTCAAAACTCCCAACCCCTCCCCCCCTCCCTGCTCCCCTGCACCACGGACGAATTCCCGCCCGCATCCCCAACTTGGCAGAGTGCTTGATACCCCCCCTATCTAGTCTTACTTGCTTGTGGGGTTGGTGAGTCCCCTACAGGCACCGGCCTGAACCCGCCCTACTCGGTTCCATCGGCCCAAGGTCCCAAGTGTAGTGATCAGTGCTTGATGCTTCCAGCGTAGTCCTTCATCCCCTGTTAGGCTGTCCCGAGTCAAAGGGATCTCTTTCAAGATCGGAGTCCAGTCCCCCGGCGACTCCATGTTCAGTGGTCGGGCTGGGCGTGCGATGCTCCGGTGTTTTCTCCTTACGGTGATCTTGGCGGTCTTTGCGCGGGCGTTGAGGTTTGCCCGCCGGTCTCCAGCCGTCCAGCCATTCTCGCGCTACCTCAGGATTGTCAAAGAACCACGTCCTCCCCTCGGCCACAATCCGCAGTTTAGCGGGGAACAGCATCGAGTAGGGTAATTCCCTGTCTCTCAGAGTCTTTTTTACTGCATTGAAGGACTTTCGACGCCTGGCCACCTCGGCCGTGTAGTCCGGGAAGAACGCCAGCGTGGAGTTTTGTATCTTCACCGGCGGCGCCACCCTGGCCGCTTGCAAAATGGCGTCCCTATCTCGATAGTTGAAGAGTCTGGCCAGCACTGGCCGTGGTGTGGCTCCTGGCTGGGGTGTACCTCCGGGGACTCGATGCGCCCTTTCAACGGAGAAGAAGGCTGATAGCCCTTTAGGCTGCAGTTTTGTCTTGATAAGGTCCTCTATATACAGGTCCATGGCCCCCTTCCCCTCCGACTCCGGAAGGCCTAGAATACGGACGTTGTTCCTTCTGGAGCGTCCTTCCTGGTCGTCCAGCTTTTCTTGAAGCTGTTTGGTGGTCTTTTCTAGTCGTTCCATTGCCACCTGCAGGTCCGAGGTGTCCTCAATAAGTGATTTCGTGACCACCTCTACTTGTGCCACCCTCTCCGATATTTTCTTGAAATCTGCACGAAGCAGGGTCACCTCCGTGGAGATTGTACCGACCGTCGCCTGTACGTCTGTGAGGGTTCTCATGATGGCCTCCAGGGTGACTTTCTCAGTCCCATTGGCGTCAGATGAGGCTCCGGCTGAGTGCCGACCAGGCCCCTGCGAATGACCGGTGTGGGTGTAGGCAAATTTGTCCAGCTTCGATTGTGTTGCCGACATGCTCCTCGTGTTCTTGCCCGCCATGATGTCCTGCTAGCGCTGCCCGTGTCTATGCAGACCTTCCCCCGCTGTGTATCGTTGATGCAGCCGGTTGGTAGAGCAGGATTCAGGCTCGTTTCAGCCCGTGGTGCGGCCGGTCTGTGGCTGCCCTTAAAAGCAGTAGAGAGATTGTCCCTGCTTTGCTTGGAGGTCCTTGACTCCGTATACTGTCACTCCTGCATGTGGAGCGCGCCGATGCGTGTGGCGGTCGCAATGTGCCTCCGGGGGCTGGTGCCTCGATAGTGTGAGCAGCCCCTTTGTTTAATGGCAGTCCGGGGTGATTTTTAGTGATGTGGGGGGGGGCCGCGCCGATGTAGGCGCCGTCTACCTACTTGCGCCGCTTTCGTTGGGGTGCTTCCCCGGTGATGTGCGGGTCCCCCACTGACCTTGCTTCAATCGGAGTCTTGGGCGAAGTGCGCTCTCAGGTGTAGCGCTGTACGAGCTCCGAAGCGGAGCTCACTGTCATTCAAGGAGGACCGGTCGCCGGCTAGTTCCGTTCTTTCCCGGCCGGGTGAGGTGCACTTCCGGTCGGCTCGCCTCCGCACCCAGGGCCGGTGCTGCTGAGTCGCTACAGGCCGCGCCTCCCCATCGACGGACGGGGCACTTCCCGGCGTCGGCTTGTCGCTGGAAGCGAATCGTTCTGTGTCGCTCGGGTCCCTGGGGCCGATTTCACCCCTTCAGGCAGGTTGATGCTCGGATGGGCAGTCGGATTTATGTGCGGGCCGGAATGCCTCGCGGAGCTCCCGGGTTAAGCTGCCGCCATGCTCGGCAGTTGGCCACGCCCCCCCCGGGCAAATTATTTTTTAACGATTGAGGATGCGAACTGGTATAATGCAGAATAGTATTCCGGTCAGTTTCCTTTTTATGCAAGGAGGTAGTTAACTTAGCCTCATGGGAGCTTACCGTGACGTCCAGGAAAGTCATTTCTTTTGGACTGTAGTTGAGTGTGAATTGAATGTCTGGGTGCCTGGAGTTAAGCCACAGATGGAACTGCTCGAGGTCCGCCTGGCTCCCCTGCCACAGGAGCCAGACGTCGTCGATGTATCTTAACCACTGAATGATATGTCCTGAGAAAGGGTTGTCACTGAGGACAAAACGCTCCTCATATTGTGCCATGTACAACACGGCCAACTCCGGTGCGTAGGGACAACCCATGGCTGTCTCCTTGACTTGAACAAAAAAGCTATTCTCAAATTTGAAGTAGTTGCTGCGAAGAGTGATCTCAGCTAGTGCCACAATGAAGTTGGTAGGTACCCGATGGGGTCTATCCCTTTGTTCTAGGTACAGTTCGATGACCTCTAGAGACCGAATCGCATCCCGAGACAATGGGTCTGCCCGGGGGTACCTTGTCATTAAGCCTGGGCGTAGTTCGCGTAGCCGCACTCCGCGAGCTACGCGAAGATGCACTTGCACTCCGCGAACTACGCATAGCTCCGCGAGCATGCGTAGTAGCTTGCTTGACTAGTTCGCAAGCCATTTTTCGTCTTCGGGAGCGCCGTGGAACTCTGGAACCTGCTCAACACCACATCTCCAGACGTCGCCTTCCTCACAGAAACATGGATGAACGCCTCCTCAGCACCCGACATCGCCGTCACCATCCCGGACGGATACAAGATCACCCGGAGAGACCGCGTCAACGAGACAGGAGGAGGCATCGCCATCGTCCACAAGAACACCATCCGCATCATGACCAACTCAGACGACACCCTCACAGCCGCTTAACATCTTCACTTCCAGATACACACCGACCCCAAGACCACACTCAGAGGCACCCTCATCTACAGACCCCCAGGACCTCGCACACAATTCAGCGAAGACATCGCAGACTTCATCAGCCCGCACGCCCTCGCCTCCGCTGACTACATCCTCCAAGGGGACCTCAACTTCCACCTGGAGAACAACAACGACAACCAACACCACCACCACCCTGCTGGACAACCTCGCCAACCTCGGACTCATGCAACTGGTGAACACCCCCACCCACTACGCCGGACACACGCTTGACCCAGTCTTCTCCTCCAGCAAGTACATCTCCTACAGCCACTCCACCGGGCTCCACTAGACAGAACACAGCTGCGTCCACTTCAGCTTCAGAAAGACCACGACTCACCACCACCCGCAACAGGTTCCCCGCAGGAACTGGAACAAGATCACCACCGACCAGCTCACCACTTCACTGAGCCAGAACCCACCCGCCAGCTCAACGGACCCCAACCAAGCAGCCAACAACCTCACACAGTGGATCACCAATTGCGCTCGCCCAACCAGCCTCGACCACTCGCAGTCCGGCTTCCGCACCAACCACAGCACCGAGACCGCCCTCATCGCAGCCACTGACGACATCCGAGCCCTGCTCGACAACTGGGAAACAGCGGCCCTCATCCTCCTGGACCTCTCCGCAGCATTCGATACGGTCTGCCACCGCACCCTAGTGCAGCGCCTCAGCAACATCGGAATCCAAGAGAAGGCACTGGAGTGGATCATCTCGTTCCTCACCAGAAGAACCCAGAGAGTCCGCCTCCCCCCGTACAGATCCAAGGCCACCGAAGTCATATGCGGCTTACCACAAGGATCATCACTCAGCCCCACCCTCTTCAACGTCTACATGAGCCCCCTCGCAGCCATCGTACGCCAACACAACCTCAACATCATCTCCTACGCCGACGACACCCAGCTGATCCTCTCCCTCACCAACGACCCAGGAACTGCCAGAACCAACCTACACGAAGGGATGAAAGACGTAGTCGAGTGGATGAGGAACAGCCGCCTGAAACTGAACTCAGACAAGACGGAAGTCCTCATCCTTGGATCATCACCCTCCGCCTGGGACGACTCCTGGTGGCCCCCTGCCCTGGGCAGCGCTCCCAAACCAGCGGACCACGCACGCAACCTGGGCTTCATCCTGGACTCCTCCCTCTCGATGACCAGACAAGTCAACGCCGTCTCATCATCATGCTTCAACATCCTACGCATGCTCCGAAAGATCTTCCCATGGCTCGCCACCGAAACCAGGAACACGGTCACACCGGCACTCTTCATCAGCCGAATGGACTACGGAAACACCCTCTATACCGGAACCACAGCCAAACTCCAGAAAAGACTCTAACACATCCAGAACGCCTCAGCACGACTCATCTTGGACATCCCCCGGCACAGCCACATCTCCGGACACCTGAGAGACCTTCACTGGCTCCTTGTCAGCAAGAGAATCACGTTCCAACTCCTCACCCACGCACACAAGGCCCTCCACGACCTGGGCCCCAGGTACCTCAACAACCGCCTGACCTTCTACACTCCCAGCCGCCAGCTACGATCGACCAGCCACGCCTTCGCCGCCGTGCCACGCATCCGAAGATCCACCATGGGAGGAAGATCCTTCTCCTACCTGGCAGCCAAGACTTGGAACTCCCTCCCCATCCACCTCCGCCTGACCCAAGACCACCTCTTCCCCCAAGTGCCTTGAGACCCTCTGGTTGAGTAGCGCGCTATACAAATAGCCTGATAGATTGATTGATTGATTGCCTGCATGCTCGGGATGTGTAGCGCGCGAAGTTACCCATGAGGTTTGTCCCGCCCGCTCGCGTCCCCTTATTTCCGGTCACTACTAACGTGTTCGCGAGTTATTCTGTGCCAGATTGCAGTTTCTGCGTGTTCGGCAACTCGATCTTACCGACAAGCATCCTCGCGCACGCGAAAATGCTATTGAGCGCGCGAGAACTACGCTACGCAGCAGTTTGCGGAGTATTCAACAACTTCGCGTTCTCCGCGGAGCGCGGAGTTGCCGAAACTCCGCAAACTCCGCGAACGGAGCGTAGTTCTTCGCCCAGGGTTACTTGTCATTTTTGTGAATCTTTGGTAAGAAGTAGAGAATCGGAGTTCGGGGTGTTTTCTTATTCAAAAATTCATACTCTTTAGGTCCTAAGAAACCTGTGTCCAAACCCTCCTTGGTAATTCGAGATATTTTATCCTGGATTGCATGGACAGGGTCTTCTTTCGAGGGTCTGTACCATTCCCTATTGTTAACATGTTTTTGACCTTCAGCAAGGTACATGGGACGTGGCCAAAGGACCACTGCCCCGCCCTTGTCGGCTTGTTTAATCACTATTGAAGTGTCAGATTTCAGATCACTGATTGCTTTTTGTATGCCTTTGCTGATGTTGTTCTTGGTAAAACTATTTTTCTTCTCAAGTTTGGTGAGGGAAGACAGTACAGCTTGCTCAAAAGCTATGACCTGTTTAGGAATATTTAGAGCTGGAGTGAAACGTGATTTAACTCTAAGTCCAGTAGTTTCCTGTGTGGACGTCATTTCGGCTCCCGCGAAGAAAGTTTTTAACCTTACCTTGCGACAGAAGTCAAGTGCTTCTAATTTTAATTTAGGAAAGTCCGTTCTTTTGTTTGGAACGAATTTGAGGCCAAGATTAAGAAGCATTTTTTCATCCCGCACCGGAGTTGGCCGTGTTGTACATGGCACAATATGAGGAGCGTTTTGTACTCAGTGACAACCCTTTCTCAGGACATATCATTCAGTGGTTAAGATACATCGACGACGTCTGGCTCCTGTGGCAGGGGAGCCAGGCGGACCTCGAGCAGTTCCATCTGTGGCTTAACTCTAGGCACCCAGACATTCAATTCACACTCAACTACAGTCCAAAAGAAATGACTTTCCTGGACGTCACGGTAAGCTCCCATGAGGCTAAGTTAACTACCTCCTTGCATAAAAAGGAAACTGACCGGAATACTATTCTGCATTATACCAGTTCGCATCCTCAATCGTTAAAAAATAATTTGCCCTACGGGCAATTGTTGAGGATTAGGCGAAATTGCACAAATCTTTGTGATTTTGACTCTCATGCAATCAGATTCTGCAATGAGATGGCAGAAAGAGGATACCCTAAAAAGTTGTTAAAACATTCAAAGAATAGGGCCAAATTTACTCCAAGAGAGACATTGTTTGAAAAGAAAGAAAAGAAAGATCTGGAACAATTGGTTTGTGTTACAACATTTGGCCAACACACGAACCAATTTAAGAACATAATTCGGAATAACTGGCATCTTCTTGAGACTCTAGAGCATCCCCTCTCAGAACCCATCTTTGCTATGCGCAAGAACAGAAGCATAGGGCAACATTTAATCAGAGCAGATAGTCATATCACAGCACCCAAAAGCGACCTTGTCACACAGTGGAATCTGAAACCAATACGCGGACATCACAAATGTGGCAATTGTGTTTCATGTTCAAGCACCATAGAAGGTGACATATTTGTAAACAATGGCATTAGATGGAAGCATGATTGCTTCACGAATTGCAAGACTCGAAATGTCGTCTATGCGGTGGTTTGCCCATGCAACAGAGTTTACGTAGGTAAAACAAATCAGCCCATTAATTCTCGCATTACCCAGCATCGCTCCCGGCTTAAGAAAAAAGTTATCACTGCTCCCATGGTGGAACATTTCACCAGTAATGGCCATTCTGAGACTGACTTCAAATGGACCGTATTGGCATGGATCGACCCTAAACACTTCCTAGATGTAGACACAATGCTGTTGCGCAAGGAGGCGTACCTAATCCTAAAGTTTGACAGCGTAAACAAGGGTCTGAACAGCCTCAGTGAAATAAATAGGGCATAAACATTTTGTGCCCACTGGCGGACACTACATGTCCCATAATGCACCTCAAATGTTCTTGGAAACCTTGATTTGCTCTTTGACACTACAGGTCCCAGCATGCTTCATTACTTGGACTTGTGCCTGATTGGCCCGCTACCAACTACATGGTTTGGGCTTTATGGCCGGCGACGCCCAGGGACACTCACATCCCTTGGTTACCGCTGTGGAGCAAGCACGCTAATCGGATTTGACATATTGCGGTAAGCACGGAAGCGGCCACTTTCCAGAACTGTCAACTATATATTGGTTATGCACAAAAATGATAACGCGGTAACGTGTCCCCCCCCTAATTCCCCCGCAGATATTTACCCAAGTAAATGTTGGTTGGAGACCGGCAGCCTTAAAATCAGAACCCCCATTGAAGTCAACGCTACTCGGCGTCCAAGTAAGTGGACCATTTGTAAGAGATGAAAATTCAAACGCGATTAGCGCAGATGCAGACACATTTTAAAATTGTAACTTGTGTTGCTTAGCATCCAAAAAGCAGCGCGGTAACACGGTGCCCCTCTCCTTATTCTCACAGATTATTAACTGCTCCCTGCGTGGTGATACGTGGTCACAAAATAGAACCCCCACTGAGGTCACTGCGGACCGCCGCCCAAGTAAGTGGTACATTCTAAGCACCAAAATCTACACGCGACTAGCTAATCAGCGAGTTAGTAGTGTACTAAGTCGCACCCTGTCACCTATGTTTCAGAAAATAAAGGAACTTCACCCCAAGTGGCGAAGATGTGGCTCAGCTTCCATAAAAACGCAGGTAACCGAGTGATATTGGCTTTCAAGCAATTCCCTTCCTGTGCACCCGACTAGTACTTAATTACTCCATTACTCTGTTGCAGCGTAGGCCGCCAAGCCTAGACGACATTTCCCCTAATCCAGAATTGACTGTGGGCAGAATTCACACAAGGTACAAATTGTCTTGTAATCGTACTGTCCAGAGATTAATGGCCTGAGGACGCGCTAGTTAGTAAACACTTTGTTTTGTTCCATTTTAAATAGTGCCCATGGACTAGATCCAGTCTGCCCTGATGAGAATTCTGCAAGTTGTTAATCAGGATTCGAAACGCGTCAGCACTCTCTTTTCTTTTCTTTGTTTGGCCGGTTGAGGTTCCGTGACGATTGTAAGTGGTGTTTTTAACTCGCACGAATATGGTCGAGTCTAGTATCTATGAACCGCAAATGACGAGTTTTGTAAGTGTGCGCAGTTTCGCTGTGCTAACTTAAACCGTTCGTTTGTTATGTGGGTTTGTCATCTGTACCCACGGGTTCCATCTTAGATACGGCATCCATTTTGTCTCTTGCCCTCAAGTAGCCAGCGAACGGACGCTGTCCGCTTCGCGACCCTGGGACTCCCAAGATATGGCGGAAGACGCATGTTCTTTGTAAGTGTCTTTATGACGAGGGGGATGCTACTGTAAGGCAGATGGCGCCGCTCGAGGCTCATCTTGCCGCACGGGCTTATTGTCTCAGTCGTGCATCTCATTAGGCACGTCCCTTTGATGCCTGTATCTCGTGCTTCTCGACACTCCCCTTTTACACCCTTTCCGATCTCCCTACTGTCTCCGTCTTCCTCTGCACCTGTCTTCGTTCCTATTTCGATCTACTTTACTGCTGATTGGAATTTGCTAATGGTGGGAAGATGGGTTTTTACAGTTGGGAATCGCCAAATGTTTCCGCACTTATGTTCCGGATCTTGTGTGTTTCAAAGTGATCTAAGCGACCCCTCTGAGAGCGACTTGTGGGAACCAGGTTGTAAACTATTGTGTATCATGTTATCCTATGGGTAAAAACTGTATAAAAGGAGCGATCCACAAATACAATTTGAAGCAGTCTCCCCGAACTACACTCGATGTACTTCCTGTGACTTCTGTGTTCCCTGCAGTAAATAAACCTTGACTCTTTGACGCCGAAGGAAGTGTCCCGTGTCTCTGTGACTTGTACGCCGGAGCAGGTTACCCACGAAGGTTTCAGGTGTTGTGCCCTGGCACCGCTGGGTCCAAAGAACCCAGTCCTTCAGTTGGCGCCCAACGTGGGGCTGCATCAGTGGTACCGGTCCAAGCCCGACGATCGTGAGGAACTTCGTGTGAAATCTCCGAGGGAAGGTGCACCCCGCTTCATCGATCCTGTTGTCGAAATAAGTGGCCCGAAGACTTTTCCCGCGAAGATTCCCGCCTCCTAACGGCTGCGACGGACTGCTGCCCTGACTGTAGACCTGTTTTGGCGCCTGGCGTAGACCTTGGTATAGCGAGACGATTGACGGGCCTTCCTGAGGACGCCATTGATCTTTGAGTTAAGTATTTGTGGGTCGCTCCCAGAGTTCTTGGTTGTAGACACTTTAGCGAGTGTCTTTGTTGTAAACACTTTAGCGAGTGTTTTTGTTGTAGACACTTTAGCGGGTGTCTTTGTTGTACACGCTGTGTGAGTGTTTTTGTCGGTGACACTTTGCTAGCGTACTTTGTTGTTGTTGTATTTGTTTGACGACTGCAGCCGCCAAAGACCGAGGGTTTAGTTCTTTGCTGGGACTTGGTAAATCCCGAAATCCCGTAACCCTTGAAGTTTGTGAAACTCGGCTAGTGTGCAAGATGCCTGGTCGCAGTACTTTGTTCAGTTGCTTTAGACCTTGTGGTGCGGATTCCCTGCTGGAGGACTCGTGTCCGATACCTCCGGTTGGAACTCCTACATATGACTTATATAGCAAACATGGGCTAGGCCCGATTGCTTTTAACGATTATTGGATCAAATATACAAAGAAAGACGGCGATCTTCGTTGGCCACCTCACGGTAGCTTCGAAGCGTCGATCTTGGATAATTTGGAAATAAAGTTGTTCGAACGTAAATCAAGGCCGGCCATGTTTGATGCCTTTCGGTTCTGGCGCAAAGAAGCCCGACAGAAAGAGATCAGACAAAATAAACGTAGTCAGCGAGATACTGTTGCTACTATAGTGAAGAAAGCTGAGCAGTTTCAGCGTGATAAGGAGGATAAGGATAAGGAAGTGTTTGAGAGATTACAGCGTATGTCCATAGACAAATGCTATCCTGTTTTGCCTACGGAGTCGGATAAGAAGGAAGAGGCAGTTGAGGATTCTTTAATGTCCTATCTTATGAAGTCGCCACCTCCGTACGTACAGGGTACCGCAGCTCCTGTGGTCCCTGCCGTACCTGTTCTTCCACCTGTAATTCCTCCACCAGTTCCTCAACCTGCACCTGCTCTTCCGACTGTTCCTGCTCCTTTGCCTATTTCTATTCCTACTGCTCCTCCGCTTCCACATACTCCTGTTCCCGCTACTGCTCACGCTACCGCTCCTGTGTTGTTAACCCCTGTTGCTGCTAACGTCTCTACTCCTTCTCTTGTTAGTCCTGTGTCTTACTCTTCTCCCTCTACTCGTAATCGTGATTCTCCCCTTGCGACAAACTTCTTTCGGTCGCTCGGACCTGTTTTTGGGTCTGCAGGTTCTGATGGTCCACAGAGACGTAGCCAGCTTCCTGGTAATAGAGAACGTGTTGCGCTATACAATATGGCGATGGGTTGGATGATAAACCCTGTTAGAAATCCACCTCGTGTTGTCCTCGAAACGTTTGATCAATTCAACATACCTACTCAGAGATATGTGTTTGATGAAATGTGCAAGTTCTTACATGATCAGATAGCGGCCAATGCGCCTGACGAGGTGCTGACCGCCCTGTCTGAACTCCGGCTTCAGTTCGCAACTGGACTGATAGTCGACACTAATGTCCGACGTGCTATTGAGCGGTTGCTATCTCTTCGTCCCGCTCCTATTCCTCATGCATTGTTCGTTGAGGACATTGAACAACGAGATGGGTCTGGCCAATATCCTATGCGTGAAGTTCCGCCAGTTTGGGTACCCGCTGATAATACTAATGCTAATGCTCCAATACCAGCACATTTCCAGAGAGTGTGGATACACCTCCCTTGGAAACGATCGGAAGTGCTTCAGGTGAAACAAACTTTGCCTGATCCTCGCAAAAATCCTGCGGGGTATTACAAAGAATTATCGCAGCTCGTAGACGCTACGATAATGAATCTGGCCGATATCGACATGTTGTTTGGCAATGTCGTACCGCAACCGGTATGGGCCAAGATTCGTCACCAAGATCACGCGAATGAATTAGGTGGTGATTGGGCTGCCATTACAGCGGCAGACGCTGGACAAGTGGCTGCTACTAAACCCGATCAGTTGATTGAACTTCTTCCCCAGCGAATCATTACATTAATGAAAACGCTTATGCCAGCTATGAGGGTAAATTGGGACAAGTTGTCAGCCTGTAAGCAGAAGAAAGATGAGAGTGTTTCAGACTTCTTTACGAGGTTCGAGGAAACATTCGTCGATCATAGTGGGCAGGATATGGGTACTGAGGGTGGACAGAGGTTGTTTGTGGATAAATTCGTATCGAACTTATTGCCCGACTTGAGCCATAAATTGAAAAATTCAGAAAGTTCATGGGCCGTTTCTACCTCAGCTCAGATATTGGCTACGGCACAATATTATGAAAATAGAGAAAAAGAGGAAAATGACCGTGCCGATAAAAAGACGAAAGAGCTGAAAACTAAAGTGTTGTTACAACAAGCATATCCGCCGCGTTCTAATCAGAATGCGCCTCAGCAGAATAGATCGCAGTCGCAATCGAATCAATCGCAGCCGCGTAATGATTCATCTTTTCAGAGATCTTCATTAGGGTACAATCAATGTGCTTATTGTAGACAGGAGGGACACATTAAATTCAATTGTCCTGCTTTAAATGACCGTAGTGGTGGTAATTCGTCTAGAGGAGGTTGTGGTGGTGCACAGCACGCATCACGTGGTAGAGGTCGTGGTGCTCAGAATGATCGCTCTGACCATTCATCAAATTCTAATAACTGTTTCGATCAACGTGGATCATCGCAAGGACGATCTGCGCAGTACAATGTAGACGATTATTACGTCGATCAGGGATCTGACGATAGTAATTACTAGGACAGCCAAAGACAAGGAGAGGGAGTGGTATCAGTTCCGGTTGATCAGAGAGGGCCTTACGTCGCAGTTGCTACATCGGGCGTCGTTGAGCCTTTTCTGTTGGACACTGGTGCAGCGAAAAGTTCTATCATGCATTCGAAACTCCCTGGCGCACCTTTGTCTGGCTTAACAAATGTTTCCGTTGGATTCTCTGGCGCCCCCGTTAGCAATCCAGTTTCGCGCCCTTTGCCCCTTAAAATTGGGCCACGTGAGCTCGAAGCTCCATTGATTTTGTCTACTGGTTGTGGCGAAAATCTTTTGGGTCTGGATTTGCTTAAACGCTTGTATGCGACTTTGTATTGTTCTCCTGCGGGTGTAAAGCTTACGTTAGGAGAGAGGGTAGTCTCTCCCATGTACTTGTCCCTCGATAAGCTTCCACCGGAATTGAGTTCTCTTCCTGCATCTTTGTGGGCGACGGGTCCAAATGACGTGGGCCTACTTGATATCTCCCCTTATGTTGTTCAGTTGAAATCGAATGTGCGATTGCCACGTATTCCCCAATATCGTATCTCCCTTGATGGTGAACGAGCTTTGTTAGCGATCATCTATGATTTGATCGAGAAAGATGTCATTGAAGAAACTCGGGGAAACGTGTGCAATAGTCCTGTACTGCCCATTCTTAAACGTACTGATCCTACCGAACCGCCTGTTTATCGTTTTGTTATCGATTTACGGGAGGTGAATAAAATTGTGGTTCCTCAATTCCCTGTTGTGCCTGACATTACGGCGCTACTGACTCTGATTCCAGCTACAGCTTCATGGTTTTCGGTGATTGATTTGAAAAATGCGTTTTTCAGCATCCCGATTGCCGAAGAGAGCAGGGACCTTTTCGGTTTCTCTCTTGGTGGTCGTAGCTTCCGGTTCAAACGCGCTCCTCAGGGCTACTGTGAAAGTCCATCGATTTACAGTCAAGCTTTGAAGGGTCAACTAGATGCGTTTAGGTTGCCGGTTGGTGCAGCTTTAATCCAATACGTCGACGACTTATTGGTGGCTGCTGATACTCAGGACATTTGCAAAATTGCTACAGTGTCGTTGCTGCAACATCTCTGTGAGTTAAATCACAAGGTGTCACCTTCTAAACTCCAATATTGTTGTCAAGAAGTAACCTACCTAGGTCACTTATTGTCAAAGGAGGGAAGGAGATTGACCCCAGAGAGAATTGCAGCGATTGCGCGCATGGCTGTGCCACAAACCCAAAGAGATGTGCGTGCCTTTCTAGGTATCACATCGTACTGCAGGCAGTGGATTCCTAATTTTTCATTGCTGGCGAAACCATTGGTGGCTCTTACGTGCAAGGATGTTTCGACTCCTTTACCATGGACGGAAGAATGTCAGAAAAGTTTTTCTGAATTACGTGATTCATTGTGTTCGGCTCCTGTGTTAGGTACCCCTGATTACAGTAAACCGTTCACGTTATATGTTCACGAGAGGGAAGGTTGTGCTTTAAGCGTCTTAACGCAACCTTTTGGTGGTAAGCAACGTCCATGTGCATATTTTTCCTCGACCTTAGACCCAGTAGCTAGAGCATTGCCGAGTTGTTTGAGAGCAACTGCGGCAGCTGCGGTCTCCATCCGACAATCAGCAGGATTGGTCATGGATAATATGCTTACGGTGATGGTTCCGCATGCAGTCGATACTCTTTTGAACCGTACGAAAACTCAGCACTTGACGAGTGCGAGGTTATCTGGGTACGAATTGACGCTCTTGGCAAGCCACATTCAGATAAAACGTTGTAATGTCCTAAATCCGGCAACTTTGTTACCAATTAGTGCAGAGTCAGATGCAGTAACAGAACATGACTGTTACTTGCGGACAGAGGAGGAAACAAAAGGTCGTGTGGACCTTAAAAACACCCCATTGGAAGACCCGGATGGCATCCTGTATGTGGATGGGTCATGTTTTAAATTGCCGAATGGTGATGTGACTACTGCTTATGCTGTGGTGACATTGAATACTGTTGTTGAGACTGCGAGATTGAGTCAGAATTCTGCCCAAGCTGCAGAGCTGATCGCTCTTACTAGAGCATGTGTATTAGCAAAAGGTAAACGTGTGAATGTGTACACCGATAGTCAGTATGCTTTCGGTGTAGCGCATAGTTTCGGACGATTGTGGCGAGAACGTGGTTTCTTGACGTCACATGGCACGAAAATACAGCATGGCCAGCTTGTGAACGATCTTTTGGATGCATTGACTTTGCCTGCTCAAGTTGCAATTGTTAAATGTAGTGCGCATCGTAAAGTGACGGATGATGTTGGTCGTGGTAATGCGTTTGCAGATGAGATTGCTAAGGAGACTGCCCGGAACCTTAGCACTCGAATGTATGTGACGAATTCGGTTAGGTGGCCTACAGAATCAAGTATGTGTGAGAATACTATAGAGAGTGTGAAAGCAATTCAGAATGAGGCCACCGACACTGAAAAGATGAAGTGGAAAGAAAGTACGGGAAGGTTGGATGTGAATGGTTGCTGGATTGATTTGTCAGATCAGAAAAGATGGATGTTGCCTGATGCGTATGTACTGGCCGTTGTGCAAATGGCACATGGGTTAGCACATATTAGCGCGAAAGGTATTTGCAAGTTGTTGGCTGATGTGTGGAAGAATGATGGAATTACTAAGTGTGCTGAACGTTTGGTGAAGAATTGTATGGTGTGTATAATGTACAATCCTGGCAAAGGAACCCCAACTCCCCCTGGCAGTTTTGCTCCTCCTTTGTATCCCTTTGAGGTGATCCAATTGGACTTCATCCATATGGAGCGATGCAATAACCTGAAATACGTTTTGGTTGTGGTTTGCGCATTCTCCCGATGGATCGAGGCCTATCCCCTCAAAGACAATACTGCTTTGTCTACTGCGAAAATCCTACTGAAGGAATACTTTCCTCGGTATGGAATGCCTAGAGTCGTGTGGTCAGATAACGGAAGTGAGTTTGTTGGAAGTGTGATGAAGAGTGTGTGTAAGGGCCTTGGAATAAATCAGAAATTCCATAGCGCCAATCATCCCCAGTCAGCTGGATTGGTTGAAGGGTACAATGGCACCCTTAAACTAAAATTAGCGAAGATTCAAGCTACGACTGGACTTTCGTGGCCTGATGCTTTGCCTCTAGCATTACTGTCAACTAGGGCGACTGTACACTCCCGAATAGGGCTCAGTCCCTATGAAATAGTGTTCGGCCGTCCTGCGAATGTGTGGGGGGTTCCTAGGCCAGGAATATTCTCTGATCTTGAGTTTCCGATGTTGATTGATTACTTACATGACTTGACTGCTAAACTGAGGTTAATTCATCAACAGGTTTACGACGCCTTGCCGACGCAGACGGAGGGTCCAGGCCACCAGCTCCAGCCCGGAGATTGGGTGGTTACCCGAAATTTTTCACGAAAAAACAATCTGGACCCTCGCTTCACCGGACCTTACCAGGTGCTCCTGGCCACGAGGACTGCCGTTCGTCTTGAGGGGCGGAAAAATTGGGTACATGCTACCCATTGTAAGCGAGTCCCTATTCCTTTGTCGGCAGACCCGTGGGTAAGGAAAGGCATTGCGTCAACAGAAACAGAAACATTGCCGGCGTTTGTACCTTTTAGCGACGCACAGCTTGTTGGAGAACCCTCAGCGCAGCAGAAAGCCACTGTTGAACATTTGTCAGCAAGAGACTCAAGACCAGACCAACGAACTGATCAGCAGGACGCTGTCTCTTCGACAGATCCTTTGTTCGACGTGCAGACACGTCCCGGGAAACATCGATATTCTTTGCGATCTCACACTAAGGACAAATAAAAATTTGCTTGCTTTGCTGAAATTGATAACTGCAATATCTTCGTTTCCCATGATCAACTTTGAACATTCGTATCATTGAAAATTGTTTTGTATATATATATATATCAAGCTTCTTCCTTGTATCTTTTTCTTCCACAGCTGAGAAATATTGTGCTAATATATACATATTGTGTATTGAGGGCCGTAGGGCCGCGCGCGTACTTCCTTCTGGACAGTAGGTCTTGACACTAGGTTAAAGACCGTCGGTTCCTAGGAACTCCTGGGGATTGACTATTGCTGCACAGAACGAAGTGCGTCAAGAAACGTTGCGGACGGTCGTAGGGAAATGGCATTTTCGAAGCTGAATGATTTGGAAGGAGCTCAGGCATATAGAGTCAAGCTGCAGAAACTTAGTCGTACGAAATGTTTTGTATCCCAGTTGTTTGTTTTGTTTTTAACTGCTTCTGCATTTTTGGCGGGTGGGGTGTATTACACTATGTCTTACTTCTTACTTCCTACCCCTACTCCTACTCCTTACCCTAACATTACTTCTACTGCTTCTCCTCATTCCTTTCATATGTTACCAGAACACGAACAGGCTAGACGTGTAGAATTCCGCAACAATTCCTTTATCCAGCTCCTCCATCAGCATCAGTTAGTGGTTAACACTACTAATTGTTGGGTGTGTGGGTTGATGCCACATACTACGGGTAAGGGAATTCCATATCTGGTGTTACCGTATAGTTCCCAAGGGTCAGCTCGAGCATTCCAAACAATGCTTCGAAGCGCACTAGGTTTCCACCCCTCTCCAGAACGTTCCCCCAAACCGGGTCCTACCTCGTGGCAGTGGGTGGTATCGATGATAATACAGGATTTGGAAGATGAGATCTATGATGCTTTTCTCATCCCTAAGGCAGAGGTACAAGCCTATAGGGCACCGGATAGAGGGGAATATAGTACGTTCACTAATGAAAAGCAGCTTAAAAGCTCGCCTCCGATATGGGTCGTACCCCACACTGGTAATTTTTGTATCGTGGGTCGTGGTTCGCAAGCCTCACTTGGAGTAAGTGCTTGCACTGAAAGTTACGTTCTGTCAATGTCCCCGATCCCTGTGCTTCTGGCTGCCAAGGGTACGTACTTCATCTGTCATGATCGTGCATATACATGGTTGCCCGCAGACTTCATGGGCTCATGTTTTGTTGCAAATCTGTTGCCTCCGACGTTTACTGTAGATGCCGATTATCATAAGACTAGAGTTGTACGAGGCGTAATTAGCGAAGAGGATACTGCCGGTCAAGAGGCAGGAGACTTTTTCAAGGGTTTCCTCCCGTTTTGGGGACCTATGGTTAATAGTAGGAACCTGAGACATTTGACTCGAGTGGTAGAATCGACAGCTAACATTACTGCCAGTGCCCTTGGTAATATCACCACAGAACTTCAGGCGGAGAGACTTATGACATTACAAAACCGTATGGTTTTAGATGTTGTCTTAGCAGATCGCGGTGGGGTATGTAAAGTGATCCATTCGAGCTGTTGCATTTTCATTCCAGATAATGCTCCTACTGTCTATCAAGCCATCTCGAAGTTGCACAAGATCTCCGAATCCATACACGTGGATGTAGGGGATTGGACGCTACTTGGTTGGTTTTGGGGCCTGGTGTCGACTTGGGGTTGGAAGATTCTGACGATCATCGGGGTTGTGGTAGTGTTCCTGTTCACGTGTTGCCTTTGTGTGCAGTGTGGTCCTGCCTTATGTGGCCTCTGTGCTACAACGTGTATGAGACAACCATCTGTTACCAAGGGGACTCGGTTGGACAGAGCTATGCTACAACGACATCTTGATGGTCTGATGAATATCAAATATGATTCCGACTAGTGCTTGCCTACATGAGGGCAAAAGGAGCGTCTGAGGTTCCGTGACGATTGTAAGTGGTGTTTTTAACTCGCACGAATATGGTCGAGTCTAGTATCTATGAACCGCAAATGACGAGTTTTGTAAGTGTGCGCAGTTTCGCTGTGCTAACTTAAACCGTTCGTTTGTTATGTGGGTTTGTCATCTGTACCCACGGGTTCCATCTTAGATACGGCATCCATTTTGTCTCTTGCCCTCAAGTAGCCAGCGAACGGACGCTGTCCGCTTCGCGACCCTGGGACTCCCAAGATATGGCGGAAGACGCATGTTCTTTGTAAGTGTCTTTATGACGAGGGGGATGCTACTGTAAGGCAGATGGCGCCGCTCGAGGCTCATCTTGCCGCACGGGCTTATTGTCTCAGTCGTGCATCTCATTAGGCACGTCCCTTTGATGCCTGTATCTCGTGCTTCTCGACACTCCCCTTTTACACCCTTTCCGATCTCCCTACTGTCTCCGTCTTCCTCTGCACCTGTCTTCGTTCCTATTTCGATCTACTTTACTGCTGATTGGAATTTGCTAATGGTGGGAAGATGGGTTTTTACAGTTGGGAATCGCCAAATGTTTCCGCACTTATGTTCCGGATCTTGTGTGTTTCAAAGTGATCTAAGCGACCCCTCTGAGAGCGACTTGTGGGAACCAGGTTGTAAACTATTGTGTATCATGTTATCCTATGGGTAAAAACTGTATAAAAGGAGCGATCCACAAATACAATTTGAAGCAGTCTCCCCGAACTACACTCGATGTACTTCCTGTGACTTCTGTGTTCCCTGCAGTAAATAAACCTTGACTCTTTGACGCCGAAGGAAGTGTCCCGTGTCTCTGTGACTTGTACGCCGGAGCAGGTTACCCACGAAGGTTTCAGGTGTTGTGCCCTGGCACCGCTGGGTCCAAAGAACCCAGTCCTTCACGGTGGGCCATTGCCATTGATTGTAGAAACGGGCTATGTTCCTGAAATTCAATTGATTAGTTCCTATTCAGGTTTTGGGAGTTTAATAACTACTATAAACGCTGTTTTCTAATTTCTCCCCGGGTTCCTAAATGTTTGTAAGAGCCCTTGTTTTACAAATGTAAAAAGTTTTTTTGGTCCATGTATTTAATGTGATGTATGTATATGTCAACAAGTCACTGTTTTTCTAATTGTTCACCACATGTTCGGTTCACTACACGTTTGTATTAATTTTCTTTTGAATTTTTGATATGGCTTATACATGAGGTCGATAGTGATCTTAGTTCTGTCTATTCTAAATTCCTTTTTTTATAAACTGAGTATCAAATTGGAAAACATAAAATGTTTTGTGTAAACTAACAAATTGTGGTTTATTCGTACATGAATTAGTGTGTACTTCAAATAGTTTGGAGGCATAGGCAAACATTTCTATTTTCATATTGTGAGGCCCTGCCTACCCTCTCTCCCATAGGGCCCAGCCACCCTTGTGTGTTTTGAGAACCCCACAAAGGCGGCGCCTGACTGGGTGGAGTGAGAGGGCTCCTTTTCTGGCGCTGCAGCCAGACACCGGGGCGGTGAGAAGTCGGCCTGGAGGCCGAACAGTGCCTACGACTGGAGACCTGAGGCGGCCTATTGGGCGGACTCCGGACCCGTCTGTGGTCAAAGGCTGGAGCAGGCCAGGAACCAGGTACATGCGGGACACTTGTAAAAGGCCTGGGTGATCGTGCGATCACCGGAATCTGGAGAGGCCTGCAGCTGAAGTGGTGCAGCAGGGACCGATTGGGTAGTGCAGAGTGGGGGGTGACCACAAGCCCAGCTTCAAGTTATTGCGGAGGAACTGCTACCCCGCTGGTCCGATGAACTGCCTGAGATTGGTGACGCTCTGCGGGCGTTAGGTACAGAGGCGCTCCCTGCAGCTCGGACACGGAGGGCTAAAACGGAGGGCATTGTTGCGCGACCTGTATGTGGAGCGGCCTGCACGATGAAGCCGGGAGCAGCAGGAGGAGACGAGGCAACGCAGAGTACCATCCCGGAGGGTGAGGAAGAAATGGGGGGCTCAGAGACGGAAAGGAGGTTGAACAAACGTCTGGATCAGATCCTAGAGGCCATCACGTCGACCAAAGATTCCCTACATAATGATATCACACAGGTTGCTACGGGGCTGGGCCTCCTGAAGGCTGATCATTCGAAGCTGGTGGACCGGGTGCAAGAACTGAAACCGGCGGCGGTGACTGTTGAACGGAAACTGGAGGGTGCACTACAACGGCTGACGGCGCTAGAAAGGAGAACGGAGGATGCCGAAAGTAGGAATAGGCGCAATAATGTGAGGGTGGTCGGCCTGCCGGAGAAAATTGAAGGGGCAGATATCATTGCCTACCTGGAGAACTGGTTTAGAACTCAGGTGGCCCCGGAGGGGTTATCCCCCTTCTTCACGCTGGAAAGGGTGCATAGAGGTCCGGCCAAGCCGCCATCATTGGGGCGCCCACCCAGACCTGTGGTGGCACGTCTCCTCCACTACAAGGACAGAGATCTGTTGATTCAAAATGCGCGATCCATGGGACCTTTCACAGTGGAAAACAGCTCGGTAACAATCTTCCCGGACTATACCCAGGATGTCCAACAACATAGAGCATCATTCCTAGCGGTCAAAAAAGAACTCAGAACTGAGGGGATTCAGTACTCATTGCTGTTTCCGGCTAAACTGCGGATCATCCTGGATGGCACGACACAGTTTTTTATGACACCTGAGGAAGCCTGGACTTGGCTAGAGTCATACAGAGCGGGAACTGATCGCAGACACAAGGCTGAAAATGACCGACCTAAGCCGGCGAGGGTACGCCAATCGCAACGCATCCGTAAACGACACAAGACTCAATAGGCCCTGCTGCTCGCGCAATTGGCAGCGGACAAACAGGGGGGCCCTGGCGGCAATGGCAGCAATTACGGGGTCGCAGAGAGAGGAGTTGGTGGGAGGATCGGCCTCGGATGACGACAAGAGACACTCTGGGACAGAAATTTCGGATGTGGATAGTAATGTTGAGCCGGAGGTGACTCTCTGCTCGGCGGACGATTTGTGACTTGCACGACCTCCGGGGTGGAGTGCGGAGCACGGACAACTGTGGTAGAGGCTGGAATACATGGTAACCTTTTGGAATACTGTAGCTGTACCAGGCCACGGGGGGGATCATGGGGCGGGGAGCGGGGGCGAGAGCTGCCGCTTGTCGGGGCACAACCGCGCTCCTATTGCCCTTAAGGCAACCTGCAGTGGCTACTGCAGGGTAGATTTGTTTGTTTGGTGTGTGAGGTTTGGATGGGGGCTGATGCGCTGTTGTTGGTTCCTGTTCTGGGGGAGTGGGCATTGGGGGTTGTGGGGGTTGTTTGGGGGCGGGTACTTCTGATGCTGGTGTGGGCTGGCAGGCTGCGGAGGGGGTGATGCAACTGAAGGGTAGAGATGGGGACTATACCTGAGCTGAAGTGCGTCACGTGGAACGTGCGAGGACTTCACACCATGTCCCGCCGTCACAAAGTGCATACATATTTGGTGCGCCAAGGGGTTCAGATAGCGATGCTCCAAGAGACCCATCTTACCAAGCTAGAGTGTACGGCACTACAGAAGCGGTGGAGAGGGCAAGTGTTTGGCACAGATCATTCTGCATTTGGGAGGGGGGTACTGATTTGGGTGAGGGCAGGGATTCCCTTTCAGGTGACTAGTCAGACGATTGATCCGGATGGTAGATATGTGGGGGTAGCGGGGAGGCTATATGGCCGGGAGGTGGCGCTTTGCTGTATCTATGCCCCGAACACAGAACAACCCCGCTTCTTTGACACCATCTCGGGACTCTTGGCACAGTATCTGGCGGGGCCGGTAATACTGGGAGGCGATTTTAATTCCATTACTGATGTCGCCTTAGACAGATCCCATCCACCACTGATTGAATCCCCGGTGCGTAGAGTGGCGAAACAGAGGAGAGACTGGCAGAATGAATTGGGGCTGATAGATGTGTGGCGAGGGCAGCATCCTGGGGGCAGGGACTACTCCTTCTTTTCTGCGCTCCATGAGCTGCATGTCAGGATTGATACGATCCTTTGTGACCCCACCACTGCTAATATGGCAAAACACACTGAGTACCTGGCTGGGACCATCTCAGATCACAATTCCCAGCTGCTTTCCCTCCAATGGCAGCGAGTGAGTACAGCGATTCCTAATTGGCGACTGAACCCGGACACGCTAGAGGATCAGGTCTTCCAGACTGAGATCCGTGAAGGAGTGGAGTCATACTTTGCGATTAATAAGGGAACGGCCTCCACTAGGGGGCTAGAATGGGACGCATTTAAAGTAGTGATGAGAGGCTTATGCATTGGTAAACATTCTGGGGAAAGGAAGGTGGTATTGGAGGAGGTCAGGAAGACGGAGGAGGCGTTTCGGGAGGTAGAGAAGCGGAGGCCAGAGCAGGGGGGGCTGCAGGCACAGCTCTTGGAGGCTAAGGAATTAGTGGCATCGGAGACCGAAAGGTTGAGATGCTATGATTACAGACAGTACACAGCGAGGGTCCATGTGGAGGGCGACAAGGTCGGCACGCTGCTGGCGAGACTGGCGAACCCAGAGCCACGGGGGTGTGCGATAATGAGTGTGAAGACGGAGTCAGGGGACATAGTCTATTCCAGAGGGCGATCCTATCACGTTTTACTGGATATTATGAGACCCTATACCAGAGCCGGTTAGAGACGGGGGATGGAGACTTATCCGATTACATGGCAGAGATCAATCTCCCGCAGCTGGAGGAGGAGGAGGCTAGGGCCCTGGGCGCTGCAATCACACTGGCTGAGGTTAGGGGGGCAGTCAAACACATGGCACGGGAGAAGACGCCTGGGGTAGACGGCCTCCCCGTTGAATTTTATGCTAAATTCATTGACATATTGGCGCCCCAGTTGTTAGAAGTTTATAATGAAGCGTTGAAACAGGGCCGCCTACCCAGCTCGATGAGGGAAGCTCTGGTTGTGCCCCTGCTGAAGCCGGGGAAAGATAGTACAGATGTGACCTCCTATAGGCCACTGTCTATGTTGACGGTGGACTATAAAATTTTGAGTCGCATCCTGGCCACCAGATTGCTGCCGCACATGACGTCATTGATCCACGAGGATCAGTCTGGCTTTATCCCCACCCGGAATACCTCGGCTAATGTCCGCCGCCTGGTGCGCGTCTTGGGGAGCGAGCTGGACCCGGGCGACTGGCCTGCAGTGTTATCCATCGACATAGAAAAAGCATTTGATAGTTTAGAGTGGGACTATTTGGATGAGGTGTTGAGGAGGTTTGACCTTGGGACCAGGTTCAGGCGCTGGACGAGAGTATTGTATTCCTCGGCTACTGCCAGGGTGCGATTGGGCTTGGTGATCTCATCCGCATACCCGGTCCAAAGAGGCACGCGACAAGGTTGCTCACTATCGCCTCTATTGTTCGCTCTGGCAATAGAACCCCTGGCAATACGAGCAAGGTCAGGGTCGGTATACGGGGGGATCGTCTGCCGAGGTGAGCAGCATCATATCTCGCTTTATGCGGATGATCTACTGCTGTTCCTGGAGGACACGGCAGGGGCGCTGAGGGGGGCGATGAATGCGCTTACCGTATTTGGAGCCCTGTCGGGTCTCAGAGTGAACTGGCGTAAGACTTGCCTCTTCCCACTGAGGGCGGGGACGCCTCAGCCGCCGTTACCGGCAGATGTGGGTTTGGGAGGACTCCTGTTTTACTTACCTGGGAGTGAGGATCTACCATAGTCCTGAAGATTTGCTGTAAGGGAACATAGGTCGGTGTATGAGAGCCCTGTGGGGCTCGACGGCATTTTGGGCCACGCTCCCGCTATCGGTGGTTGGGAGAGTGGCGCTGCTCAAAATGGTGGCCTTGCCGCGCCTCCTGTATTATTTTAGGACCTTGCCACTATGGATCCCACCTAGGTTTTTTAGGGAACTGTGGACCCTCACCATTGTGTTCCTATGGGGGAACGGGAGGAGACGGGTGGCGTTGGACATGCTGCGACGGCCGAAACTCGAGGGAGGAATGGCCGTTCCAGATTTTGAATTATATTATTTGGCGGCACAGCTACAGATCCTCACGCAACACGTGACTAGGGAATTTCGGGGACCTGATTCGCACAGAGGGAGGGGGATCCCGAGACACGTCTTATCTTACATTATTATGAACCAACAGCTTGATGTACGGGATCTGAAACTCGAGGAAAAAACGCTGCGGCTGTGCTGGAATAGAAGTCGGAAGCGAGCGGAAGTGGAACACCCATATGCCCCGGAAATACGTCTGGGCATGTTAACGGCGCTACCGCACGGAGGAGATTGGTCCCCCCTTATGGAGTGGGAGGAGATGGGGCTCCAAATGGTGGGCGATTTGTATGCAGAGGGAGAACTGTTGCCCTTCCAAGCGGTGCAGGATCAGTTTGGAATCCCGGTTGGGAACTTCCTCTTGTATATGGCCATCACAGTGGCAATCAAGAAGCACTGGGGAGAAGGGCAGATGGAACCAACGACCACGTTGGCATGCCAATATGTCGTGATGTCCGCGGGGTCGTTCAAGGCGATTACGTGTCTGCATTCACAAATGCTCCACGAGGGACTGACATCCCTTACCGAGTTGAAGCTGAAGTGGGAGGAGAGTGTGGGGAAACCCATACCGGATGAAACATGGGGTCAGCTCTTGCGACGAGAGCGGGGAAGGGATGCAGGAATGCACGCTTCCAGCAAGTGCACTTTTTTGTTGTTCACAGGGCCTATCTAACCCCGGGCAAGATACAGAGGCATTTCCAAGTCGAGGGGGCGGCATGCCCGAGATGCTTCCTCCCAGAGGCGGAGTTGGACCATATGTTTTGGGAATGCCCGAAACTAGGATCCTACTGGACGGAAGTGGGAGAGCTCTTGAATGAAGTGACGGAGAGACAGGTGACCTTCGACAAGGCAACCTGCCTGCTGCTATGGTTTCCTCATACAAAGAAGACGAAGGTTACCAGCAAGTTTATCGATCTAGGTCTAATTTTGGCTCAAAGAGAGCTCACCTGGCGCTGGAAGTCGACGGAGGGCCCATCCAGTAGGCGCTGGGCGATGGAATTGAGCAAATGGGCCAGGAGTGAAAGTGTGATCCGGCTTAGACAGGCAACGCGCACTGCTGATGAGAGAGGATTGGAAGTGGCACGGGCGTGGGAGAGTTTGGTGCAAGCGCTGATTGAATACCTGTCACAGGACGGGGACCAAGCAGAGTGAGGCCGATAGTGGGTTCCCGCATGGCGCACGGTTGCATGAGTGTTGTTCCCTCAGCTCCTGAATGACAGATTACAGTCCTGCAGTTGGCTCACACTAGTGACAATTCAGGGGGTGGGTGGTGGGCGGGAGGTTGGGGGGGCCCCGAGGGAGGCATGAGGATGCTTATTGTGTGAGTGGACAGCAGATTGTGGCAGGTGGATGGGTCTATTTGGTCCAGTTTCCTTGGGTAGAGTGAGGGCACTGGCCTTGTTCATTATTCCTCAATGCTAACCGGTGGGGGTGAGTTGTTGGTTGGGGGTTTGGGGGGGGGGTAAGTTAAAGAAAAGCAGATCCATTCGACAAGCCCGCATAGACTGATGTCGAATTGATGTTAACATTGTTGTCTTATCACCTGGCTTACTCCCGGATCCTTAACTCTCGCCGCCCTGCCTCCGGGATGTGGGCTGAATGGCTGTGTGATGCTGAAGTAACCATAGGAGGTGGGTGATAAGCGGAGATGGGCAAGGATACACGTATGCTGAACATTTCTGATTCTGCAATAAAAATTGAATTAAAAAAAAAAAACATTGAGTCACTTACGTTACCAGTCCCTAGGCTTGCTACACAGAGGTCAGACTGGCAGGAAGATGGGAACTAACTGATATATGGCGAGGACACCACCCCAGTGATAGAGATTATTCCTTCTTTTCGGCACTCCATGAACTACACGTTAGAATTGACACCATCTAATGCATCGATAGCACCGTTGGCCACGCACTCTGAATACCTGGCTAGGACCATTTCTGATCACAATCCCCAGTTGGTGTCCATTAGCTGGCAGCGCATGAGGGCCGCGGTTCCCACTTGGCGATTGCACCCGGAAACCCTTGACGACCCGTTTTTTTTGTGCAGAAATTGAGGAGGGCATAGAACACTATTTCGCCGACAATCAAGGGACGGCATCCACCAGAGCAGTAGAATGGGATGCCTTTAAGGTAGTGGTGCGGGGCTGTGTGTATAAGTAAATACTCGGGAGAAAGAACATTGGTGCTTGCAGATGTAAAAAGGGCAGAGGAGAAATTGAGGGATATAGAGAAGCAGAGGCCTGAACAACCGGCGCTACAAACGCAGTTACTGGAGGCTAAGGAACTAGTGGCTGTTGAAACGGAGCGATTGAGGAGCTATGATTTTAGACAATATACAGCGAAGGTCCATGCTGAAGGGGATAAGGGGGCACTCTCCTGGCGAGACTGGCGAACCCGGTTCCAAGAGGCTGCCCGATTATGAGAGCAAGAACGGCCATGGGTGAGATGGTCTTTTCTCAAGCTGCCGTCCTTTCAAACTTCTTAGAATATTAAAAGACCCTCTACCAAAGTAATCTGGAGGCTGACGAGTTGCACATGGAGGGCTATTTGGCATGGATTCAGCTCCCTCAACTAGATGAAGTGAGCGCTAAGACACTGGGTCAAAGCATAACGGTACATGAGATCAGGAGCGCGATTAAAAGTATGGCCCAGAATAAGATGCCAGGGGTGGATGGTCTGCCCATAGAATTTTATGCAAAGTACGTAGACATGCTGGTACCACGCCTGCTGGAGATCTATACAGAGGCAGCGGAGCTGGGTTATCTGCCCAAGTAGATGCGAGAGGCGCTGGTTGTACCCCTCCTAAAACCTGGGAGAGAGGATAGTGATGTTACCTCCTATAGACAGACCGCTGTCAATACTGACAGTGGACTACAAAATCCTGAGCCGCATATTGGCTACCAGACTGCTACCGCATATGACCACACTGGTCCATGCGGACCAGGCTGGGTTTATTCCGACCAGGAATACCTTGACTAATATTCAACGCCTACTGCGGGTGCTTGGGGGCGACCACGGTGCAGCACAGGCACCGGCTGTGTTATCTATAGATATAGAAAATGCTTTTGATAGCCTGGAATGGGCGTACCTTCATGTGGTGCTGAGGAAGTTCGGTTTGGGCAATCAATTTGAGCGCTGGACGAAAGTATTATACTTCTCAGCGATGGCCAGGGTGATACTAGGGTCGGTAATATCCTCCGATTATCCTGTACGGAGAGGGACGAGGCAGGGGTGGTCACTCTCCCCCCTGTTGTTCGCTTTGGCGATCGAACCTCTAGCTGTCCAGGCCAGGACGGATATACCGTATGGGGGGCTTGAGTACTGTGGGACTCCGCAATACATATCCATGTATGCGGAAGACCTGTTGCTGTTCTTGCAGGACACGGGCAGGGGACTGCAGGGGGCGATAGGTATGCTGTCGAGATTTGGAGAACTATCGGCCTTAGGGTTATTTGGAATAAAACGTGCCTTTTCCCGGTACGAGCGGATGCGCCCCAGCCGCGGCTAGCTGAGGACATCATATGGGAACGGTCTTGTTTCACCTACCTAGGAGTGCGTATCTACCATGAAGCTGCCGACATGCTCGAAGGGAACATAGGACGCCTTATAAGAGCCCTGAAGGGTTGTATGGCGTTTTAGGCAACTCTTCCCCTTTCGGTAGTGGGGAGAGTGGCATTGTTCAAAATGGTGGCTTTGCCTCGGCTGCTGTGTTTCCGCACGCTGCCGGTATGGATCCCTCAACGGATATTTATGGAACTAAAAACACTAACCACGGAATTTTTATGGGGCCATGGTTGGCGACGGGTAGCGCTATCCATGCTGATGATGCCCAAACCAGAGGGAGGAATAGCAGTTCCTAAATTTGAACTTTACTATTTAGCAGCGCAACTGCAGATCCTCAAACAAAATGTTGCGGTGGAGTTTAGGGGCCCTGACCTGATCCGGGGAACGGGGATACAGAGACATATCCTCTCGTATATATTCATGCAGCAACAGCTTGACATACGGGATTTAACGTTAGAGGAGAAAACCTTGTGTCTATGTTGGAACAGAAGTAAACGGAGAGCAAGGGTTGCACACCCATATGCACCAGAAATTCCCTTGGGAATGTTGACAGTGTTACCGCACGGAGGGGACTGGTCTTCACTCCTAGACTGAGAAGAGTTAGGAATTCAGATGATAGGAGACCTATATATAGATGGCGAATTACTGCCATTCCGGGTGTTGCAGGAACAATCTGGCCTTCCTGACAGGAACTTCCTATTGCATGCGGCTATAATAACGGCGATACGGAAACACTGGAAGTCTGGGCAGACAGAACCACCTACCACCATGGCCTGCCAATATGTAGTGATGGCCGTGGGAACATTCAAAGCGGTCACTTGCCTACACTCTTGAATGTTAAACGAAGGTTTAGAACCACTGATAGCACTGAAACTAAAGTGGGAGGCGAGTGTGGGGCTGCCCATACCAGATGCAACATGGGGCCTTATACTCAGGAGGACATGGAAAGGGAGCAGAAATGCTAGGATCCAGCAGGTACACTTTTTCATATTGCATAGGGCATACTTAACCCCAGGGAAAATCCGGAAGTATTTCCAGGCCCAGGATGCGGCGTGCCCTAGATGTATGATGCCCGATGTGGAACTGGAACATATGATGTGGGACTGCCCGAAGATGGGAAAGTACTGGTCTGAAGTGGGGGCGCTCCTTAATGAAGTTACAGACAGACAAGTGGAGTATGACATGGCGACATGTCTGCTGCTTTGGTTCCCTCACACGGCTAAAACAAAGATTACCAGCAAGTTCATTGACTTGGGATTAATCCTAGCTCAGAGAGAAATAACCTAGCATTGGAAGTCGAGGGAGGGTCAATCCAGTGGGAGATGGAAAGCAGAATTATATAAATGTTAGACTGCGGCAGACCGCCCGTGCAGCGAATGAGAAAAGTTTAGAGATGGCGCGTGCATGGGAGGCGTTAGTGCAAGCCCTACGGAATTCTCAAGAGGAACATGAAGACTAATGTGGGAGAAGGTTGAATTGTGTTCCATGGGATGAAGCTGATGATGTGTATTGATCCATTTTGTTTTGTCTATTTACTATCGTAATATATGCCTGCACTATGCGAACACCAACAGCAGCGGGGGGGAGGGATTTGAGGGGTTTGTTGGGGGTTGTGATGAAGACACGCAAGATGACTGAATGTATAAGGTGTCATATGTTGATCCATGTGCTGCTTACCCAATAAAATGTGTTTTCAAAAAAAAAAAGGAAAAAAAATAAACCATCGCCTTAACCCACGGAGCTATTCACTATTTTCTCACACATGGGCCCATAACTTTTATCATTCATTCATTCACACATTCTTTCTGCTCCAAGGATTCAATGAAGACTAAAAGGTGAGCCGCGGTGCTATAGCGGAGTGCCTAAACTTAAAAATGTATACATTTTTTACACCTGCAGTTTTTAATTATAATACCATGTTTTTTTCTGAAAGAAAGATTTAAAACACCCCAGTATTTATTTTCGATGGATCAGCTAGTAAAAGTTAACTAAAGGACAACAAGACCTGCTTAATTCTCCATTTATTTAATTTTCATTTAGAGATTAAATCTCCTAGCATGATTTCTACGTTCTTTTTGAAAGAATAATTCAGTTATATATTAATAATCCTGAAAGAAAAGTTACATTCAAAAACATTCATTTATTAGCGTGACAGTTCAGGAAAATAAGCTGAAGATATATTACCCAAATGTAGAGACCCAGACATCAGCACAAAAACAAAATAGTTCCCAGAGAAACACCTCTCTATCTCTCTCTATGTTCCCTTCTCATAGGATTTCGCACCCATTCAAAAGTTAAAGTTCAGAAAAATGTCAAAGTCCCTGCGCAATCAGAAAAATTGCGCAGACTGACAGCATCTAGGCTTGCAAAGATTAGGTCGAAAAGCAAGCTCCCTTCAAAGTCCCAAATGTCCTCTCTTATACCCTTTTTCACTAACTTATCTATCTACATTTGTAATTTTTATGTCCTAGAATGTCATTGATTGGTCAATTTAAAGTTGGATGAGCATCACCTCATCGCTTTACTGTTCCATTTATGCAAAGTCATCATTATGAGTAGAAAAATAGTGGTGCTATTGTTCAAATTTTTACTTTCTTCGATGTGTCCTTTAAATTTTTATTTGGTG
This sequence comes from Lissotriton vulgaris, assembly GCF_964263255.1. Taxonomy (NCBI): domain Eukaryota; kingdom Metazoa; phylum Chordata; class Amphibia; order Caudata; family Salamandridae; genus Lissotriton; species Lissotriton vulgaris. The sequence continues at coordinate 663,191,894 of NC_141687.1, forward strand.
TCCCATTCCCACGAGTTAACTTGCTGACTTCATCAAACTTGGCATGTACTCCATGTAGCGGGGCATGCTGTCCTTGACCCATACTGCTCAGGCACAGGCAGCTCACGCTTTCAGTTGGCGCATGCGTACTTAGACCGCCACCTCGGAATCACAGTCAGCTTCCATTTTGTTTTGGTCACACAGGCCTCAATTTAGGAAGTATTACAGAAACAAACACAAATAAACGTACATTTACTTAGTAAAGCCTTTCTGTTTACCTCCCCCATCTAATAATCTCCCAGTTAGTATTTACCTAGCTTTAAGCAACACATATGCGTGAATTTATACCAATCTTCATGATTTATGCCACCAATAAACAAAAAGCACATTCATGCAATTTTCAATTAGATTACGACAAGTGCGTACGCTTTATGACACAATATACGACAAATTAGTGATTTATGCTTAGCAATTTCATGCAAATTATTATCCTACCTGTATTTGTGTGTATGCATTCAATTCTATGTTGGTTAATTTCAAAACCACACGTTTAGTATATATTATTGTTACGGAAAGTTACTTTCACAAGGGGTATACAAAACATTTTTGTTTCCACCTTGCTCCATCAACTTCCCACTTTGGTGATTCTATCACCAAATAACTCCCACAATTTAGAAAAATTTTATCTCAACATGTTTCAAATTCTTTTAATTAGTACTTGTTATATTTCTGTTTCTTCTAATTTCCTTCTATCTTGATAAAACTTTTCTTTAAATTGTTCCATCTCAATATCACCTTTTTCCCTTTCCCTGTCTTGTTTTTCTTCAATCTTTTTCTTCAAAGACCTTTTGACATTTCTTCTCTGCCTACATTGACAACTTAATCTCAGAATTAAGATCACTATTATTATTATTACAGTTACTGGTATTAGTATTTTCCATATAATAGATCTACTTATTTCATAAAACCAATTTTTAACTGCTGATAAATTTCTACCAGGTTTCTCAAGAACACCTTCAACTTCCTGTGGTTCTATTTCTTTATGCAATTGTGTAATATTTGTAACATATCTCTCAATGTTGTGACTTTTATCAGGAATGTAGGTACAACAGTGTTGGACCTTTAATATTCCACAAACTCATCCTTCTTTTACCAAAACTGTATCTAAAGTTAGTCGATTTTGCATTACCATGCTTCTCATAGCAAACATATCAGTGTTAACCATTAAAAATCCTCCAGCTGTGTCTGTTGACAATCTGTCTACTATTGTTGACAATTTTCTAATTCGGCTTGCATTAAATTATATGCCACTGCTGGTATAAGTGCTCCAAAAACATCACGTATTATTTCAATTACACTATCTCTTCTTCTTCGGCTTAGCTGTTTACCTATTTCATGAATCCCATTCGTACCTCTATCAACATGAACATTTTTAGGAAAGACCAAGCCAAGGTAACACGACCCGTACCAGTGATCTGGTAACTTATAATAAGCTTTGTTCCCACACAGAAAATAAATTCCCGGAAAGACTGGGTCATTTCCACCTTTAAATCCTCATCACCCTATGATAATATAAGTATCTTCACATTGACTTGCACCCACAAAATAATTGTCATACACAGTGTTATCTCTCTGAATACATAATTTCCCTAACAATGGTGTATCTATATTTATAGCTACATTTACATTATGTCCTTCAATATTATTATTTGAAAATGCTCATTTTGTAGATTTTCACTTTTTCTCGTCGCTTATATTGTTGTCTCCTTCCCTCAACCATATTCAGAAAAACTTTCTCTTTAGTTCTCATTTTACAAGTCAAATTATGTCTAAAGGCATAATCATGTGTCAATTCTTGTGTTTCTAAGAAATATTCTCGAAAAACTTTAGCAGGCTTAATTTGATTTAGTTCTGCAACAATTTTCAATTTCGCAAATACATCATCTGAGCCAGAATAATATTATTCTAACTTTCCAGTTCTCTAAAATAAACTTGTTATTACACTACAGGTTACTCCATATGTTAACGGTAAATGGTGGTACGTCACACCTTTGGAGACAGATGCTGGCAACTTTACACAGACATAGCAATCGCTGGCATCCATTGTCCTCACATATTCAGACAATAGTCTTGAAAAAGTATTTCTAGAAATCGCTGAGCTACTTATCTTGATGAATTTCAGGTCTATATACATGTAATCTTTCATTTTTCAAATCATCATTTCTATATTTCAAACTTTCATTTGCTAACAGTTTTTCAATATCGGGTCTAAAAGGAATTAACCATATTAACATTAATATTCCAGTACAAATTAACCACATTCTACACCATTTTCTGAAATTAAACATTTAGATTTAATCACTTCATTGGTATCCTTTTTTTTTTATACAGCAATTTTCACAATCTTTTTTACATTCAAGCGGGGCAGGCAAACCCACGGACTTGGCACGAGCCCACTAGGGTAAATACTGTTTTTCACAGCATGAAGCTATGAGCGCACCCACTTGGAAATACTTCGAAGCACTACATTAACCAGAGGGCTCTGCGAAGGGCCACGCCTACTGGGGCAGGTGATGTTGACTATATTAAGTGCTCGAAAAACGCTGCTCATTTCTCGCATGCATTGCCAGTTGCCACCGAAGAAGGGAGGATTGGAATCCCGAAACATGTTTGGCGCTTTGACTGAACTGGCGCTTTAATGGAATTGATGCCTTTGTCCGTTGTGCTGCCTGCTTGCAAGTCATTGAATAAAAGAAGCAAACCACGTATTTCCTTGTGGCTCAACTCCTTTGGGGCTATACCTGCTTGTGATGTAATTGAAATAACGGCTGTTGCCCAGCCGTGGAGTTCTGCCTACTGCTTGAGTGCAGGTCCGTGCAAGCGCCCGACACGTGGGTGTTTGCATTTCGGAAAGGACTTTGTTGGAGCCTGTGCAGGACAGGTTCCGGCTGCTGTTTGCAATTTGATGTCTAAAAAGCGGGGCAGGCAAACCCACGGACTTGGCACGAGCCCACTAGGGTAAATACTGTTTTTCACAGCATGAAGCTATGAGCGCACACACTTGGAAATACTTCGAAGCACTACATTAACCAGAGGGCTCTGCGAAGGGCCACGCCTACTGGGGCAGGTGATGTTGACTATTTTAAGTGCTCGAAAAACGCTGCTCATTTCTCGCATGCATTGCCAGTTGCCACCGAAGAAGGGAGGATTGGAATCCCGAAACATGTTTGGCGCTTTGACTGAACTGGCGCTTTAATGGAATTGATGCCTTTGTCCGTTGTGCTGCCTGCTTGTAAGTCATTGAATAAAAGAATCAAACCACGTATTTCCTTGTGGCTCAACTCCTTTAGGGCTATACCTGCTTGTGATGTAATATATATATATATATATATATATATATATATATATATATATATATATATATATATATATATATATATATATATATATATATATATATATATATATATATATATATATATATATATATATATATATATATATATATATCCCACAAGGTGCCTGCTGTGGAAGAACACGCCAAACAGGTGAAATTGTGCTGAAAGATACTTTACTGGAGGTTGCTGTGCATGAAAGAAAGCTGTAGCGTCGCTCTCGATAAAAGTCCTGCTCCCCGACGCGTTTCGCGCATCGCACTTTTTAGCATATTTTTGAAGCACTAGTGTAATTGAAAGTCCCGCCCCAGTGGGCGTGGCCACACAATGTGGCATCATGGTCTTCGTAGTGTCTTCGTTCTCCCGTGTGGGTTGTGTGCCATATCCCCAAAATTAATACCAGTATTTCCAAAGTGGGTTGAGCCGCATCACACTCATCTCCATACCAGCATCTCAATCCTCCAGAAACAGCCACCAGTTCCCTTCACTGCAACGCCCTGTGAAGCTGTAGCCGGCCTGCCGAAACAGTGGGGTTCTTCCGTGGTCCAGGCGGAACCGCTAAACTTCCAAGCCACAAGGTGCCTGCTGTGGAAAAACACGCCAAACAGGTGAAATTTTACTGAAAGAAACTTTACTGGAGGTTGCTGTGCATGAAAGAAAGCTGTAGCGTCGCTCTCGACAAAAGTCCGGCTTCCGACGGGTTTCGTGCATCGCGCTTAATCATGGGTTGAGGGCTGAATGTTCAGAGAGATGGCATCACGTATTTTTGAAGCACTAGTGTAATTGAAAGTCCCGCCCCAGTGGGCGTGGCCACACAACGTGGCATCACAGTCTTCGTAGTGTCTTCGTTCTCCCGTGTGGGTTGTGTGCCATATCCCCAAAATTAATACCAGTATTGCCCAAGTGGGTTGAGCCGCATCACACTCATCTCCATACCAGCCTCTCACTCCTCCAGAAACAGCCACCAGTTCCCTTCACTGCAACGCCATGTGACTCTGTAGCCGGCCTGCGAAACAGTGGGGTTCTTCCGTGGTCCAGGCGGAACCGCTAAACATCTAAGCCAAAAGGTGCCTGCTGTGGAAGAACACGCCAAACAGGTGAAATTTTGCTGAAAGAAACTTTACTGGAGGTTGCTGTGCATGAAAGAAAGCTGTAGCGTTGCCCTTGATAACAGTCCTGCTCCCCGAAGGGTTTCGTGCATCGCACTTAATCATGGGTTGAGGGCTGAATGTTCAGAGAGACGGCATCACGTATTTTTGAAGCACTAGTGTAATTGAAAGTCCCGCCCCAGTGGGCGTGGCCACAGAACGTGGCATCATGGTCTTCGTAGTGTCTTCATTCTCCCGTGTGGGTTGTGTGCCATATCCCTAAAATTAATACCAGTATTGCCCAAGTGGGTTGAGCTGCATCACACTCATCTCCATACCAGCATCTCACTCCTCCAGAAACAGCCACCAGTACCCTTCACTGCAACGCCATGTGATGCTGTAGCCGGCCTGCCGAAACAGTGGGGTTCTTCCGCGGTCCAGGCGGAACCGCTAAACATCTAAGCCACAAGGTGCCTGCTGTGGAAGAACACGCCAAACAGGTGATATTTTGCTGAAAGATATTTTACTGGAGTTTGCTGTGCATGAAAGAAAGCTGTAGCGTCGCTCTCGATAAAAGTTCTGCTCCCCGACACGTTTCGTGCATCGCACTTAATCATGGGTTGAGGGCTGAATGTTCAGAGAGACGGCATCACATATTTTTGAAGCACTAGTGTAATTGAAAGTTCCGCCCCAGTGGGCATGGCCACACAACGTGGCATCATGGTCTTCGTAGTGTCTTCGTTCTCCTGTGTGGGTTGTGTGCCATATCCTCGAAATTAATACCAGTATTGCCCAAGTGGGTTGAGCCGCATCACACTCATCTCCATACCAGCATCTCACTCCTCCAGAAACAGCCACCAGTTCCCTTCACTGCAACGCCATGTGACGCTGTAGCCGGCCTGCCGAAACAGTGGGGTTCTTCCTCGGTCCAGGCGGAACCCCTAATTATCTAAGCCACAAGTTGCCTGCTGTGGAAGAACACGCCAAACAGGTGAAATTTTGCTGAAAGATACTTTACTGGAGGTTGCTGTGCATGAAAGAAAGCTCTAGCGTCGCTCTCGATAAAAGTCCTGCTCCCCGACGCGTTTCGTGCATCGCACTTAATCATGGGTTGAGGGCTGAATGTTCAGGGAGACGGCATCACGTATTTTTGAAGCACTAGTGTAATTGAAAGTCCCGCCCCAGTGGGAGTGGCCACACAATGGGGCATCATGGTCTTCGTAGTGTCTTCTTTCTCCCGTGTGGGTTGTGTGCCTTATACCCGAAATAATACCAGTATTGCCCAAGTGGGTTGAGCCGCATCACACTCATCTCCATACCAGCATCTCACTCCTCCAGAAACAGCCACCAGTTCCCTTCACTGCAACGCCATGTGACGCTGTAGCCGGCCTGCCAAAACAGTGGGGTTCTTCCGTGGTCCAGGCGGAACCGCTAAACATCTAAGCCACAAGGGGCCTGCTGTGGAATAACACGCCAAACAGGTGAAATTTTGCTGAAAGAAACTTTACTGGAGGTTGCTGTGCATGAAAGAAAGCTGTAGCGTTGTTCTCGTTAAACGTCCTGCTCCCCGATGCGCTTCATGCATCGCACTCAATCATGGGTTGAGGGCTGAATGTTCAGAGAGACGGCATCACGTATTTTTGAAGCACTAGTGTAATTGAAAGACCCGCCCCAGTGGGCGTGGCCACACAACGTGGTATCATGGTCTTCGTAGTGTCTTCATTCTCCCGTGTGGGCTGTGTGCCATATCCCCGAAATTAATACCAGTATTGCTCAAGTGGGTTGAGCCGCATCACACTCATCTCCATACCAGCATCTCACTCCTCCAGAAACAGCAACCAGTTCCCTTCACTGCAACGCCATGTGACGCTGTAGCCGGCCTGCAAAAACAGTGGGGTTCTTCCGCGGTCCAGGCGGAACCGCTAAACATCTTAGCCACAAGGTGCCTGCTGTGGAAGAACACGCCAAACAGGTGAAATTTTGCTGAATGATACTTTACTGGAGGTTGCTGTGCATGAAAGAAAGCTGTAGCGTCGCACTTGATAAAGGTCCTGCTCCCCGACGCGTTTCGTGCATCGCACTTAATCATGGGTTGAGGGCTGAATGTTCAGAGAGACGGCATCACGTATTTTTGAAGCACTAGTGTAATTGAAAGTCCCGCCCCAGTGGGCGTGGCCACACAACGTGGCATCATGGTCTTCTTAGTGTCTTCGTTCTCCTGTGTGGGTTGTGTGCCATATTCCCGAAATTAATACCAGTATTGCCCAAGTGGGTTGAGCCGCATCACACTCATCTCCATACCAGCATCTCACTCCTCCAGAAACAGCCACCAGTTCCCTTCACTTCAACGCCATGTGACGCTGTAGCCGGCCTGCTGAAACAGTGGGGTTCTTCCGCGGTCCAGGCGGAACCTCTAAACATCTAAGCCACAAGGTGCCTGCTGTGAAAGGACACGCCAAACAGGTGAAATTTTGCTGAAAGATACTTTACTGGAGGTTGGCGTGCATGAAAGAAAGCTGTAGCGTCGCTCTCGATAAAAGTTCTGCGCCCCGACATGTTTCTTGCATCGCACTTAATCATGGGTTGAGGGCTGAATGTTCAGAGAGACAGCATCACGTATTTTTGAAGCACTAGTGTAATTGAAAGTCCCGCCCCAGTGGGCCTGGCCACACAACGTGGCATCCTGGTCTTCGTAGTGTCTTCGTTCTCCCGTGTGGGTTGTGTGCCATATCCCCGAAATTAATACCAGTATTGCCCAAGTGGGTTGAGCCGCATCACACTCATCTCCCTACCAGCATCTCACTCCCCCAGAAACAGCCACCAGTTCCCTTCACTGCAACGCCATGTGACGCTGTAGCCGGCCTGCCGAAACAGTGGGGTTCTCCTGCGGTCCCGGCGAAACCACTAAACATCTAAGCCACAAGGTGCCTGCTGTGGAAGAACACGCCAAACAGGTGAAATTTTGCTGAAAGATACTTTACTGGAGTTTGCTGTGCATGAAAGAAAGCTGAAGCAGTTCCCACCTGATGGAACACAGAAGTTACTACGTCAGACAGATTTTTGCAGTAATCCAGTATGATATCATCATTTATGCTCAACAGTTTATCAACTGGTACAAATGCTTGTCTCATTACTCTTCCCATCAAAATCTCATGGGGACCTAATCCTGTTCTTTTGTCAGGAGTATTCCTCAGGGTCATTAGATCAAGTGGTAGTGCATCGGGCCATTTTATTCCTGTGGCCAAACACATTTTTACAATTCTATTTTTTATTGTTCCATTTACTTGTTCAGCCACGCCTGAAGCTTCTGGTCTGTAAGCACAGTGCAACTTTTGATGAATGTCCAGTGCTTCACAAATCATTTGCCTTAATTCATTGTGAAAATGAGTTCCACAATCTGTTTCAATAGTTACTGGGAAACCGTAGCGTATTATCTCACGTAACAGGAGTTTGGCAACAGTCACTCCATCATTTCTCCTAATGGGGAATGATTCAACCCATCGTGAGAATAAACAAATGATCACAAGTACATGCCTAAGTCTGTTACATGGTGGAAATCAATGAAATCTAACTGCATTCTTGGGAATGGACCTCCCTCCCGTCCAATGGTTCCCAAACTCACAACAGTTTTTCTTCTTGGGTTCAGTTGCTGACACACAAGCATCTCTGACAGGCAAACCAAAATACCTGGCCGTGAAACTCAAGAGGGCTGGTCAGGCCAGGAACCCCAGAAGCTCCAACACGCTTCTTCTCATCCCACTCGAATCACGGAAGCACAAAACCGCAAACAAATCCTTTTCAGGAAATGCTCCCAAGGTGTGGAACTCCCCCCCCCATATCAGAATGACCACCTCCTTCCTGAAATTCAAGACATTACTCAAAGCCCTTTTCCTAGAACGCTCTCTGACGTAACGTGACTCTCGCTTCTGTCTGGGGGTAGGACAGCTATCTCCCCCCCCGAAACCTGGTGCTCCCCCCGAAACCTGGCGCTCTCGAACTATGTTCCTCGTTGATCGCAAGTGGATGATCTGCAGACTTTTAATTCTCTTATTGTTTTCATGTTCATGTTTGCCGCCCAAAAGTGCTCTTGTTCATACTGTACATACTGTGACGCGCTATGATACCCTCGGGTCCAGCTAGCGCTATACAAAACTTCAATAAATAAATAAATAAATTATCCTAAACTTAGGATTGTACCATGTCTGTCTAAACATTCAAATCATGGCATCGCTTCCAATATGTGCTTGACCATGATACATTCGGGCCATATTTGAGATCATGTTATCAGGCATTACTGGTCTTTCATCTTTGTAAGCCCAGATTTGATCCTCTTCTCTTTGTCTACATCCTGCTTTTAACCAGTACTCTTTTTCTTCTTCACTAGCCTCTTCCTGCATTTGTTTTACCTCCTGCCATGGCTCCACTACTGTGGTTAGCATCAAAGGACTTCAAGCATGTTAAGTTTGCCTATACCGATTAATAGATGCAAGATTTTTGGCATAGTATTTTGCAATTGAATCCACATATTTATTACCACGAGTGATATAATAATCTCCTTTTCTATGAGCTGCGCATTTTACAACAGCTATCTTATCTGGCAATTGAATGGCATTGTTCAACATTTTCACAAATTGAGCATTTCTAATGGGGATCCTGCCGAAGTCATATAACCTCTTTGGGACCCCAGTTGACCATAATCATGGACAACCCCAAATCCATACTGACTGTCAGTCACTATGGTGATCCTTATTTCGTTTCCCAACTCACATGCTCGAATCAAAGCAATCAATTCCTCAATTTGAGCTGAACAGATTCCTTTCAAATAAGATGCTTCCAAGACATCTGCTACTGTACAAACAGCATACGCAGCGCTCAGTACACCTCATCTGTCCTCAGACATGATCCATCAATGAACATCACATAATCAGATTCAGGTAAAGGTACATCTTTGATATCAGGCTTGGTTTAGTGCAGTATTCTAGAACATCCAGACATTTGTGATCCACTTCATTTCTTACTTTCACATTCATAACATCAGGTAATAATGTAGATGGATTCACATTTACACATCTAGAAATTGTAACGTTGTCTGCACCTAAAATCGTCTTTTCATATTTTGTCATTCTATTATTGGTAAGGTACTGTGTCTTGGTTCTAGTGAGGAGAATCTCCACTGAATGGGGTACATATACTCTCAAAGGAAATCCCATCACTATACCTTTACTTTGTCCAATACTCATACTTGTAGCAGATACTGCTTTTAAGCATCCCGGCAACGCCCTTGCAACGGGATCTAAAACAGCAGAAAAGTATGCAATTGACTTTCTCAGTTTTCCATGTCTTTGTATTAAAACTGACAATGCACATCCTTCCCTCTCACTGCAGTATAGTTCAAACTATTTTTCGTAATCTGGCATTCCCAATGCTGGTGCTTCACATAGACTTGTTTTTAGCTGCTCAAAAGCTTCCAGTTCTGCCTTATTCAGTGTTATTGGGTCTTTTACATCTGCTTTTCTCAATCTCTGGAAGAGTTTAGCTATTAGTAAAAATCCACTAATCCATGTTGACAGTTTCCAACCATTCCAAGAAACATTCTCACCTGTCTCTGTGTTTTTGGAGGTTTCATTCCTTGTATCATTTTTATTCTCTCTAAGGTGACTTGTCTGATTACCTTAGCAATCTTCTGGCCCAAATATTGTACTTCTTTCTGACAAAATTGTAACTTTGATGGTGACACGTTATGTCCTTCATCTGCCAGATGACTTAACAATGTAACAGTGTCTGAACCACATGCATCTTTTGTTTTTGACGCCAGTAACAAATCATCAATGTACTGCACTGGATCTGATTCTCCAGGTAGACTTAAATTTTCTAATGAGTTCTTTAACAATTGATTAAAGATTGAGGGACTTTCAGTATACCCCTGAGGAATTCGGCACCATGCCAAAATACAGTCTCTGATCTGGAACGCAAATATTGGTTGGCTTTCGGGGTGTAATGGAACCGTGAATAACGCATTACATAGATAAATGACTGTATACCATTCTGCATCATGATGGAATTTGATATAGAATTACTGCTGGGTTTGGCACAATTGAACAACATGGAACAACAATCCTATTTACCTTTCTCAGGTCCTGCACTATTCTGAACGTTCCGTTAGGCTTTTTCAATCCTATTATTGGTGAATTACAAGGACTGCTTTCTATTTCTCTCAAAATCCCTTGCTCAATCATTTTATCTATTAATGGTGTTATTCCTTCAATTGTTTCAGCTGTCATTTTGTACTGAGGAATATTCGGATAGCTTATTCCTTCTTTCACAGAAACTTTCAGAGGACCTACGTTTTTCATCAAACCAATATCTTCTCCTGTGAAATCCCACACCTGCTCTCAGACTACCTCCTTCAATTCGTCAGGTATTTTTTCTCGATCAAACACAGGAAACATACTATTCTTTTCTGCTTCAATTAGTGTCATTGTCATTTTATACAAACTATCCTCATCTGGAGTTTGAGGCACAATGCCATCTGGTGAGCAATAAATGGCACAGTTCATTTTACAAGTATGTCCCTTCCAAGAAGATTTACAGGACTACTGTCACACACTACAAATCTATGCATATTTTTGAAATTTCCAATCTCTATTTTAATTGTTTTTTGTTAAGGATGTTTTAATCTGTTGATTAGCTACACCTACAACTTGAATGTGTTCACCCGAGAGAGGAAGATTTTGAATTTCCACTGATCTGACAATATAATGGGTAGCACCTGTGTCCACTAGGAAAGTCACATCTACATCATTCACCCTCCCATTCACATATGGACTAAGTCTGGGCGGAGAACTACGCTACGTTCGCGGAGTTTGCGAAGTTTCGGCAACTTTGCACTTCGCGGAGAGCGCAAAGCTGTCGCCTACTTCGCAATCTACAGCGTAGCGTAGTAGTTTTTCTTCCTCGCGTGCTCAATAGCATTCTCGCGTGCACGGTAATGACTTACTGTGGTTCTGCGTTCGCTTTCTCGCTTTTCTCTCCCGGTCGCGTTCGCTACGATCTTTGGAATCCGGCCGCACAATCCAACCCGACTGTGAGAACACGATAACGTCATTCGGACGCGCGAACACGTCATTAGGACGCGTGATCTTCCTTACAGCGCTATGTAGGTAAGATCGCGTTTCCGAACACGCAGAAACTGCAATCTGGCACAGAATATCTCTCGAGCATGTTAAAATTTTGTCAAAAATGTTCATTTAACCCCTCAGATTGTGATTTGGCTGTATTTTTTTGGGCTAGGAGTCCTCTTCTTGTTTCTACTCTTTTTTTCAAGAGAAAGGAAGTGCCCCTGAATCTCCAACTTCCTGTTCCTGTCCACCAGGCTCCTCCCAGTGCTTTGTCCATGTGGTGTTCACTTTCATTTGGAATTGGAGCTGGAAGGATCACTCTTTGTGTTTGTCTGCTGCATCATAGCATTTAATTGGATTCATTGAGGAATTTTGGATTTGAACTTGTCTTTCACAAGTAAGTTTGAGAATTGAGATTTGGTGTACTGTAAATGTTTTTTTTTTTAACTACAGTTTTCTGTGCTTCTCAATCTTTCTTAAAAATTATTATTGGGGAAGGCTTGTACTGTTTTGGTATGTTTGCACAGTGCTACAATGCGACCTTACAGTTTTTGTCTTCTTCTCGCTTTCAATGTGCGTGCTCGCGATCACGACGTTTTGTACAGTTCGGACCGCCGAATACGCCGAATTTGCATTCTCGCGAGCAATATCTTTCAAGTTGCCTATAACGATCCAGAAAATGTAGATGCTGTTCATTTTGCTAAAAGAAACTCCTCAGGTTGTCATTTGCTTGTAGTTTTTGGAGCATGGACCACTTACTGTTTTTTTCCTCTATGTACCTTGTTGTTTGAGGGTGGCCTGACCATGTGGGCGGCTTGGAGGCCATTTTGTCAAGCCAAGAATTGTCCTTTTGCCATAGGAATGTATTGTCTATTTGTCTGTCTTCAAATTCTTTTCATGTTTTTGGAGGTGGCCAGGCCATGTGGGGGCGGCCATTTTCCATGTGGGGGGCGGCCATTTTAATTCCTGGTACTAGTAGCAGCCTCTGTGTTTTTGCCATAGGCCTCCAAGCTACTCGAGTCCTCCTCATCATGGGTGCATGAAAGTTGTTCAATTGTTATAGGGGTGTTTAAGTTGTAAGTGTAACATCATGTGGGTCATGGATGGCTTTGGATTAATTAGCAAAATGTGTCTTTGGTGTTGAATTGCAGGTTTTGGTTGTGTGTTGAATAATATGGCTTTTTCCGCCGTTAGGTAACCCTAGAATTCAGCTTGCATAGTTTTGGTAAGTTTGCACAGTGCTACAACGCGACCTTACAGTTTTTGTCTTCTTCGCGCGCTCAATATGCGTGCTCGGGCGCGCGATTACGACGTTTTGTACAGTTCTCACCGCCGAACACGCCAAATTTGCATTCTCGCGAACAATATCTCTCGAGTTGCCTACAACTTTGCCGAAAATGTAGATGCTGTTCATTTTGCTAAAAGAAACTTCTCAGGTTGTCATTTGCTTGTCGTTTTTGGAGCATGGACCACTTACTGTTTCTGTCCTCTATGTACCTTGTTGTTTGAGGGTGGCCTGACCATGTGGGCGGCTTGGAGGCCAATTTGTGAAGCCAAGCATTGTTCTTTTGCCATAGGAATGTATTGTCTATTTGTCTGTCTTCTCTTTCTTTTCATGTTTTTGGGGGTGACCAGGCCATGTGGGGGCGGCCATTTTCCATGTGGGGGGCGGCCATTTTAATTCCTGGTACTAGTAGCAGCCTCTTTGTTTTTGCCATAGGCCTCTAAGCTACTAGAGTCCTCCTCATCATGGGTGCATGAAAGTTGTTCAATTGTTATAGGGGTGTTTAAGTTGTAAGTGTAACATCATGTGGGTCATGGATGGCTTTGGATTAATTAGCAAAATGTGTCTTTGGTGTTGAATTGCAGGTTTTGGTTGTGTGTTGAATAATATGGCTTTTTCCTGCGTACTAGGTAACCCTAGAATTCAGCTCGCGTAGTTTTGGTAAGTTTGCACAGTGCTACAACGCGACCTTAAAGTTTTTGTCGCCTTTGCGCGCTCAATGTGCGTGCTCGGACGCACGATCACGACGTTTTGTTCAGTTCGTGCCGCTGAACACGCCGAATTTACATTCTCGTGAGCAATATCTCTCGAGTTGCCTAAAACGTTCCCAAAAATGTAGATGCTGTTCATTTTTGTAAAAGAAACTCCTCAGGTTGTCATTTGCTTGTAGTTTTTGGAGCATGTACCTTGTTGTTAGACGGTGGCCTGACCATGTGGGCGGCTTAGTGGCGGCCATTTTGTCAAGCCAAGCATTGTCCTTTTGCCATAGGAATGTATTGTCTGTCTTCTCTTTCTTTTTATGTTTTTTGGGGTGGCCAGGTCATGTGGGGGCGGCCATTTTAATTCCTGGTACTAGTAGCAGCCTCTGTGTTTTTGCCATAGGCCTCCAACCTTGTGGCCTACTGTGACAGTAGGTAGGCCCAAGATTACTACTAGAGTCCTCCTCATCATGGGTGCATGAAAGTTGTTCAACTGTTATAGGGGTGTTTAAGTTGTAAGTGTAACATCATGTGGGTCATGGATGGCTTTGGATTAATTAGAAAAATGTGTTTTTGGTGTTGAATTGCAGGTTTTGGGGGTGTGTTGAATAATATGGCTTTTTCCTGCGCACTAGGTAACCCTAGAATTCAGCTCGCGGAGTTTTGGTAAGTTTGCACAGTGCTACAATGCGAACTTACAGTTTTTGCCATCTTCGCGTGCTCAATGTGCATGCTCGGGCGTGCGATCACTGCGGTTTGTTCAGTTCGCGCCACCGAACACGCCAAATTTGCATTCCTGCGAGCAATATCTCTCGAGTTGCCTAAAACGTTCCTGAAAATGTAGATGCTGTTCATTTTTGTAAAAGAAACTCCTCAGGTTGTCATTTGCTTGTAGTTTTTGGAGCATGGACCACTTACTATTTCTGTCCTCTATGTACCTTGTTGTTGTTAGACGGTGGCCTGACCATGTGGGCGGCTTGGTGGCGGCCATTTTGTCAAGCCAAGCATTGTCCTTTTGCCATAGGAATGTATTGTCTTTCTTCTCTTTCTTTTCATGTTTTTGGGGGTGGCACTGGCCAGGTCATGTGGGGGCGGGCATTTTGTGTGACCTTCCATTCTGGTTTAGTTTTTTTGCCACAGGCCTACAAAGTTGTGTTATTTTTTTCTGCCAGTAGGCCTAGGGTCCCAGAGATAGTCAGCGGGGATGCTTGATGTAGCGGTTTCCATTTTGTCTGTTGAAATTAACATCATTTAGGGCATGGGTGGCAATGCATTGAATTTTCAAATGTGGTGTTTGGGGTGTAGTTAACTGTTTGGGGGAAAACTCCAAATGCCTTTGTTGTTTGTGTTGTTGTGTAACTTTCAAACCTTGCAGCCATGGGGATTTTCTTTTTTGCATTAAGCTGTGATGTAGGCATTCTCCTTTTTCTGGCCATATAGGGAGGGATATAGGCCTGGTTGAGTTTATTTTGTTCTTGCCTTTACCCATGTACCTGTGATGAGTGCCCATGTGGAGCTGTGGTGGTAGTAGTAGTGTGCTGTTTTGCTTTTGACAAATTGGCCTGTGTCTTGCCATTGCTCCTGTTGGCTTACTACTGTTCACATCCCCATTGCTATCCGCTGCAGGTCACTGATGCTGCATCCATCCAAAATGATGCACAAATTATAGATAAACAAGTTCCACTTCCCCTACATTTGCATTTGAATTCTTTGCCATTCTTATTCTTACTGGATGTACTAATACTTCTAGTAGTAATTAAAGCTAAAAAAAATCCATATTCGACTGATGTTGTTCTGCCTTCTTTACTTGTAGGTGCACAAAAGACTGAAGAGGAGGTGTCTCATCATTCATCGCCTGTTCTACTGCCAGACGGACGTCCTTCTGTACTACGTCACGTGTGGTGTGAGTGACTAACCTGACCAGACATCATTCTCAGCAACTTGTGCAACTGAGTGCTGCTGCTGACATCTGAAGAAGATGGGCCCAAAGAAAGCAGGTACCAGGTCCTCCAAGACCAAGAAAGTTGCTGAGAAGAAGGAAGAACAGAAGAAGGAAGTGACACTTAAGTCTGGTGTTGACCCAAAAACCTTTTTGGGGAGAAAAAAAGTACTCCTGCTGCAGCAGTGACCGGGGTCCAAGCTGGGGCCAGCACCTCCGCATCAGTGGGCCCAAGCCACCACCCCAGGCCCAAGCAGATGAGTGGGGAAGAGGTAGCCAGCCTAATGGTGGAAAGCAGTGATACTGAGCCTGACCTGAACTTATCTCAATCTCAAAGTAGTACACATTCCACGCAAGAGGGAACACAGCAGAAAAGTGGTGAACAACAACCAGCGCCCGCAATAGTAGATGTTCAACAACCACCGCCCGCAATAGTAGATGCTCAACAAAAACAACTACCACAACCACCGCCTGCAATAGTTGGTCAAGAACCACCACTGGCAATAGTAGTTGTTGTTCCTCCCGAAGTCGGGGCAGTTCAGGAAATTCAGCCTGATGCAGAGCAAGAAGAGGCTGCACCTCATGCAGGAGATCTATTGGTTTCCAAATCCCCACCAAGGAAAAGGAGGGTTAGTCCATTGAGTTCTTCGCCAAGCATCCCTTCTGATGATCTTGACTTCAATTGGGAGCTAGAACGATCTGAGCATGAGAGGGAGAGACATCCCAAGAAGACCAGGCTAGGGAAAAGGAAGGTTCCAGGAAGCCTACCACTTATGGAGTGTGTAGTAAATAAGTCCTGGAACAAGTAGAGGCAGTAGACAGAATCCTACAGAGTGCAATGTTCAGCAGCCGGATAATGATGGTGATGATGAGTCAGACCCAGTCATCACAAGCATTACTCCTGGCCCTGAGGACATGGAGACCAACATTTTAACCCTTTCAAGAATGGCTGCGACTAGGGATGTAGTAGCACGCATACCACCAACACAGGCCACACCAAAACTACCTCCAGATTCCATTTTTACATTTGCACAAAGACGGCAGCGTCCTACATCCAGCACAAGTTCCACCTCAGCAGAAGGAGGTAGTGGTACTACTGCACAGCCACATAGTGAAGTTCACCACACAACCTCCAGTTCATCCGGCATTGGAAGTGGCACTTCCAGCAGGAGGCAAAAGTTAAGCTCCCCAGTGTGAGACTTCTTTACAGTTAGCGCAAATGAGGACAACATTGCTATATGCTCCATTTGTCATTCCTCTGTTAGTCGTGGCAAGCTTGGCACAAACTATGATACCGGAGGCCAAATGACCCATATGAAAAAACACCACGCAATCCAGTGGGAGGACCACCTACGTATCATTAAAGCAGGAACCATTATTTTTTTTTTTTGTGAAATATATTTTTATTGCAGGAATCAGCAAACTGTTACATATATGACCAGCATCAGAAATTCACTGAAATCAATTAACTGCATCCCGCCCACCCCCCGCAGCACGTTTTCATATACAATCGTTCAGCCCACAGTCCAAAAGTCGGGCGACAAAATCCAGTGGGGGCTCAGCAGGAGGGCAAAGCTGGTCCGGATGATCCACTGTCCGTCATCTGCTTTTCTAAACAAGCCCCAAAACCCAAAAGAAAATCCCACCCACAAAACACTAAATTACAAAGAAATCCCTCCCCAACCCAACCCCGCCATCAGTGTATGGTAGCAGCCGCAGTAGGATTCGTGAGAGGACCCAAGATGGGCGTATCAGAAACAGAAAACGCAATCGCCTATCGGGACTCGGGGCGCGCTGCAATCTCGCTATCAGAGTCGCTGGGGGCGCAATAGTCCCTGAGGGCCTGCACTAGTGTCTCCCATTCTAGCGCTGCCTCCTGTGCTTTTTCGTTACGCTGTCTCCCAGCTAGTTGGTATCTCAGCGTGCTTTCTCCCGCCGCCCACTTCAAGAGTTCGCTGTGCCACCTGCCCCCAGTCGGACCAGCTCGTGCCTTCCAGTTCCTGGTCACCTCTCGTTTGGCCAAGAGAAGCCCTAAATCAATAAATTTACTGGAAATTTTGTTTTTGGGGGTATGTGGAAACCAATGCAAAAGTCCCACCGCCGCATCGACCGATAGGGGTCTCCCCGTCACCTCCGTCAGGGTCTTCCCCACTTCCACCCAGTAGGAGGACAAACCCGGGCAGGCCCACAACATATGGAGAAGGTCCGCCTCCGGCGCCGGGCATCTGGGGCAGGTTGCCGAGCCCGTGGTGAAGTACTGTTGGATTTTCGCCGGGGTCAGGTATGCCCGATGGAGTATGTAATAGTGGACCAACTGAAAACGGGCGTGGCGCGTCCCCTTCCAAGCTCGCCGCACGAGTTGAGACCAGGTCGCTTCCGGGATCTCCTTGCCTATGTCTGCCTCCCAACGGGCCCTCAGGGTCGTAAGGGGGGTCAGCCCTTCATTGATCAATCTACCGTAGAGGCAGGTGACCGCCTTCACCGTGCCCGCAGACATCATGACGTATTGGCACACCGGAGACGTAGGAGGTTCCTCCTGTCCGCCTTTCCAGTGCGCCTGGATCGCTCGGACCAGGGCCGAGTACAACAGGAAGTCTCCAAGGGGAATCTCGAAGCGGTCAATGAGCTCCTGAAAGGGCAAGAGTACCCCAGCCTCATAAATATCCCCCACCAACTGCAACCCCGCGTCCTCCCAGTCCGCCAATCGTGACCAATCACCGCCATGGGGCAAGGCCGTCAACATCCCTAATGGTATTTCAGGCGCATATGGTATTCGCAATTGGCCCCGGGCGTGAGCCCGGTTCCAACACAGGCGAATGGTCTTCTCCTCCAGCGTCAGGTCTTGCAAGGTCAAACGTTGGCGTAGAGCTATGAAGGATAGGACATGCCTGGCCATCCCTATACCTCTCCTGTCCTCCGGGCCTCGGAATTCCCTGGCAATCTCCTGGGTGAGGGTCTGGAGCTGCGCCGCCAGATAGTATTTCTCAAAATCCGGCACCGCGAGCCCACCCTCGGCTTTCGGCCTCATCAGGGTTTTAAGGGCCACTCTACGGCGGCCCGAGCCCCAGAGGAATCCGACTATCATCGACCGTAGGAGCCTAAATGTGGCTGGCGGGACCCAAACTGGTAGCGCCCGGAAATAATACAGCAGCCGGGGAAGAGCCACCATTTTGAGGAGAGCGACCCGCCCCGGCAACGAAAGCGGTAGCGTAGCCCAGAAGTCCATATTACCCCGTAGAGCTCGACTGCATCTGGTAATGTTTCCGTCCAGGAGGTCAGATGGATCATGATAGATATACACTCCCAGGTACCTGAAGCAGTCAGGTTCCCATCTAAGCTCTCTATTGAGGACTGGACTAGGGGTGCCTCTGCGAACCGGGAAAAGGCATGTCTTAGCCCAATTCACTCGTAGACCCGAGACCTCCCCAAACGCCGTGAGCGCCGTCTCAGCTCCATGTAGGGCCTCGACTGGGTCCTCAAGGAAGAGCAACAGGTCGTCGGCATATAACGAAATGTGGTGCGGGCCCGAAGGTGTCCAGAAGCCATTGTAATGCGCCCCCGATCGGAGTAGCAGTGCGAGAGGCTCCACCGCCAGCGCGAAGAGAAGTGGGGATAACGAGCAGCCCTGTCTCGTGCCTCTTTCTACCGGGTACTGCGAGGAAATTAACGGACCCGCCCGAACCCTGGCCGATACGGAGGTATATAAGACCGCGGTCCACCTGATGAAACCCTCGCCGAGGCCGAACCGCCGCAACACAGTGTGTAGGTAGTCCCATTCCAGGCTATCAAACGCCTTCTCTAAGTCCACCGATAGGACCACCGGGCACTGAGCATCCACAAGCGGTTCACCCAGCAAGCGGAACAACCTACGGATGTTCATTGTCGTGTTGCGCTTGGGGATGAACCCAGCCTGGTCCTCATGTACCAGGGAGCTCATGTGGCCCAGCAGTCTCGAGGCCAAGATGCTGCTCAGAATCTTATAATCGACCGTCAGCATCGATAAGGGACGGTAGGACGCCGGATCGGTCGAGTCCCGCCCCGGCTTGAGGAGGGGAACCACCAGGGCCTCGCGCATCGAGCCAGGCAGTCGGCCAAGCCTCTTCGCCTCTCTATATACGATCACCAGTCTCGGAGCCAGGAGGTCGGCATAGGCCGCGTAAAATTCCACAGGAAGACCGTCTAGACCTGGGGTCTTATTCCGCGCCATCTTTTTAATGGCGCTGCGGATCTCCCCCAGTTCAATATCGGACCCCAGGGCTTTCGCCACGTCAGGCTCCACCACTGGGAGCTCCAGGGGCCTCAGATAGTCCTCGAGAAGGTCAGGGTCTTTGGCAGCACGACTGCGATATAACTGGTCATAGTAGTGCCGGTAGCAGCCTAAAATCTCCGGTTGAGTGTGCACCATGGTCCCGTTCGCCATGCGCATGGACGTCGTTAGTGAGGTCTGGCGCGTAGGGTTAGCCAGCCATGCCAGCAATGCGCTCGATCTATCCCCTTCTGCAAGGGACCGAACCGTATAGGCCTTGTAGTCGAAACAGCGCAGCCGCTCGACCTCTGCCGCCACCGCCTCCTTCGCCTCCGCCGTGCGTCCCTGGAGTTCAGGGTGCCCGGGGCGGCGGAGTTCCAACTCCCGAAGCCTCCGATCAGCCACGTCCAAGTCATCGACGATAACCCGCCTCATACCTACCTTCTTGGTGATGCAATAACCCCTCACCACCACCTTAAAAGCACCCCATTCCAGTGCTCTCGAGCTCGCAGAGCCCCCGTTGGACGTGAAATACTCCTCGATCTTATCATCTAAGTCCGCTCTGAATACGGTGTCCTCGAGGATCTCAGGGCGTAACTTCCAGGTGGGCACCGCCGGCGCCCCCGGAAACCAGCGAAGGGCCAGCAGGAGGGGGTTATGGTCCGAAATGGTCCTAGTCAAGTATTCGGAATGGATGGCCGCTGAAACCAGTTCAGTCGAGCCAAGAAACCCGTCCAACCTAACGTGCAACTCGTGAAGGCCCGAAAAGTAAGAGTAGTCTCTAGCGTCGGGGTGTTGCGCTCTCCAAATATCCGTCAGACCCCAACGTGTCTGCCAGTCCCTACGGCCTTTGGCCACATGGCGGACCGGAGAATCAGGGAGGGGCGGGTGCGAGCGATCGATCTCCACATCTACTACCGAATTGAAGTCCCCACCGAGCAGGAGGGGCCCCGTGAAAAAGTGGGCCAGCGAGCCCGATAACCTAGAAAGGAAGGCAATCTGGTCCATGTTAGGTGCGTAAACACAGCAAACGTTCAGGTCCCTCCCCCCCAGAGTGCCCGAGATGGCCACGTAGCGCCCCTCTGGATCTACCACTGAGTTTGTGACCTGGAAGGGAACCCCAGCCCTAATCCAGATTAGCGCCCCCCTGGCATACGCTGAGTACGACGTGTAGAAGACCTGCCCCCTCCATCTACGCTGTAGCGCCGCCCCCTCCGCCTTGTTCAGATGGGTCTCCTGCAGCAGCGCCATTTGTATTCCCCTACGCACTAAATAGGCGTGGACTTTGTGCCGCCTAGACATGGTATGAAGCCCCCGCACGTTCCAAGTAATACACTTCACATTAGCAACGTCAGCCATTGTCCCATACTGTCCGTGCAAAGTCTCCCCATCTGGGTCCCAACAAAGAGCGAACAACAATCCCCCCAGCACTGATGGCGGCCATTTCCCCCAACCAAAACTCAACAACTCTTACGTTAACCAAACCCATGCCCACCCTCCCCAGAACAGGACCCAAATAACTCCATCTAGTTCCCATCCAAACCATGCCCCAGAAAAACTCTTCGTCCCCAACTAATCCTACGGTCGCCACCGTAGGAAGGCCTTAAGGGCCAGGTGCGGGCTGGGTGGTGGCAGTGGGCCCTCGATGCCCTGGCTACCAGGACTAAAGCAAGCCCAAAACAGTAACGGAAACCCTCGGGGCAAAGGCAAGGCACCCCACCCCCCGCTTCTCCGGAGATCATGCTGAACCATCGGCTCCCGCCACCCCCGCTACGGGCCCCCACCCAAAAGGATGCAGCTCACCCCGTCAACCCTGTCCATCAAGAAGGTCCTCAACCGATTTCGGCGTGATCACCGGTGTGCTGATGCTATCTGTCACCGAGTTCTCCGAGTCCGTCGATGCCCCCTCGTCACCAGGGTTCTCTTCTTCCGCAATGGTATCATCTCGTGAACCAGACAGTGCAGACAACACCTCCAGTACTCCTTTCCGCTCCGTCGATGTCTCCGCAGTGGAAGGGCCGCCCGACCGGCCCCGGCGACTCCGCACTCTCGTAGATCGCCGTCGCTGTCCCGGCTCCGCCGTTGGCTGAGATGCGGAGGCGAAACCATCTTTCCCAGCTCTATAAAGTTCAAGCCAGTTACAGGCATCCTCCGGGGTATCAAAAAATTGAGTCTTGTTATCGACAATGATGCGGAGCCTTGCAGGAAATAGGAGCGAGTATTGGATGCCCTCGCTCCGGAGCTCGTGCTTGACCGCCAAGAATGAAAACCGCCTGCTTTGGGTTTCATAGGTGTAGTCCGGGAAGATGTTCACCTGGCTGTTCTCCACCTTGAAGGGGCCATTATGTCTAGCGGCATTGAGGATGAGGTCCCTGTCGCGAAAATGGAGGAGGCGCGCCACCACCGGACGCGGTGCACGGCCCTGTTGCGGTGGCCTTGCTGGGACTCTATGAGCTCGTTCAAGGGTGTAGAAAGAGGATAGGCCCTCCGGGGCCACCGTGTCTTGGAGCCAGGCCTCCAAGTAGGCCACCATGTCGCCATCCTCGATCTTCTCCGGCAGGCCTACCACTCGGATGTTGTTGCGCCTGTTACGGCCTTCCGCATCCTCCGCTCGCTGCTCCAGGGCAGAAATCCGGGTTAGGGCATCTTTCATTGTCGCGGCCAAGGTTCGCTGCGCCGGCTCCAAGGTTTTCACTGAGCCTTCCACTTCTTTGACCCTGTCCGACAGCTTGCCGTGATCCGCCCTGAGGAGGCCCAGGCTCGTCGCCACCTGGGCAATGTCCTGCTGAAGGGCCGAGCGTGTGGTCGCAATCGCCTCCAGGACGCGATCAAACTGTTGCTGCAGCGGCGCGCCATCAGCACTTCCCGGGTTTCCATGGCCTTCCTTGTCCGGGGTCTCCGAGTCAGAGGCGGCCGGGGTTGTCCCCTTGGCCCCTCTCGGCTTCCCCATGTCGCGGGAAGCGCACAGTGTGGACTCAGATGAAGGTGCCACCGAGTGCGGGCGCCGGCTATAACTCTCCCGAATGCTGGCCCTCGAGGTGAGGGCCGGTGATCCTCTTCTCCAGGGCCAGGTGGATCTCCACAGTTTTGGCTCGCGCCACTACCGTGTCGTCTGAGAGCGCTGAGGAGGAGGCGGAGACACTCGGCGCCAGGCCGGGCAGGCCCGTCTGGTTGACGAGGATCCGGAGCGAGGGCCACCCACACCACCAGAGACTTTGTGGCGCCAGGGGGTTGTGCTTCCCATGGGATCGGGTCGATCGGGGGATGCAGCCAAGCGCCGCGTCGGGGGTCGGCACCACCGTCAGGACCTCCAGGCGTCCGTGTGCCGGGGTTCACTATGGTAGGGGCTTCCGACCGTCCGGGCGCAATCACCAATATCAGAGTCTCAGCAGGGCAAAGTCCAGCTCCTCACTCTCCAGGAAAACAAAAGAGCGGAGGGCACGCTATGACCAGCGACGTTCTTCCAGGCTAATGGTCCCGTCCAAGGGGACAAAGGGGTCCGGGCGCCATATTGGGTCGCTCTCCTCGGGACCACAAACTTCGAGTTTCGGGTGGATCACCACCCGTCCAGGCTGTGCCAGGTGTCTCAGTAGGGTCCAGTTGGGCCGAACGACGATTTGCGGGGGCTAGGGTGCCCCGCGGCCTCCGATTAACAGGATAATCCCGGGCTCAGTCCCGGAGCCGAGCTCTCAGGCGACCATCGCCATCGGCGCCCAAGCCACGCCCCCTCAAGCAGGAACCATTAATGTTGGTGGGGAAGCAGTAGAAGGTCCACGGGTAACCAGACAGGATGAAGAGGGAGACATTCTATCTGGTAGTGGTACACTAAGTACCCCTGTCCCACTCCCCAGCACTGCGGTGGTAGAACCCAGATCCTCCGGATCAGCAACATCGCTGTGGCACCAGAGTAAGAGTAACCTAGAGACATCAAGGAGTACGGTTGCAAAGTCTGCGACACGAAGTACTGCATCGGGCATATCTGAAAGAAATACCAAGCAGCGTACCATTCTTAGCATGTCTAGGTAGGAGGGAAAGTACGAGCGCAACCACCCAATAGCACATTTGTACAATGCTAAGCTTGCTAAAATGTTAGCTCTGGAACTTCTCCCTTTTTCGTTTGTTGAAAGGATGGGTTTCCTGGAATTTGTGTCAACCCTCTGCCCAAAATGGAATGTTCTCAGCCGCTACTATTTTGCCAGATTTGCTGTTCCAGCACTACACCACGACGTGCTGGAATGCTTGGAAAAGCCTTGCAGCAGAGTGCTGTGCATAGTATCCACCTGACAACAGACATGTGGAGCAGTAGCCAAGCCACAGATTACATGTGCATCACTGCACACTGGATCTCTTTTTCAGGTGTTAGAGACAAGATATCTACAGGCATTGACACTACTGAGATTTTTAATGATGCTCGCAAACATGCTACTGTAGCCATGTTTGCTATGGAGCAATCGCATACTGCTGCAAACATTTTGGATGAGTTCAACAGCAAGGTCTTTGAATGGCTGCAACCAAGAGGCCTCAATATTGGTTTTGTTGCCACTGACAATGGCAGTAATGTAGTTAAGGCCAGGGAAGATGGCCGCTATTTCAGGGTCCCGTGTTTGGCACACTGCATTAACATTGTGGTTCAAGACTTTCTGAAAAGTGAAAGCAAAGTCAGCAACTTACTGACCATTTGCAGAAGAATCTGCACGCATTTCAATCATTATTTTAAAGCCCGGAAGCAGCTACGGGTCATTCAACGTGAGTGTAACATGCCAGTCAAAGCACTCATCCAGGAGGTACCAACACGTTGGAACTCTACGTATTACATGCTCGAACGGCTGTTTGAGCAGTACATACCACTTAATGCTTATGTCATGACAAGAAGATCAGGGGATAATGCTGTTAAAGCCATGACCGTTGAGATGTGGCAAAGGGACCTCATTAAATGCCTGACTGAGATGCTACTTCCTTTTGAGGTCTTCACACGTGCAGTCAGCAGGGAAGACTGTACTATGAGCCAAGCAATTCCATTGTTGTACATGCTTGAGCAAGAGCTGAAGGAGGTGTCTGAAACGTACGAAGGTGTGGAAGGAAAACATGAAGCATGTAATTTTGCAAAGTCCTTAGCAAGCTGCTTATCTGAGAATACAAGGATTCAAAATAAGATTTTGTCACATCAACATTACATTACTGCCACAATTTTGGATCCACAGTACAAATTATTTGTGAACAGTAATGCAGTAATTCCTTTTTCAGAAGAGGATGTTGCCAAGTACAAAACTGTAAAAGCCAAGGAAGCCACCGATTTAGAAAACGAACGGCTCTCAATTAGAGGCCTGCCAGTGCCAGCCCAGGACAGTGCAAGTACCACTGAGCATCCTACAGAGTCAAGTTCTTCTTCACAGCATGTGAGCAGTGCGTTTGCTTCCCAGCAGTCACCAACATAAACAATAACAGCAACCGCACCAACAGGATCTGATTCATCAGACACAAGCAATAAAATAGCTGCTTGGTTTCTACATAAAGGGATGGGGAAGTCAGTTGCTGTCACAAAGCAAAAAGAGGACGAGCAAACCAGACCACCAATGAACATTGAGCGGATGGTCCAGGCCTATCTGGATGACACAACAGAGGTGTTCATGGAGCAAAGCCCATTGGTGTATTGGTATAGGACAAGAAGCCAATGGCCACTGCTCAGCAGGCTGGCGATAAAGTATCTAGCTTGCCCTGTTGCAAGTGTCTCTTCTGAGCGTGTGTTCAGTGCTGCTGGTGCCATTGTGACTGTGAGAAGGACCAGTCTCTCGCTCAAAAGCGTGGAGAGGTTAACCATGATAAAAATGAACCAGCACTTTAAACCACTAGACTACAAAGTCCGTGAATCAGAGCTGGAAGAGGAGAGCGAGTCGGAAGAAATAAGTATTGGGTTACAGGACCTACTTCTGTCAGAAGAACCACCAGGGTTTGAGGCCGAGCTCCTCTTCCCTGACAACTATGCTTGGAAATTGTTACATTCTCCCTTCCTTTATTTCTCCCTTCCTTAGTTATTTGTGTGTATCTGTCTTTCTGAGCCAAACTTTAAAACCAACACCATCTTCCTTTCTCTTTTAATTACCTATTGGAGTTGCACATCTGAGCATTTACTGTGCACTCCACTCATCAGAGTCCTGCTCCATCTTCCTGACTCACCCTAAATACATTTCCATCTTGCCATACTTTGGATGGAGATGGACAATAGTGCAATGATGTAGCCTCTAATAGTCCCTCCATAACAAGTGAAATGCACGTGACTACAGCCATCTGTAAAAACTTTCCTGTTTTAGCTGCTTTCATGTTTTTAGTTTCCTGTTGTGTTATGTTCTACCTTGTCTCTGCGCCGGGACGCCCCTTGGCTGGGGTATCTGTGCGCATAATAAATCAATATAACATAACATAACATAACATAACATCTTCTGTTTTGTTTCCAATCTGAAATGCATCACTGTCTTAAAGCTACACCTCTGTCTGCAGGCATACACAACTCTTCAATGTCAGAACTTGAGCAGGGCTCCAAAATAAAAGTAAACTCGTCATCACTTTCAGAAGGCTCTGCTGCATCTGTGATCTGACAGTCACAACAAGGAGAAAGACAGGTATATGAAATAAATGATGGCATACATTGCATTGGCTGCTTGCTGACTCAGAGCAAATGTGCAAGAAGTAGAAGTATACTAGTCGTTTCAAAGTGCTTGTGTCTCAAGTGATGGTCAATGTTTCCATGTTGTTTAATAATATGTATCCAATTGTACTCCTACTACTGCAGGTGCAGTCTGGACTTAATCGTAGTCACTCACTACATACTTAGTTGCTGTTTTTGGTCAGTTGCAGAACACGTACACGTGCCACCCCGGATGATGATGATGATGCCCACCATACCATCTTTGCACGCTGTCAGTCAGTTTGATCAGAGATGATTGATGGAATATGTTCAGGAAGTGGAATACAAGGTAAACACACAACCAATCAACAAGAAGCACAGCAGACCTAGGCTACCTGTGTGTGCAGTGGTGGAATGGAATAGTGGTATGATTGACATTGTCACATTGATTTACCTTAATCACTTGTTTTGGAAATACTAGGTTGATGTATTGTATATACCTTTTGTCTGGAACTCTGAAAAATGTAGGTAAATGGAGTTTGGGCCACAGGCTCACGTCCCGGTGTTGTGGTGTGGCCCTGTAACTGTTGTGTGCTGGCTCCTATCTTGTTGTTCTTTTTGATGACTGCTGTGCAACTAGAAGAGTAGAGTTAATCAATGTATCCAAGCAGCCTCAGTCTGAAAATCTTCTCGCTCACGAGTCTTGTCTTTTTCGCACTACACCGTAATTGATTTTTATGTTTTCATTCTGTTAACTTATTTTGTAATACCCCATTTCTTCTTTCATCAACACTTACAGGCCGGCCTTTCACCCAGCGCTACTATTGTACGTGGAGCAACAACTCACACTTACCTTACCAATCCTCCTCATCATCATCATTCTGCCAGAGGTGCCCAAGAATGATATAATCAATCAATCAGTCACAACAGTGTCCATGTAAGGGAGGAAAATATGAATGACGAGATACAACTACACATTTGGCCTTGGATAATACATTAACTTTAGTATCATTTTCATATTTTTCTTTGATTCCTTTTTCCTCTTCATTTATTTCACGCTTGTGTTTGGTAATTGATTGTTCACTTAAAGTATCTCAATTTTGTTGGCTAGCTTTCAGCCCGCTACAACAGGTATTACGGTTTCTCAGAGGGAATACAGCCTAGGCAAAAGTCATATCATATCATAAGAAGTACTTCCTTTGAACTGTGTAGTAGTACTTAAGTAATTACCACTTATTTATTAACCATCCAGTTAATAATAAACCTTCATTGTGCATCCATTTTGTTGTTCTTAATTGACTTTACATTTATTGGGGAATTGTGGATCACCAATCATCGTCTTCATTGTTTTGCATTTTGTTGTCTCCATGCGTACTGTTTTTCTTTGTCAAACCTTTCCCCAAACCCCCATTCCCATCCATTCATCTAACCCTAACCCTCTTGCCCCGAGCTGTGTGGTTTTATATTGAGGTGTGATGCTACTACATTAAATATACACCAACAATTGATCACACGCTGGCTGGGGCAGATGTGGTGAAACAAACTCTAATGGAATCAAATGTCAACGAGGCAGGGCGAGGATCTTCTTCTGCTTGCCCACCCAAGCTCACTTTATGTAATAGTGTACAAGGCAATTCATTTCCCAAAGTGACCCCACGAATAAATGTAAATCATTGCTGGCATTGTTTGAATTTAATTTTAGAGCATTTACGTTTACGATTTGTATTGTGTTTTAATGACTCCAACGCAACTACAGTTATCTTCTTCTACTTTTTCAGTCCCCGACACCATTGATTTCTTTGAGTTCGTTTAGCAGTTGCAATATTGTTTGTATTTTTTGTCCATATTATGTACTACTTCTCTCACATTCTTTCTCTTTGTTTTTATTTTCCAATGCTAGTGCCAGTGTCTAGGAGTCTAGCCTACTAGTCTATCACACAACCACAGCATATTCTCCGTTGTCTTGGGAAACCATGCAGCCCTTGCGGTGCCAATCGTAATCATCATCAATCACAGGTAAGAAGAGAAGTTTGCTGGGAGGTATAATGGAGGAGAGGCTGGGAGTACTAATAGGACAAATATAACTGAGTGAGGGGCACAGCATCTATCTGTTTGCATGTTACACATGTGGTCAGTTAATAAAGTATTTCAATGAAACACTGTCTGCTGCCCTGCATCTAGAGTAAACCTTGTGACGTACAACAGTAACCCCACCACAAAACAACATCATATCATATCTGTGTAAATTGAAAATAAATAACATTTATTCAAGTATAAAAATATCCTCCTATCCCACCCCTATCCCCACCCTAACCCCAACCAATGTCCAAGTCCAAAGAATGTCCCACAAATATAACCCCAACACCCAATTCCCACCCACCAACAAAAGTATTAAAAAAGGGGCAACTCAACAGGGTCCGGGTCCATTACAGTTGGCGGGCTTTAAGGTGTTTCTCCACAATGATCTTTACACGCTCCTCTAATTGGTCCTCCAGCTTGGCCATCAGAAGGAGAAGTTTTTGCCGAAATGCACGGCACCTACATTTGCATCCATTGTGTGTGGGGGTGGCAGATGTGAAATGCCGGCGGTGAGCGGCTGCCTGGCTGCGGCGCCGTACTCCTGCAGGTGGAGCCTTGCTGGGGCCAGATGCATTGGAAGAGGCAGCAGCTGCTGCCGCCGCCTCTTCCTCCTCCTCCTCCTCCTCAGCCTCAGCCACCAGCTTGGGGTACTCCTCCACAATGGCCTGCAGTTTCCTTTGCCGGGTCCTGGCTGCCAACTCCTTCCACGATGGGGTTGAGGAAGGAGTATGAGTATCTATAAAAAAAGAAACAGAATTGTAACAAACTCTTCATAATTAATTCAACAGTACATTGTGGCATAGTAGCACTACCAAGCACAGTACATACAATTGGTGTCAACTTTTAGTATCTATCTATCTGTCCTCCTGCTTCCCCTGCCTGTAGCATTTGTTGAAGTTTTTTCCGGCATTACACTTGCCCTAGTACTGGGTGGCCTTGAGTACACATAAGAAGAACAAAAGTCTTTTTTGTATCCTTTTATTTTTTCAAAGTAAGACTCTGCTTCCAGTGACAGTCTTCACCTATGATGAATATACAAATACATTTAGGGGGCATCCACCCATTAAAAGTAAATGTCTATCATTCTTTATTATCGGCTTAGCTGGTTTCACTTTCACCAGCAACCACCATTGCGTCCACTCCTTCCTTGCCTTGGGTTTCATTGACACAAACTCCGCTCATGATTCTTGCTATCCACTGTATCCATGCACCCATATTCTTTTGCCCAACCAGGCCTGCATTTTCTTTGACCTTACAGTTCTACCCATCCTTTAACAACCCATGCATCCAATTCATATCAGCCATGTGAATGAACCTTCCAAAGTATCCTTCTATGGTAGTTTGTCTTATTATTACATCTCTTTAGTCCTTCCTCCTTCCACCCTAGTTCACTTCTTTCCCTTTTTGTTCAACACATCCCTCAAGGTCATCTGATCTGACTTTTAGTCTTCTCCAAAAGTTTCACAGCTGAGTTGGAGTCTGATGGAAGAGGCCTTGTTTACTCAACTCAAACTGGTAATGCTACAAAGGGTGTCTTCTTCAACCATTGTATATTGTCCAGTACAACTTTAAATTCATACTTTCTTAGTAAGTCTCATAGCATAGTGAGGGAAATGTTCCCCTTCCACCTAGTAATGGAAATAAGTAATGAATATAACTTACCAACGCCCACCGCTGATGTTTCCTCGCCCACTGGTGCTCCTGCAGGTGCCGCAGCCACTGTCCCCTCCTGGATGGCATTAGCATCGCCGCTGGCCCCGTCTGCACTGGTGGTTGGTAGTGATTGTGCACCTATAAAAGCAAGTACACCTTTTTAGATGCCTGCACACCTCCCCCTATTTTACTAGTTGTACTTTTTTGAAGGATGGAAGATTGAAAAAAGAGTTACGTACAACATGAATCGTTGTGACAGTGTAACTAGTCCAAATTGCATCCAATGTACAGCAGTTACATTAGACAGAGTTTAGTTTTAATTTATTAGATGGTCCCTAGGGTCATCTAATCTACTCCTACTCTAGTCTTTGGAAAGTTAGCCTGAGCCATATAACCATTTTTTAGATCCGTGTCTACTGCTTTGCCCATGTTACCTCGCAGCTTGTTGCACAGTAAGAAAGACACCATTGAGGCCACATGAGTGTCGCATACAATTGACAAACCAGTATTGTTAGTCCCTTTTGCTTATCCATAATGTTGCACTTGTTGCCATGTGATGACTGCTAAAAACTGGCATAGTTGTATTCACTGTCTAACGTGCAACATTTTTCTCATAGGCAGATGAGAAGAGAAGATTGCCTTCTACGAAACAAGGGATTTGCAGAGCTTTCGAAAGATGCATGCGTAACCACTAACAGTATACGTTCAACGGTGAGAGGTCTCCCACAATTCACACATTTCTCTATCGTGCACTAGATGTGCAAAATGTACAGTATTTAATCTTCTTCATTTTGCATGGTGGAGCAGGATGTTTTTCATCGAAATACTTACAAGTTACAACAATACAAAGCTTGTTATTAAAAAAATAAAGTTTTTGAACTTGCACGTAGACTCTGCGGTATATTTTCAGTGTCTGGGGTGCTGTGGACTGAAACGAGTGAGTGAGTGAAAGGGTCTTCTTCTTCTGTTCTGGCGTGGGTTGTGTATTAATATCATTGGGTATATATCTAACTATCTTCGTGTGGGGGTCGGGAGTGGGGCAATTGACTATGACCGAGACACTTAGGTAGGTAGACTAGACGGTCATTGGATTATGGGTTCTTCTGACTGAGTTCTGTGACCAGGGTGTAAGGTCCAACCTCCCTATCACCAACATCAACAACATCCTATTTTCTTGTACATTGTTCTGTATGTGTATGTGCAGAGAGAGAATAATAACCACAACAGTAGTAGAAGTATACTAACTGAACAAAAATTTGTAGGCAAACATCTGGTTGTGCATTTTTGCTGGTGGGAATTGACAAAGACTGGAGATTACAGAGGACAACGCAAAAGACAGGAGTGGACACAGTGGCTACAGCTATTCTATCACAGCTTTATTCAAAAGAATACCTTAACTAAAGAGTGGCCAACAGGGCAAGCTTAGCTACACACAGTCTAATAGTAGTAGCACAGAGAGTCTAGGGGCAGAGGCAGCTTGAAGGAACTGAAAGTCAGGGATGGCATTGGATAGTTACGCAAAATTTGGAAAACAAATTTAAGAACAAAGAAGGTTTTGCTAACATTGAATTACGAAGGAGGATTAATAGGTTGGAAAAAATAAGGTGCGTTAAAAAGTTAGGGAAATATAATTGTTAATAATATAAGCACTGTAGGACTTACTGGGGCCAGCAGCAGGATCCGCGGTAGAGGAGCGCTCCTCCTGTGGTTGTCCCGCCAACTCGGACCCCGTCTTCTTGCCCTTGGGTGGTGCTGATCATGTAAGAAATAATAAAGAAAGAGAAACATTAAGTGCTGTGAAACAAAGACCTCATTCAAAAATCCTCTCAAACATTTTAGGGAACAACAATTCCAATAAAATTAACTTCGAAGTATAAATGACTACTGGCTTGCAAGATCCACAGGCCATCTACTTATAGAACACTAATCAAATGTGCCATAAACATTCTGATTGCAGAATACTAACGAAGCCAATACCACCTGACCTACACCACCTATTCAAGAATCCAGATGGGCGAATTGTACAGTAAGTCGGCATTTCAATTTTATTTTTGCCCGCAAACATGCATAGATGATGAGATGGAGGACACATGCATAAATTTGTACATACACATAATTGTTGGTTGCTTGCGTCAGAACTGCTACTGACTCACCTGACCATGCTATTACTGTGCTAAGCCTACCACTCAGTAAACAAACTCAACCGGTTCTATGGAGGGGTGGGGTAAATAGGAACTAACTAAGCATTCAGTGACAGAGGAGGCATCATGCAGACCGTTAAAAAATATGAAGTAATACTATCCATCCACCACTATTTCACTAAAGGACAATGGGACTAGACTCTAGCAATAGCATCAACTAACCTCAGTTCCTTAAAAACTCTAACATCAATAATCAGCAGCCCAAGCTAGCGCTAAGTTACAAACCAGTAAGAGAAGTGGCGAGCAGCACCTGTGTCATACAATAACAGAAGAATTTGAGACGGAATTGATCTGCAATGTAACTAAGCGCACCAGTAACCGTGTTACTTATTCATCCAAGAATCATACACAATACTTATACTACTATAATGTATAATAAATTGTTATTATTACTAGCTACTCACCAAGCCCCACGACTTCAACACCTATCAGGTCCAACATGTCCTGCTCCCTGTCCAGAATGTCTGCCCACCGGTGGGCCAGCTGCTGGTGGGTGCGCCGGATTTCTGAGCCACGGTAGACTGCCCGGCGCACCTTCGCCCACCGGCGGTGACGCTCCTCTGGCAGGTAACCGAACCCTGGCCTCCCGCCTGCTGCCAAGGCCAAGGGGAGGTGGCGCTGGATGAAAAAAACCAGGGCGGCCACCTCCGCCTCCCCGAAAAGATTCCGGGCCTGAACCCGTGCAGGTCGCATTCTGCCGCAAGGCAGCCGGCTCTTGGGCGCAGGCGCCTTACCCTTTGAGCCGGTTCTGCTGCTCCCCTTTGCCATGGTTCTGGGGTAGAGGTGGAGGTGGAAAAGAAAAATTAGAACAAAAGGAAAAAAAGTTAGGGGGAAGAAGTAGGAGCTTAAATAAAGAAGTAAAATAAAACTGTAAAAAAGCTAAAAAAAGGTGGAAAAGTAGAAATAAAATACAAAATATAAACTTAGGGACAGAGAGAGATAGATGAGAAGTAAGAAAAACTGTGAAAAGAGGTACGGATTGAAGAGATATTAGGTGGATAGAAAACTAGGCCCAGAACCATAGCATAGAGTGTGAAAAACAAGATGGCCGTGCCCATTGCGACCACGTGGGTAAGTTTGCGCGAGATTTCACGCGAACAAGCACTTTGTCAGTGTAAACAAGTAGTTGTGTTCCCGAACAAGACGTGCACCGCGCGAACGCGTTATTCGCGACCCGGAAGAGGAAGTAGGGGACGCGGGCGGGTGGGACAATTGAAAAAAACAAGATGGCCGCGCCCATAGCCCACCACATGGGTAAGGTCGCATGCTACAATCCCCCGAACACGCAGGCAGCGCCCTGAACACGCACTACGCGCTCCCGAGCAAGAAAAACTCGCGAACGGGATCAGCAAGCTACTACGCAAGCCCGCGAAGCTACGCGAAGGTCGCGTAGTGTGAGAACGGCTTCACGTAGCTTCGCGGAGTGCGGCTACGTGAACTACGCCCACCCTTAATATGGACCAGACTGATCTACCTCTAGAGTAGCGCAAAGCACGCACTCTTCTCCCTCTCTCAGGCACCGTCAGAAACTGTCATCCGACTCGCTTCCGTCTTCTTTCTGCCAATATTGAGGACTCACATGCACTCTGGTGTTTCTTGTTACCTGATCTCATGCGCAAAATCCTGTCTCTGTACTGTATCTCTGTAGGTTTACATTGTGAGGAAGTGGAGGTTGTGGCACCCGACACTGCGGATTAACTACCTGTTGCTGTGGCGATGACTGTTGAATTATCTCATTCTGCACCTGCGGATTCAATGATGTATTTTCTGGATTAACTTTCGATGGATACTTACACTCTTTGCTCCAATGTCCCATCCTACCGCAATTATGACATGGATATTTCTTCTTTAATTCTTCTATATTTCCAGTTAATTTTGGCTTACTAAATTTCTCTTTCACTCTATTTTGGTTCCCTTCGACAGTCTTATTTTCTAATTGAGTTTCTTGATGCTCTACAACCTTTACTTGTGCCCACATTGCTTTCTCCTTGAGTTTCATTTGTTTTACTTCAATTTCATCACTACAGTATTTTGCATGTCTCAGGACTTCGTCTACGGAACATGACTGCCGTCCCATTAAATTATGCTTAATAATATCGCCTATTTCTGGTCTCAGTCCAAACACAAAGAGATATACAAAGTGACTCATATCCTTTTCATTCAATTCCTCATATCCACTATACTGTTTAAACACTAATAACAGTCTTTCATAAAATGTGTGAACTAACTCTTTGGCTTCTTGTATTGTCCTGTCTATTTTTACCCAATCTGTTTCTTTTGGTGGAATTTTATTTTTCATAAACACTATCACTTGCTCATATTTTCGCATTACTTCAGGTCCAGGACCATAGATCGGCTGGTACTACTATGTCAAATAATCCAATTAAATCTTCCCACAAAACTTTTGAAACTTTCACAAATCGATCTACTTGCCTATACCACTCTAGTGGCTTTTCTCTCAATCTGGGAAATCATTTGTGAATGATAAAATATCTTGTCTACTCCAAGGTACATGCCCATATCCTCCTCTAGGTATTTCTCTCATAGGAAATTATTTTACCACTTCTTCCTTTTCTCTTACTGGAAACGCTAATGTGGATTTGTCACTGCTTTCCTCTCTTTTCTTTGTCCGAATCACTTTCCATTTATCAATGTCTCCCCATTTTATCAATAACACAATTAATTCTTTTATTTGAGTAATTCTCCCTGCTGTATTCATGTTTTCTATTTCTTTGTCAGTAAAATCCACCCTATACGGTTTCTGCAATATTTTGTATTTTGTAAAATCCACATTCATTTCACTTGCGAAACTTTCAAACCGATCATACATGCTTTTGGTTTCCCATGTCATACTCTTACACATGAATGTGATCTCATCATCCTGATAATTTTTCAATCTATCTGTACCAATTGTTCCAATTATTAGTTCTTCCATATCAACTTTTAGCCTTGCTACATCTAACAATTTTGGTTCCGTTTCGTTCAGTTTTAATGCCTTGATCCAATCACTTAATTCCTGCTCTGTTGGCCCTACTGGAGTTTGTGTTAAATCGATTTTTTTCTACACTTTTTTCAGGAGTTACAGAACCAGATTCCACTCCTATTGGGAATTTATACGGGAGACTCTGATTAAAAGTCAAATCTGGCGATGCCATTTGATTAGTACGTTTAATTTCTGGTAAGTCTGGGTAAACCTTTTCTTTAACTTTTTGTAAACTCTGATTTAAAGGAATAGTTAGAGATGTTTCTTTTATCTTCTGGTGTTCAAACACTGGGATTATAGGACCTATTGTTACTGGAACAGTTACAGCTTCTATATTTTTAGTAAGCTCCTGTATCTTTTCAGTTAATTCATTTGTTGAATGTATATATTCAGTTTCAGTTTCATTTTGTCTTTATTTCGAATAAAATTCATAAAAGACGACATACATTACATAATATTTTAAAAACTACTTCAAACATGCCCACAAATTATATAAAAAAAAGTGTAGCAACAATCAACATACAATCATTTCATGACAATTAATTTAAAAGGGTTTTTAATTTCATTGAACGGATCAGCCACGCCCACCCCAGAAATTTGGCCACGCAAATCACAGACATTTCAGTTTGTATATCACGTAATTTCAGCAGGGCTTCACGATGTCCCCCACAATTCAAGGTTATACATATAGGTTTCAGCCATTTCAATAGAGGGGATCGATATACTGGGCATGCAAAAAGCAGATGGCCAATGCTTTCTACCTGGTCGGGACAAAAAAAACATTAATTGCTTGCATTCTTCGCCCACTTCGTAGTAAAGGAGTTGATGGGCAATATACCTACCCGAAACTGATGATACAGTTTACGGTCTAGGGTTTTGCAAATCAAATCCCAATAGGGCTCAAGGGACGGTGTTACCTTATGTGTTAAAAAGAGTCCCGTTAGACTATTGTAAAAAGAATGAGTGACCAGCGTAGATTTTTTAGTCGCCCAGAAAAGATCCTTAAACTCTTGTTTCGATGGAAACCTGGAGCATTCAGGATATGACCCCAGCTCAGAGAGGCCCATTGAATACAATATTTGTTTCACTTCCCGGAGCCATGGAATTCTATGAGCACCCCACAATGATTTGACCTCATCCAATTCATGGGCGAAAAGGCTAAGCTCTGGCGTCGTCCAGAGGCGACGCCAGAGTGCCACGAGACAAAACTGCGCCATCTCGTCCAGAGGTCTACAACCTAGATCTAAGAGCAGTGGTTTTATTGGTGAGGATTGTGGAAGCCCAACCAGGTTCCGTAGGAACCTATTCTGTACTGTGGTCAATGCTGACAAGTCCTTATAACCCCATATGTCAGCTCCATACAGGGTAGCAGCATTAGCCTTGGCCTCATAAATTTTTAACGCTGGTATAATGCGTTTGGTCAGGGATTTTTTTTGTTCCTGCAGTAAGCATCCCGTAAGGCGAACAAATTTAAGTTTTAGAGCCTCCAACTGGGGGTTCCAACTAAGTTGATGATCAAGAGTCATGCCCAAATATGTCATGACCTTGACCTGTTCAATTGGGGCACCGTTCAGTGTAACCGAACTTTTGATTGGTTTATTTTTGTTGAAAACCATAAATTTGGTTTTGTCAACGTTGATCTGCAGATCATTGTTCTTACAAAACTCAGCAAACCTATTCAGGGCTGCCTGTAACCCGCTCCGGGTTTTAGAAAGGAGCAGGGTGTCGTCGGCGAATATTAACATAGGATATTTTGATCCGCCCAGGGTAGGTGCATCTGTTTGCGTGTTAGTAAAAAATGCAACTACCTGGTTGATGAAAAGGAGAAACAGGGTGGGGGCCAACACGCAGCCCTGGCGCACCCCTCGTTGGACAGGAAAGCCGTTGGTCACCTGACCCTGTCTCCCCCACCTTACCTGGGTGAAATTATCCTTGTGTAGGCACCTGACTAGTTCCAGGAGTTCTAGGGGGAGACCCATAAGTCTGAGGGCTTCCCATAGTTTTGCCCTTGGAACTAGGTCGAAAGCTGACCTAAGATCAACGAATGCGGCAAAGATAACCCCACCGCCCAAGAAAACCACCTTCCAATAGAGCATGGTAAGTCGGAACACCTGATCTAAGGTGCTGGTGCCTGATCTAAACTCTGCCTGCATAGTGGAGAGTATATTATTCTGCTCAATCCACCCCTGAATTCTTGTTAAGGCCATTCTTGACACAATTTTTTGAATAGAGTCGATCAGGCTTATGGGGCGATAGTTGTCAGGTAATGATCGATCCCCTTTCTTATATACTGGAAGTATCTCAGCACCTATCCATGATTGGGGTATCCTAGCCCCTGCTGTGATAGAGTTTGCTAGTGTTGTAATGTATGGGACCCATAAATCAAGGTTCAATTTAAAAAGGTCCGCTGGTATGGCATCTAAACCTGGGGCTTTACCAGACTGGACAGAACCTAGGGCATGTACCGTGTCTGAAGCGGAAAATGTGAGCCTATCCCCATGAAATATTGGTATTATCCCCACTGCAGGCTTGGTTGCCAGTTCCTGTTCGGCGCGTGTATCTTTAAATTGGGCAGAGAAAAATTCCACCCAATCCAGAGCGGAAACATGGTTTACTGGTATTTGGAAGTCCGAGTCCCTGCCCCATCTAACTATCTCCCAAAATTTTACTTGGTTAGATGACTCACAGGCTTTAAGGAGATCTAACCAGTAAGAATCGTCCCAGTCCCTCTTAGCTGCCCAAAGGGTGAGTTTATAAAACTGCCTAGCTTTCCTGATATCAGGAGTTATCCTGGTTTTAACAGCTGCTATTAGCTGCTATTAGTTTGCTGTGGGCTTCTCTGCAGTTCTTATTGTACCATTTTTTATTTATATATTCAGAAGTACTCTGTTGTGCTTCAACTTGTTGTTCTACTCTATTTCCAATTCTCTCCATTCCATTTCCTTGTTTAGGCATGCCAGTATATCTAGTTCCGACTAACGGAACATCCAAATCATATCTCATTTCTACTCTCTCCGGGAGATCTCGAAAGTTTGAAAATCATTTTGGAGTTTCTGCTAGTCTATCCTCTAACTGTGGAGCACTTGGAGTTGTACCCATAGAATTTGCTTGGTATGGTGGTGGTCTCCTATTTAGGATCTCCTCCAACACTGCATCCGAGGAGTGCCTAAACTTAAAAATGTATACATTATTTACACCTGCAGTTTTTAATTCTAATACCATAGTTTTTCTGAAAGAAAGATTTAAAACACCCCACTATTCATTTTCAATGGATCAGCTAGTAAAAGTTAACTAAAGGACAAAAAGACCTGCTTAATTCTCCATTTATTTAATTTTTATTTAGAGATTTATTCTCCTAGCAAGATCTCTATGTTCTTTTTGAAAGAATAATTCAGTTATATATTAATAATCCTGAAAGAAAAGTTAAAATCTAAAACATTCATTTATTAGCATGACAGGTTTAGGAAAATAAGTTGAAGATATATTACCCAAATGTAGACACGCAGACATCAGCACAAAAACAAAATAGTTCCCAAAGAAACACCTCTCTATCTCTCTTGACGTTCCCTTCTCATAGGATTTTGCACCCATTTTAAAGTTAAAGTTCAGAAAAATTTCAAAGTCCCTGCACCATAAGAAAAATTGCACAGACCGACAGCATCTCGGTGTGCAAAGATTAGGTTGAAAAGCAAGCTCCTTCAAAGTCCCAAATGTCCTCTCTTATACCCTTTTTCACTAACTTATCTATCTAAATTTGTAATTTTTATGTCCTAGAATGTCATTGATTGGGCAATTTAGAGTTGGATGAGCATCACCTCATCGCTTTACTGTTCCATTTATGCAAAGTCATCATTATGACTAGAAAAATAGTGATGCTATTGTTCAAATGTTTACTTCCTTCGAAGTGTCCTTTAAATTGTTATTCGGTGTCCCATTCCCACGAGTTAACTTGCTGACTTCAAACTTGGCATGTACTCCATGTAGCGGGGCACGCTGCCCTTGATCCATACTGCTCAGGCACAGGCAGCTCGCCCTTTCAGTTGGCGCATGCGTACTTTGACCGCCACCACGGAATCACCGGTCAGTTTCCATTTTGTTTTGGTCACACAGGCCTCAATTCAGGAACTATTACAGAAACAAACACAAATAAATGTAAATTGACGAAATAAAGCCTTTCTGTTTACCTCCCTCTTCTAATAATCTCCCAGTTAGTATTTACCTAGCTTTAAGCAACACATACGCGTGAATTTACTTACCAATCTTCAGGATTTATGCCACAAATAAACAGACAAAAAGCACATTCATGAAATTTTCAATTAGATTATGACAAATGCGTACCCTTTATGACACAATATACGACAAATTAGTAAATTATGCTTGGCAATTTCACGCACATTAATATCCCACGTGTATTTGTGTGTGTGCATTCTATTCTATGTTGGTTCATTTCAAAACCACACGTTTGGTACATATTGTTACGGAAAGTTATTTTCACAAGGGGTATACAAGAAATGTTTGTTTCCACCTTACTCCATCACAATCATCCATCCATCCAGCCTCCCTCGCTTTAACTCATTCATCCTTACGTCCAGTTTTCATTCATTCATTCACTCACTCACTCACTCACTCACTCACTCACTCACTCACTCACTCACTCACTCAATCACTCACTCACTCACTCACTCACTCACTCACTCACTCACTCACTCACCCACACTTTCCTTTGTCTGCTTAGCAGGAGACAGAAGAGACCCATTAAGCACCCCAGCCCCACTGTAGCTGCTAAAGCAGGCGTTGACAAAGCTGATGACATTTAACACCTATTAATAGGATTACTCCTGCAAAGCAGGGATTGCAGCTGCTTTCAAGGAGAACGCCTTGAAGTTTTTGAGACTCCCAAACGAATGTCATACATTTACTCCTAATGAGGAAGTAAATGTACATTTTTTTTGCAAATAATTACTGATCTACTTACCAATGTTTAATCAATGCAAGCAGATATCTTGAATCAAACACACTGTAAAGAGCACTTCAATCCTCAAATGATGGATGCGTGAAGCTCTGAAGAGATGTAAACTCTAAAACCTAATTACTTTTGCTATTACCTCGAACAGGAATGCTACCTACTAAAATGCACTACTGTACACTTAGTGATCCTCTAAAAAACTTTTGAGACGGTTTTTCAGACAACTTACTAACTGCCTAGATGAAGACAAATGACTGTTAAGTTTGTATAAACAGTGAAATCAAAATGAAGCCTAAACAGAAATGAATTGGGATGGAAATCCCTTCCTCCTCCTCCTCCTCCTCTGTTCCTTAGCGTTTCAGGGTAAGAGATTGACAATCCTTCATGACAGGGCCCTCAAATAGGGTGATCTCTTAATTATGAACGCCTCAATTGACATGCCTCCCTGTGTGATATTTGTGTACTGCCTGTGGTGTGAGCAAAAGCCATTGCTCTTTAACTACGTGTACATATTTATATAATATCCCAAAAAATGATATTGAGAGCAAAGCACACATTTTGTGGGAACCATATATAATATTTTGTGGGAACCATATTTAACATATATCACAACATAATCGTAAACCCGCTATACAAATGGAGATGAATGGCGCACAAGCCACTGAGGTAATTAAAAATGTATTTCCCATCTCCTAGTAATTGAATTGTGTACAAGCTGCAAGTTAATGAGGTCATCTACCCCAGAGCACTGACAGGGAAGCAGGAATAATTATCTTTCAATTTTTTCTTATGTAGCAATTAATTTTAACCATTCGCCTACACCCCACTTCCGCTTCCCTCGTTCCAGTCAGTCAAAGTGAGTGCTAAGCGGAATTGACAGGCAATTGATACGATAGCGGCGCGAGGCGTTGAGGCGGGCAGGGTAATCAAGGGGTGGCAGCTGTTGGGGGGCCAAGCACTACCAGGTGAAAGTCACCTGAGAATCTGCATTCTGCCTATCTGAGGACAGGGGACCCACGTCGGAGCCTGCTGAACATCTGGCACCAGGTGGGCTGGGAAGGGGCCATGCCGACCTGGGATGAAACGTAAGTTTGGACAAGAATTGATGAATGGACAAGGCTCTCAAATAAAACCGATTTACAGAAATAGAGAATAAGCTTATCCCTAGTATTTCATCTAAGGTACTGTGAGACCCATTAAAAAGAAGCTTCGAAACAGCTGTTCAAATCCCCACCCCCCGGAAATGTGCTTCAAAAACAGAAAACGTGAGTGACTACAACTTTCCGGTTGTTTCGAAAAGAATACAGCAGTATTATTTGCACAACTTCTAAAAGGTGATATTGTCACTGGTTTGGCTGTCTTGTCATTCATTTTTGGCTAGCCGAAACACATCCCGGTTTTTTTTTTATTTCATAGGCACATGAACATAAGTTTCAGGCTAAGAGATGAACATTATTAATGGCTACCTCGACTGAATAACTTTTTTCCTGGAGGTACTTTTTGACACTTAGAATATGGAAGAAAGCAATAATATGACGTTCTAGCCCGAACATTTTTTCTACGTTTTCACTGACATAAAGTAAGCTATGGAACTTGCTTCAGACTTCCCGGAAAGTTGGCCAGGGCGGTTGTCACATAAGGGAAGAAAACACCAACTTAGTCATACACAGTAAATAGCAAAGAAAAAACCTTACTCGGTATTACACAGTGAATAGCAAAGACCGAAAAAACAGCACTAGCAGCCGATAGTGTACGTGCTCATAAAGGAGACAGAAACTCCAGATAATAACCATCAAGGGTGTCATTTAGACTATGTTTGCGGCTCAGTTAATGGTGAAACGCAATTTGTACCTGAAGGGCATTAACTGAGGATTCTTGTAATTGATGATCTAAATTAGAATACATTTCCTTTCGAATACCCACGTAAATTAGACTAACCCTTTGTCTCATATAGAAAACCACATACACGTAATTTGTCAAAGAGCACCTCTGGTCCTGCCTCGACTGTATTACTCCAACTTTGTCTATGACTGAGCACCCAGCAAACAAAGCGAGAAGATCCAAAGGTTTCAAAATCAAGCAGCAAGAGACATTTTGCATCAAAAAGAATCACACCACATTATCATGGCTTTAAATGAGCTGCATTAGCTCTCAATTGAAAATTAAAACCTCAGATTCATACTCTGGATGTCATGTAACCCATCACTCACAGAATTGAGGCCTCACCTTCTCAGCTAGTTACCTTTTGGGGTGGCTTTGACACCGAGACGGATGGCCATGGGTTGAGGAGGCTCCGCACCATGCTACACTGACTTGCTGACGGGCACCTTCCCGCTGCCTTTTTGATGCCCAGCAAACACAGGAGAGTTATCCATAAGGCGGTGGGACCATGAGGCATGGTTCCTTGTGATGCTTTAAAGATGGTTTTGGGCACATTTCTTTTGAATGTCAGTTGTGCCTTATCTTAGTGTTAAATGCAAAAAGGACAATTGATGGACAGAATGCAGAACAATATCATACATTCACCCCAGTACAGAGATCTGGGCCTAAATCCGTCGTTTTTTTGCTCACCATGCCTTTCCAGTTTAGACCCAGCCATATGCAATTCATCTTGACCCTGTGCCCCATGGGAACAGTCCAGCCTGAACTGCCAGGCCAGGTCCTCTCTGGACTGGAACCAAGCAACTTAGGACCAGTTTCGGGCTTTCAGCCCTCATCAGCCAGGATAGCTTGACTCCCGTAGCATGGAGAGCACGGGACCCACGTCTGGGCATACCCGTTCCACTTGGGGTGACAAATGCAAAAAGAACAATTGATGACGAGCACCTTCCCGCTGCCTTTCTGATGCCCAACAAACACAGGAGGATTATCTATAAGACCTTGGGACCATGAGGCGTGGTTCCTTGTGATGTTTTAAAGATGGTTTTGGGCACATTTCTTTTGAATGCCATTTGTGCCTCATCATAGTGTTGAATGCAAAAAGAACAATTGATGGACAGAATGCAGAACAATGTCATACATTCACATCATAATGTTGCAGCAGCCATTTTGCCTTCATTTGGAAATGTTATTGCTTCCTCCTGCAGGCCCACAACTGAGTTTTTTCCTTCTCTGTAAGGAGGTATTAATATTTCCAGCATGTTCTTCATAATTTACCACAGAATTGTTTTTTTTCACAACGCTGCCTCTGCCTACCGTTGATAACTTTGACTTTCCAAGCTAAATTCTATCAGCCTTTTTTCAGCTTTTATGATGTCTACGTCACAATAATGCTGTTGTTTTAGGATATGTACACTTTCTGACTCCTATTGCTAGTCTCAGAACATGTTGTAGTTGTGCTTAGTTCTCTGAGTTTTCTCTATATTTACTGGATTCAAATGACTTTAGTGATGTTACTACCTTTTCACTTTCTTTTTGATATTGTTTCTGCCATTGACACTGCT
Organism: Lissotriton vulgaris; assembly: GCF_964263255.1. Classification (NCBI taxonomy): domain Eukaryota; kingdom Metazoa; phylum Chordata; class Amphibia; order Caudata; family Salamandridae; genus Lissotriton; species Lissotriton vulgaris. The sequence goes on from NC_141687.1 coordinate 663,235,589, forward strand.
GGATTGTTTGTTTCTGCTGGGGGAAGCCGTGCTACATTCCTGGGCACCGCCGGGGACTACATATCCCATCTCCCCCTGCACCCTGAATACGCTTAAAAGCGTGACGCCGGCCCATGGAGCAGGACGTTCTCGGGGACGATACTGGGCTGTGCCCAGGCCAAGGTCGGGCCCATCATCGCCTAGAGAATGCTGGGCTGAACCACCCCCCTAACATTTGGGGCTGAATTGCAGCATGTTCCTAGCTAAATCATTGTCAAAAGGAAATCAAGGGCGCCTGAGTCGGGCTGTGAAATCATCAATACGTTGAACTCTTTTTAGGTCTCGGCCTGCCAAAGACTGCGCACATGTGCAGTCGAGCTGGCGAGATTTAATGAGGTATGGTATTTTTCACTAGCGAGGTTAAGCCCCTCTTTTCCATTGGCTGGCATCCTAAACGGTGCCCAGCCATTGGAGAAGAGGTCCTAGTGACGTTCTTCTTTCTCTCTAAGCCCTGTCCTTTTCAGACTGGCTTACTTGACTTCCTGCTGGCGTAAAAGCTTTCTTATCTTCTTTATGGGTCCAACAGATGGCCCCATAAAGAAGATAAGAAAACTTTTACGCCAGCAGGAAGTAAAGAGAGAAAAGTGTACGTCATGCCGTCTGTGACGTAAATACTTGTGTTGTTCGCAACCGTCCAGCAGCATTCCTTTCCATCTGGGGAATGCAGCAGCAACGATGATCCTAACACCTAATTTACACAGAGTGGTCCGTTTCACAAATATATATGGAATACGGTTCAAGAAAATGCACTGCTGTGCGTTCAAAGTAAACACTTCCACCCTACCTATGACCGCGCTTACGCAAATAGCTGCCACACATACTTGTCCCAAACTTGCCTGGTGCAGTTGGCGCTTGTTATTATTTATTTGTGCAGTTTTATGTAGACAAGCTCGTTCCAATGGCATTGTACATGAGCACGCCTGTGCTGCTACTGCCCTGTTTCCACGTTACCCCTATCGGTAGCTGGCTGTGAACGCGGTCGGCACAAGGAACTCTTTCTACCCCTTTGTCTCTTCTGGTCCTCCCCTGGTCCCATGCGCTCCTGTGGGAGGTTGCACGGATACAGGGTGTGAACCTGGACCCCGCGGGCACCCTCTGCCACATTGTCCTCGCCCGGCTTGCCTTTCCCCGTGATCTCCTATGGGTAGGGCTGGCAGTACATGGTGCCCGTTTGGACCCCACGGGCTACCTCTGCCCCTTTGTCTGCGCTCCCTCTCTGTCCTTTGCTTGCCGGCTGTGGCTCCAGGGCTCACATTGTGTTGTGGGAGAATCCAGTTGTGTAACTTAGACAGGCAACCCAAGCAGCCAGTGGCTCTTTATAGACTGAAGGGATCTAGCTGTGCAGTGAAAGCAGGGAATCCAGTGTTGGTGTCCGTGGGATCCAGTGCAGTCAGTGGATATGTATACCCTGTTTGGGGAATACAGATGTGCAACTCGGACGGGAAACCAAGGTAGTCAGGGAGCTTCATAGAATGAAGGGATCCAGCTGTGCAGTATGGGATCCAGTATTCATGTCAGTGAGATCCAGTGCAGTCAGAGATATGTACAGCTAGTGAGGGAATCTTGCTGTACAGTGTGAACAGGAGATCCTTATAAAATGAGTGAATCCAGTGTGTGTAGGGGATTGATCTTCGTAGTGCAGTGTGGTGTTCTATCCGTGCAGCACAGACCGGGAATCAATAGCAGTCAGTCGATCTTTAAAGCATAAGAGAGCAAGGGGATGGATACAGCCTAGCCAATGGATCCAGCAGTGCAGCCAAGAATCCAGGTGTGCATTGCAGGCCCGGGGTTGCAGAGGTGTTATGCAATCAGAGAATCACGCAGGGCAGAGACGCACAACCAGGGGGCGCAGTTTCCAGGAATCCAGGTGTGCATTGCCGGAAGTGACTCTTTACAATGCAGCCAAGCAGTCCATCTTCGTGGTGTGGCCTTGGAGAGCAGCCAAGCAGTGCACCATCCATAAGGTCCTAGCAGCCTACACAGTGCATTCACTTTTTGCAGTGCTTCTGAGAGTGAGCTCTTCACCGCAAGCAGAATGCACGTGGGTGTACAAAGAGTTAGTGGCGATAGCACCTGCCCTTCACTCTCGCCTCCCCCTGGGCTGTGCACTGGCAGCACTGCCTCCACGCTGGAACCGGTGCAGGCCTGGTCACCAAGGCGTGTCTGAAGCCTCTATCAGTGCTCGGTGGAAGGCACGGCGTGCCCGTGAGAAGTGGCTGCTGCTGTGTGTGATCTTGCACTGCGCAGCCGGAGGCTGACGTTCCCCTCCCGACACGACACCGCCACTCTTAGTTTTATTAGGGTTACTACTCACCCTCTACTACTCAACTACTCACTCTCTACTACTCTCTACTCACTTTCTACTACTCACTCTCCACTACTCTCTACTCACTCTACTACTCTCAACTACGCTCTACTCACTCTCTATTACTCTCTACTACCCTCTACTATCCACTCCCTACTATCATCAACTCACTCTCTACTACTCTCCCTCTACTACTCTACTACTCACTCTCTACTACTCTCTACTCACTTTGTACTACTATAATACTCTGTACTACTCACTCTACTACTCACTTTCTACTACACCACCTCTTACTACCTCAACGTGCACACATATGCACATATATATATATATATATATATATATATATATATATATATATTCACAGAAAAAACCATAGGTTTTACACACGTTATAGTTAGGAAGTAGCATTTAAAAAACCTATGAAATTCACAGAAAAAACCATAGGTTTGACACATGTTATAGTTAGCTGGAAATTTTACTGATATAAAACCAATGAAATTCCACGTTATAGTTAGTTGGACTCACTATAACTTGCGCGTGCAATGCACTGCTGATGACGTCACATATTACATCACTCATGACATGGTCAGTGACATCGCTCATGACATCACTGATGACACCATCCTTGTGACATAGTGACAGACCTCCTTTCACTGTAATGTAACCCTTGAAACACATATTCAAAAATAGAAACTGAAATTTAAAAAAAAATGGAGATACCCATATCAGTTACAACAAGTAATTCAGTAATTCCACCATCTATATACACATCCACTCATTCACCAACAGTTCTATATAGTCACTCATTAATATACTCACTCATCATATGAAGTGATACACCTATACATCCTGTTACACACCGACAGTCATCCAAAAGTTACTCACACACATACTCACACGTGCAAATAAACTATTGAACATCCATTTATTTGAATATAGAGTTATACACACACTTCCACCTTACTTCTATTGAAAATTACACATATTTATTCTCTTAAACAATCACTTATAGAAACACATACTTATTTAAACAGGAACTCTTACAATCTCTTACTCTCACATATACTCACTTATATACATCAATATTCACATATACTAGATTAAAACATATGTCGTTACTGATAAAGACACTAGTGAGACAGTCATTCACTCACTAACAAACACATATACACACTCATCCACCCATACAGTCCTGCACATATGCTGTCTTCAAAACACAGACAAACAGAGAGTCAGTCACTCATGCATCTATGTGCTAAGTAATACCCCCACCAAACCATATAGACACTCATACTGATACTAAGAGAAACATCTAATAACCCATATACATACGCATGTAGCTACTTACCAACACATGTAGCCACTTATACACAAAGTGAAACACTAATATATATATTTAAATATTTAAACATTACTCACTAATATTTATTTTTCAGAAAGACACATATTCACTGGATGGTGTCATCAGTGATGTCATGAGTGATGTCACTGACCATGTCATGAGTGATGTAATATGTGACGTCATCAGCAGTGCATTGCACGCGCAAGTTATAGTGAGTCCGACTAACTATAACGTGGAATTTCATTGGTTTTATATCAGTAAAATTTCCAGCTAACTATAACATGTGTCAAACCTATGGTTTTTTCAGTGAATATCATAGGTTTTTTAAATGCTACTTCCTAACTATAACGTGTGTAAAACCTATGGTTTTTTCTGTGAATTTCATTGGTTTTTAAAATGCTAATTCAGAAAAATGTTGTGTATGCAACCTATACTTTTGTCAATAAAGTTCTGGCAATATTTTTTTCGAAAACAAGCCGTTTTCTTCACTGTTCAAGTTGCATAGAGACTCCTTGTAAAGCAATACAGAATTCGAAAGTCTGTACCTTGCCTTTTTTTAAACACATTAAAATTTGTCTGTCAATAAAAATAGCCTTACTAAACTTTTGTGCGCGACCCGGTGTGCGCACTCTCGGCAACAGTTGTCAATAAAATGGATATCACATTTCCAGGCTTTCGTGCGCGACCGAATGCGCGCACCTGCCTATATATTTTGTGAAAACTTTGCAATTTGAACTTATTGAATTTCTTCATACACCCCTCAAAGAACTTATAGTACGTCAAAGAGACTGTACCTAGACTTCTTTTTTATTCTTATGAAACTTTTCAGTAAATGGAGCCGAATGTCTTTTTAAACTTTCGTGCGTTACCGGATGTACACACCTTGGTATTTTTTTTAGAAATATAAAACGTTTTATACTTTAACAATTGTGTGCTTAAATCCAGCTCAGAAGATATACAAAATCAGGATGGTAGTTGGTTCAACCCGGACCGTTTATTAGAGGTAGATCGTCCGACTCCACCGGAGGACACCCCTAATAAAAAGGACATATATATAAAATGCGGACTAGCCGCTGTATCGTGCTAGCAAACTATAACATATAAATCATTAGAAAAAACAAAAGGAATCGAGCAAAATCAGTAGGCCACTGATGAGATCTTTTTTTGACCTAGCTAAAATAGAAAAATTAGGAACAACCCCTCATGAGAAATATGAAACTAGTGAGAGGAACCGAGCTCAACGCCATGATGGCTGCAAGACAGCTCGGCTCCGCTGCCCACCCCACCCAAAATAACGACAAATATTATAAAGATATACAACACACCAGCAAAGTAACAGGGTAAAACGTTTTATTAAATAACTATTTACATGGCAGCTTACTGCAACATGAAAACAACACTTTCAATTGGTTCTTAATAGTTTCAATTCTGGAATTTACACGCAGCACTCCACCCACTTCCCTCACTATCTTTTCTACTCTCAAGAGAGAACAACGTCCTACATCTTTCGGAAGACTTTGGTGAAATGGCTACCGTATCTCATTCATCTTCCGAATCTGACCAAAATGATCGACTACCTTTAATAAGAAAAAATAAATCTTTCATCTGGCAATTTTTCACTTATCCTGAAGATCAAAAGAAAGTGAATGCACCAAAAGTAACCTGCACGATATGTGACTTGGTTCTCTCAAGAAGAAATCCAGCAAAAAAATATTCCTTTTCCATACATACCATGGTGCGGCATGTCAAACAAGTGAACCCTCTGCAATTTGCAGAGGCAACGACAAGAGCCCTGGCCACGCTATTACCATTAGAGGTGGCCAGCACATCTTCTGATCGACGACCTGTATCTCCATCGAGTGCAGAGATGGACTTCAGATATTTAACTATATATGGTCTATAACCTATGGTTTTTTCAGTGATTTTCTTTGGTTTTTTAATAGCAAATATCAAAAGCTTTTTTGTGGAAAATGACTAAAATTAGGTATACATAAGCGGCGTTCATTTACGTTCACCACAGCCATTGTTAAAAGTAAAGTGAAAGTCGCGAAACAGTGGCCACGCCATCTAGTCCCTTTTAGGCCCTATCATGCACGTAAGTAACAGCCATTTTCTGTGTCATGGCCTCTCTGCCCACTGCCAATAGCCTATGATTTTTCGAAATTGGTTCTCTTTGGGTCATTCTCTGTTCACAAATAAGCACAAAGTCGCAATACTCTGTTTAGTTTATGCAGATAGTGAAGGATAGGTAGTGCACACTTTTGTCCCCTTTGTAACCCGTCATGCCTATCTCTGCCCCGTTTGTTGGTAGTTGGTTCAACCCGGACCGTTTATTACAGGTAGATCGTCCGACTCCACCGGAGGACCCCCCTAATAAAAAGGACATATATATAAAATGCGAACTATCCGCTGTATCGTGCTAGCAAACTATAACATATAAATCGTTAGAAAAAACATGAAACTAGAGAGAGGAACCGAGCTCGACGCCATGATGGCTGCAAGACAGCTCGGCTCCGCCGCCCACCCCGCCCAAAATAACGACAAACACTATGCAAATATTATAAATATATACAACACACCAGCAAAGTAACAGGATAAAACATTTTATTAAATAACTATTTACATGGCAGCCTGCTGCAACATGAAAACAACACTTCTAATTGCTTCTTAGTAGTTTCAATTCTGAAATTGAACACCCAGTACATCCAGAGGTGATGTCCGACAAGTTGTGTGGGGGGATGCCTTGCTAATGCCGCCACCCCCACCACCTTCTGTAGGAAGGACTCTGGATATGCTTGGTCCCTGAGAGGCTTCGATGTCCCTGCCTTGCACAAATGTCATAAGTTCTGGATGTTGAGTGCCATACTTCAGGGTCTGACAAGTTGTGTGGGGGGATGCCTTGCTAATGCTGCCACCCTCACCACCTTCTGTAGGAAGGACTCTGGATATGCTTGGTCCCTGAGAGGCTTCGATGTCCCTGCCTTGCACAAATGTCATAAGTTCTGGATGTTGAGTGCCATACTTCAGGGTCCAAGAAATGCGGACTAGGAGGGGGCGCTTGGCTCCTGCCCCCTCCCCAAGTCTTGTTCCCCTGGTATGGCCTGAGATCGCCCCGACATAGGCGGCCGGCTCCCGGGTCAGGCGGAACTTCTTGCCTTTTGATGCCTCTTCCATTCTGGACCTTGTCCCACAATCCGTTTGACCTGAAGACACGTCCTGCGGTGCCCTGGTCCGACCATCACATATACCTGCGCCAGGAGACGGCGTGGGGTGCACTGGAAGGGAGAGGCGGCACGAACGAGCCTCTCCCACCTCACCAGGTGGAGGTTTCTTAGCTACACCCCAGCGCTTCACTCGGCCAGCTGAGTTGCGCCTGCTCCTGCGGCACAGTGCCTCGCTCGGCCAGCTGAATTACGCCTGCTCTTGCTATTACACCGTCTCACCCGCCCTCCGGCTGAATTGCACCCACTCTTCCGATACAGCGACAGGCGGCTGCCACGGAGCTCAGGAAATGGCGGTCGGCTCCACAGACTTGGGCCTGGCCTGCAAGGATGGCTCTGGGCAACCCTGGAACTCGGACGCTTGACTGCTAGGGCATGAGCCCCATTCCCAAAAGCGTCCCCTCAGCCTTGAAGATTCTACAAGAGTCACCGAGGCCCCCGACTCCTACAGACTTCCGGTGGGGAGCGACTGCCATGATTGCTCGCGGAATGGCCACGACGTAGCCACGGGGTGCTCTCATGCTGACGCCAGCTTCAGTCTGAAACATCCAGAAACACTGTAGACTACCAATTCGATCAGTTCCGGTGGAGCCCCAACGACGTATCACGTTGTTGCGTAATCCGTCATATGACGCGCCGCGTTAGCGCACCCGGAAGTGCTCCGGTGCGCGAGGCGCGAAGCGCAGCTTCCCGGAAGCAATCCGGGGCGCGGCGCGGAGCGCGTAACGTAAGCATTTACATTTCAGTTGGTTCTCCCTCACAATATTTTCAATCTCACATAAAAGTCACCCATCACCCACTGCCATCTCTGGCTGTTTCCATGGTAACACCTCATTCTGCACCTGGCTGAAGGCACAGGTCAAAAGTTCATATCTCAACGTTCTACAGCAAAGTAACAACACTGTTTTCCCTCCAGAAACACCTGCCAATCCACAGCTCTGTTACATGTCTTTTTTTTCACACCCAATAGTACTTTTCGTTTAACATAAACATTAACATGCAACGTACTGTTCAATCTCCACTTCTTACAATCAACCAATCATTTTTATTTTTTAAACCACACCCAGCCTCTTCCTTTTTCTTTATTTAGAATTTCAACTTCTAACTACCATTCCACTTCCAGAACCGATCGGAGGACGACTACAAATCCCTTGAAAATGAAGGTCTGGCTAATAGGACACAGTTATATTCACTGGAGTGAAAAATATGCAGTAAGCAGACGAATTTGAAACCTCGGCTTACCAAATGTACACATAACATGGATTGCCAAAAGAGGATTGAAATGTCACCAATTGATTCCATTGGTGAAAACTTTTATGCATCTTCCAGAACCAGACCTTATAATAGTGCACTGTGGTGGGAACGATCTAGGCACAATCACTGGGGTAGGTCTGGAAATGCTTCTAAAAGACACCTTTCGACAATTGATGACACTTTTTCCTCGATCTGCCTTGGTATATTCCAATATATGCCAAAGACAGAAATGGGATTGGTCCAATCAACATTGTGCACAATTTGAGAAAGCAAGGAGACATGTAAATAAATCTGTTTCTGCTTTCCTCAGAGTTTATAGCATGGGTTCTATTTACCACAACAACTTGCGATACCACATGCAAGACGTCTATAGGAGAGACGGTGTTCATTTCACGAATGAGGGAAACAGAATCTTCCTCTGCAACATCAGGCTCTGCATCGGTACTTACTTATAAATGCAGAAAACACTCAATTAACACAATGGCTCTTTTCAGAGCCACCTTATATCTAAGCACTCAAACTTCTGATTTATCTCCATTTTCACACTCTTGTAAAAAGGTGTGCGCGACCGAGTGCGCGCACCACGCAACTTTAAAAAAAAATATATATATATATATTTTCGTCTTTAAGGGCCTTACTGCACAACCTGAGAAAACCTACGCAGCAAAACAATCTCTACCTTCTCCCCTTTCCATGTTCCAACGCTTTGAAATCAACAATATATTTACTCGCAATGACAAAATGGCGGTTACCTTCGAATCGAACGTTAACAGACGTCACGCAGCAAAATTCCGCTCGCGCGCGCAGCCGCTTGAGTGCGCGCACCCGTGCGCGCATATAGATATATAATTGACTTTAACTTTAATTTCCTCAGCAACTACTGAACGGATTTACACCATTCCAAAAAAAGCATAATCTGCGAGCCGGACTGTACAGTTTTGCCAAATTTCTTATAAATCCATTCACCCGTTCGACCTGTAGCCGAGTCTGAAGGTCCTATGGGAAATAACATGGAGAAAACACGTTTTGGGACCCCCCTTTTATCTCAGCCCCCACTTGACCAATCCCCCCCAAACTTTTAGGGAAGGAGCGCAGCGGACCCAGCCATCTTCTTTGAGAAATTCGCTAAGATTCTTCAACCAGGGCCAAAGTTATTCCAAATAGAATGTTGAGGATTTCCTATGGAAACTAGGTCCTAACTATAACTACCTACTGGCGACCGCCAGTAGGTAATATATATACATATATATATATATATATATATATATATATATATATATATATATATATATATATATATATATATATATATATATATATATATATATATATCAAAGCAATCCTGGCCGCTATCAGCGCGACTAAAGCAGGCACGGACCTCTTTTCCCTATAGAAAGTTCAAGCTTTTTTAATAAAGCGCCATCACACCGTCAATCATGTTAGCAGTGGTGATTTTAATATTAGCAATCACAGAGCGGGTGCTCTCCTCGACGCATTTCGCTCCGCAGGCGGAGCTTGGTCACTTGACGCTCCAAATGTAGGTGTTGCAATATAAAGTGTTTTAAAAGCTCAATCGCCCATAAAAACAGGGATGAAAGGCAAAAGTAAACAAAATGGCATGATAGCAACTGTTAAAACGATTATAACAGGTTGTATAAAATACTCACTTGAAAAGTTCAAAACAGCAATGAGAGCAAAGTGCTCCTACCTCAATTTGATGATGTGACCAGAAAGAGTTCACAAATGATGGCAAGTGCCTAATTTCCGAGATTAACAAAAGCAGCATTACCAGTAGCAAGTTAATAGCAGTACATACAAATTATAGCGAGAATAAAGTGCAAGTGCAATATTCAATAAGTATGTAAACAGGGTGCGCTAAAAACAGAGTTCAACAAGAGGTAAAGTGCAGATGCATTCACTGAGGCAACAAAACGTCACCAATGTATTACTGATAGAAAGCGATGCACAAAAGGTGTCAATCACAGTCTGTTGCATGCCAGTTTAACTAAAGTGCTAGTGCCTAATGGGTGAAAAAATAACTAACTATATAAAAAAGTGACAATGACGGCTGAGACACAGTCCTATTCAACATGCTAATTAATGACAGCTTGTGTGGGCCTAAATATCAACGAATTCAAAAAACTTTCATTTTCAAAAATGACTTACAACAGGAAATTACTCTACAGACACAGAAAAAACAGAGATGCCCTAATTACAGAAAGTTGTGTAATTCATCAATTGTATTCAATCCATTTGGTGCCTTTGAATCTAACAGCAAAATGAAGTGAGTTTCTTTTTGCCTGAGAAGTTTTTCTCGGTCGCCTCCCCGTCCGGGGTTGGGGACCGAACCCAAAAGTGTATAATGCAGGTCTTTTAATTTGTTGCCATGGACAGCTTTAAAATGGCGAGCCACTGGATAATTGCTGTCCCAATTGACTATGGCTCGTACATGTTGCAGAATGCGTTGGTTAGCCGGCAACTTAGTGCTGCCAATGTAATATAGATTGCAAGTGCATGTTAATTGATAGATGACAAACTCGCTGCGACAAGTAAGATATTCATTAATGGCGATAGGTTTATCACTAAACGCTGATTTATAATGCATGCCATTTGTCGCAAAAGTACATGCGCGGCATGACGTGCACTTGAAAAAACCTGTTTTGGACAACCAAGTGCGTTTGGGTGTTAACTCAGGCTGGGTCTTATGAGTGCATCCTTCAAGGAGGGAGCCATCCTGAAGGTGATAGCAGGTAACTTCGGCAAGATGGGACCTAAAATGACATCCGTTAAAACGATAGGCCATTCAGAATTAATGATCCGTCTCAGTTTACGTTCCTGTGAACAGTAAGTGGTAATGAGACGGACAGAACCAACAGAAGTTGAATCAGATATGGCCACGTTTTTCGGAGTCAGTAATTTATCCCTCGAGCGCGATGAAGCTCTCAAGAGTGCACGGTTCAAAAGATCTAACTTGTAGACGTGCTGAAGAAACCTTTGAACTGACTCCGCTAAGCACTGGTTAGATATGGTTGGATCTCTGCAGATTCTCTTAATGCGAATAAATTCGCCAAAGTGTATACTGTTTATGGTGTGGGATGGGTGGGCACTCCGGGCGTTGAGAATGGAATTCCCGGCCGTTGCCTTCCTAAGAAGCTTGGTATATAACTTGCCCTGCTCAATGTAAATATGTACATCTAAAAACTCAGCCGAACTTGATGTAATCATAGCAGTGAATCTTAAGTTACGAGTGTTGATGTTAATCTCATTCACAAAAGCTTGGGCCTGAACCTGCGAACCCTTCCATATGACACATATATCATCTATAAAGCGCCAATAGTAGGCTAGATGCATTTATATATATGTATGGGCCACCTTTTATTTATGTTTTGGTTTTTGAAACATAAATAAAATGCATTGTTATTTGCAATGTCAATAGCTCAAACTCGCGTAAATACGCAACCTATTGCATTGCAAATGCAATAAGTCTCGCATTTGCGAGAGATTAAGCTATTGGCATTGTAAATGACAATGCCATTTATTTATCTGTTTTCAAAACCAACACATAAATAAAAATGTTGTCATTTACAATGCCAATATTTCTAACTTTTGCAAAGGCGAGACCGTTGCATTGTAAATGCTTGTTTGACAAGGGCATCAGACATGCTCTCCAAAGAAATTGAGAACACAGAGCGTCGCCTCTCCCAAAAGGAGGTGAGATTCCCTATTTTAACCCCTGAAGTTCCAGGTCTGGGCCATATAGATAAGGAGTCAAACAAGCAACAAAATAGAATGTGGACGCTGGACAGTAAAAAAAAAACATGGATATTACAAGTGCAGGGCCAGTGAAAGGACACTGGATGCCGAAAACATTACTTGAGCCAGGCGCCACAGCAAGAACAAAGACGTGAAGCCAAGCAGGAAGCTGGAGGAAAGAGGCACTGACCAACAGGAAGAAAGGAAACACAAGTAACGTGGGAAACAACTAGTAGTAAGTAAAGGTAAGTAATGCCAAGGCTTTAACCCCTTTAAGATTTTTTTTCTCGTAACAAGAGATTTTGCAATTGCCATCTAGGCTTAACTCACACTTCTAACGCACAAAGTCGAATCACACATTAAAGCTATACTATTTGTGCAGGCATTGGGAAAAGGTCAAAATCCACCTAGGACAAGGAGAAATACGTAAAACTTGTACAGTCAGAAGGAACTACACATGCATATTAAGCCAAACAAAATCTATAAACACAGCCCGATAACAAGACTGAGCTATACAAGACTTATGTAAGCACATCCGTAGGCCAAGCAAAATCCACGACAACGGAGAATCTCCATGTGTATGGAGCCAAACAACTACACAAAGCAATGCTAAATCTATAGACACAAAGTCAACACTGTACAAATGTAAAATAGGATGTGCAACCAAAGCCAACACGTGAAACAAGCCCTCGGCATTGCTGTGGTAGGGAGGGAGGGGGGGCGGGGAGAGGCAAGAAGGGAAAAATAGGGGAGAGTAAGGGTGACGAGATGCACGGGGAGCAGCAGCCTTTGATGTGCCGGCCGGCCGTGGGCAGTGAATAATTAGGGGAGGAGAAATGCCAGAGCGCACGCTGGGGGAAGCTTGTGGGAGGGAGGCTGGTGGCTTTGATGCGTGCATGCGCTTTTTTCACGGGCACAGCATCAAATCGCCCGTTTGGTTAAGCTCTCGTTAAGCCCCAATATGTCTCGACATCTGCAATGCGCAAGCGCATTGGCAGAGGTCGAGCCCTAAAAAGGGGTTTGTTTATAATGAAGCTCCATGCACATCGGCATCGATCACCAACTCTAAATCCCCTAGACTAGTTGGTAGTCCCCTCGTGGAACCCCCAGGAAAAATGAAAAGAGGGAGGTCTAAAATAGCTCCTATGACCAAGTTCTATTGACCAGTGCATGAAAATTTGCCAATGATCTCACCTCGGGCTTCGAATATAGCCCTTGTACCGGCTCTACAACAATCGTCCTCCAACTACCTTTTGTGCCAGAAGTTGGAACAACTACTTAATACCCTTTTGCAGCCTATCCTAACTAGACTATCTAAAATAGAGGAGAATATGAAACTCTTCCCTGACATCCAATCAGGGAACAAGGGGCCTAGACAGGGAAGCAATTAAGAGGGAAACCCAAGTCATTCACAAGCTAACAGACATGCTTGTCCTCCTACAACTCTATTACATGCGGATAGTGGATCACCCGAGTTCGAGGTGCCACACTGCTGCGATGGTTATTCTGTTGTGCTTTTAAAACTGATTGCATTATTTCCGCCTTGCTTGAACATTACATTGCACACTGTGCCACTTGGGGAAATGTTTTAAAATCTTTTAATATTTGAAAATCTCTGTGCATCTTTAGCCTCACCTTAGCGAGTGGAGATACTGTCTCTTAGGCTCTTTTGTTGGGGGCTTTGTTCAGGGTCTAGCACTCCTTCCCCGGTCCACCACGGTTTGCCGATTGTTGTGGATGGAAGTGAGGATCTGACTTGGCTCCTCCCCCGCATTTCCTGCCTCAGCGCCGTGAGACGCGCTCTAGTCTTTTCCCGGTTCCAGCTACTCAATCACGCGCTGGCCGGGTGCGCTGCGGATAGTGGATCACCCGAGTTCGAGGTGCCACGCTGCTGCGATTGTTATTCTGTTGTGCTTTTAAAACTGATTGCATTATTTCTGCCTTGCTTGAACATTACATTGCACACTGTGCCACTTGGGGAAATGTTTTAAAATCTTTTAATATTTGAAATACTCTGTGCATCTTTAGCCTCACCTTAGCGAGTGGAGATACTGTCTCTTAGGCTCGATAGTTGTGGAGGGAAGTGAGGATTTGACTTGGCTTCTCCCTTGCATTTCCTGCCTCAGCGCCGTGGTACACGGTTCAGTCTTTTCCTGGTCCTAGCTACTTAATCACATGCTGGCCGTGACGCGCAGCGGGCGCACCGCTTGCACGCCGTAGGCAAGCCTGTCGTCTGCGGCCGCCAGCGCTAAGTTTGCGCCTTGCGCCAGGAATCCTGGTCAATTCCCCCTAAACGCTGACAAACACTTTGTCTACCCCAGGGGACTGCTCTTGAAACTGCAATCTCAGGAGCAGGGGGCTTGCTGTCTTGATAACTTGAAGGCTCTAGAGGATGGCCACAGGTTCAAATGTACCAACTGTGAGGCATTTTTCCCACTGGGTGCTGGTCATTGTCCTCTGAAGGATAGGTGTGGGGGGCTTAACCCTGTTCCTGTGAAACAATCATTTACTGGATACCTTCTTAATGCTCGATCTCTTATGAAACAATTGTTTACTGGATACCTTCTTAATGCTCGATCTCTTATTAAGCATGCCACTGAATTTAATGATTTTGTGTCTCTTCGAAAACCCAATTGGGTGTTCATCACAGAAACATGGGCCAGAGATTGCACAGTCCCAGATTTAGTGGAAGCTATTCCCTCTGGGTATCTCTTTGCAAGACTTGATAGGGAGGGGAAGCTGGCCAGGGGTCTAGGGGTAATGTATAAAGACATCTACTCCTGTCTTACAGAGGCCCTCACCTCTCCTTCGGATCCCTATCAGGCTCTTTATTTTTCCCTGAAGGTTCTTCCAGCTGAAAGTTTTATTGGAGTGATTGTTTACCGGCCTCCTGGACCGGGAGCTCCGTTTTCCCAGAATTTTATTAGCCAAATAGAGCCGTACCTAGCTAGCTCAAAGGTTACGTTTCTGGGTGACTTCAATTTTCACTTGGAGAAAACGTTGTGCCCCGAAACGCAGACCTTTTTGGAAGTTATGGAATCCTGTGGTTTTCCTCAGCTAGTGAAAAGCCCTACACATATGGCAGGACATATCCTTGATGGAATTTTTTCCGATGATCACAGGGTCAAGGTCTTGGACCCTATTCCCCTCTCTTGGTCTGACCACTATGCCATTCCCTTTACCCTTGAATTGTTAGTATCTCCCCCGGACTCTAGAGGGTGGAGTGGAAGAGAAACCTCAGACGGATTAGTAAGGAGGTTCTTCTTGACAAACTTAGCAATGTTTGCTCTTCCTCCTACGCCGATATTAATGTCGTCTATGAGGAGTTTACCAGCTGTCTCACAACAGCTTTGGATTCCCTTGCCCCTCTTAAGAAGCACTATGAGGCAATTAAACGTCCTTTTGCTCCATGTTTTTCTGAGAGACTGAGAAAGCTTAGGCAGGTCTGCCGACAGCAGGAAAGAAAATGGCGGATGGACTTTTCTAGAGTAGAAAGAGACTTGCATAAACTCCGGTTAAGGGAATATAAGGAAGCTCTCAGTGTGGAAAAGGTCTCCTATTTTTCAGCAATGATGGAATCTGCCAGATCCTCTAGGGAACTTTTTACCATGATTAACTCCCTCCTAGTTCCCTCGACCAGTGTCAACACTGAGGTCTCTCAGGATTTCTGTGACAAAATGGCAGGTTTTTTCAATGCCAACATTAAGGACATCTACTCTTCCTTGGATAACTAAAATTTGGTGGGTGTTAAAACAACTCCCCCTTCTGATCCTGTGTTGGTACCCCTGGTGGACTGACACTTATGATTTTTTCCGCCTATTCTTGAAGAAGACACCAAGTTGCTGCCACGTGGGATTAAAAATGTAAATTGATACTTGTATAGTGCACTACTCACCCGCAAGGGTCTCAAGGCGCTTGTACGAATACCGCTGTGGAACCCATCCTGGCTTTCCCTGTGAGGCGTCCACTCCTGGGCACCCCCAAGGTGGAGGCCAGGCATCCTTAGCGTTGTGAGGGCCATTGTGGAGATTAAGCAAGCTATTGCCCTGAGTTGCAGAGTGGGACTCCATGATTGGAATAGGCACCGAGGCGAGAATTATCAGGTCCGTGAAATTTTGAGCCCAAGACCCACCGAGGCGGAGAATTAAACCCTGGTCCCGGGCTAGACCTCTGCATCAGGGTCTGCCGCTCTAATCATTGAGCCACACTTCTCCATTATTAGGTCTGGCTCTCCCCTTGAACCTTGTCCTTTTAAGATTTTGAAACTGGGAAGTGAGGCTGTTGCTTTTCCTCTGACGGCTATCCTCAATATCGCCATTTCTGCTGGCCGATTTCCCACTGCATGGAAAATTGCGGTGGTAAAACCTCTGCTTAAGAAGGCCTCTCTTGATCCGATCGAACTAAAAAACTATTGTCCCATTCCCTGTTGCCCGTTCCAGCTACATTTTCGGAAAAACATCTTAACTGCCATCTCAGTTCCTACTTGGAGGAATTCCAATTGCTCGATGGCTCGCAGCATGGTTTCAGGAGTGAACACAGCACGGAGTCGGCACTAACCCTTGTCTTTAATAACATTCGGCAACAGGTGGATGCTGGTCACACTACTTAGCTGATCCTCCTCGACCTGGCCGCAGCCTACGATACGATTTCTATGAGTAGACTGGTTGGCAGGCTCTGTGGTTAGGTCTTTTGGCTAGAAGTCCTTTCCTACGCTGATGACACTCAGATTTTGATTTACATCACAGAGAGTGTCTCAGCTTTAGCAGTAAATTTCATAAACTGTGTGCGGGCGGTGGCTGCATGGATGGTTGAGAACTATCTTAGACTCAATGGGGACAAAACTCGGAGACAAGTTGGACATCTGGTCAGAGGCCTGGTGGCCTGTCTCCCTAAGATCTTGCCCCTCCCCCTGTCTCAGTGCAAAGAATGTAGGCAGGAGTCATTGTAGACTCCTCTTTGTCTCTGAGGTCACAAATAAACAGAACTGTTTCGACCTGTTTTGGGATGATACAGACTCTTAGGAAGATCTTCTGTTTTCTGTCCCTTCCATCTCGGAAACAGGCAGTGTTGGCCCTTGTGGTATCCAGGCTGGATTAGTGCAATGCCCTGTATCTAGGCATAAACAAGGGACTTCTGCACCAACAAGAATTGGTGTAGAATGCAGCTGCTAGGCTGGTGATGGGTCTCCCTAAATTTCATGCAGTCTCAGCCACCATCAGAAGCCTCCATTGGCTCCCGCTTGGGAGGAGATTTGTGTTCAAGGCCTTATGCTTGGTTCATAAGGCCGTCCATAATAGGGATTCTGAAGGCATTAACAAAATGTTTCACAGATACATTCCTGGCAAGAACCTGATATCTGCTAGCAAGAATTGGGTAATAGGTCGCAGGTTCAGGAAAGTCAGGTGGGGGGGAGGGCTTTCTCGCTGATAGGAGCCAACCTTTGGAATTTGCTTCCTCTTCCTATTTCCTCTCTGGAAAAACACTCTTCATTCCGTAAATCCTTGAAACCTGGCTTTTCACTTGTTCTAACTGTCATCTGCCTTAATCTTCTAGCTCTGCAACTTTTAACATCTGGTATATTGATCTCTGTCTGCAGCGCCTTGATGCCCCTGTGCTAAGTCTGTGCTTTACAAATCTTCTACTCACTCACTCACTCACAACTCTTTTTCATACGATTTCGGCATGTCGGTGGGCGCCCCTGTTTATTCTTATAGTCAACCTGGGGCTTTGGATTCCATCAACCCCCATTAAGCAATCTCCCAACTCCAGGAGTGTTATTCGGGGAAAGTGTGACTTGCCAGCTAAAATCAAGTCAATCATGCAAAGGATCCCAGTGAAGCCGCAGGACCCTTATCCTGTCAAGACCTCCCAGTGCAGAATGAATATTGCACAAGGCGGACGATTAGATCTTCCACCCACAGCTTGCCCTTTTGTCATTGTCCTTGCCAACATCCCTGAACTGAAAGCAACTCAACAGGAATCCACAGAGCTTCTGATGGACAAGGCTTTACATTGGCTTTCAAAATTTTACATAGGTCCTACTAAGCTATATAACCCTATCATCATGGCTAGATGTGTGACCTGGGTGGGCTATGTGTCAAAATCAATTAGAGGGAATTGTGTATTTTTTTCAACTTCAATAACTAACGATTGGTTGAGTTTCTATTTAATATACTGCCTGTTACCCCATGGTCTGATACTCAGATCTTTGCCCTTCCTTTGTTTTTTTTACAAACCAGAAAGGGTCAACCTTAGCACTTTACCGAGGCCCAGCTTGAGACACACTTTCTATTCATGTAATGTCCTGGGTAGTCCTCCTCATTTCACCAGGAATGGATATGATCCATTGACTGACCTTGAAGCATGCGACTGACTCCCTGCTTCCCCTCACTAGTCCCACTCATCTAAACCTAAGGGTGCCACTACCTCACTTCTCAATCAGAAAGAACCAGTTAATGCTAGAGAAGATATGGCCATTTCTTGGAATATAGCGGGCTATGACCGGTAGAGGTGAAATCATGAATGCCTATCCCTTGCTTCAAAATATGACATTCTCTGTTTTCAAGAAACATGGGACATTGCAAAGATTCAAATGAATGGATATTTCACATTTCAATCAGACGCTGTGCCATCTAAAGCAGGTCGCTCGAGTTGAGGTGTGGTCACTTCAGTAGCTAGTGCAGCCAGGATTGAGGTAATCTCCTTTCTCAACACTTAACCCTATAATCATATTCTTTTAAATGAAGGAAATAAGAGGAGGGATTGGCTCCCAATTAATTTCTATAATAACAACTTTGCAGGAAGTGTTTATTTATTTTAATTTTATTTTAAAAGTTTTATATAGCGCTAGCTTGACCCGTAGGTTTCAGAGCACTTTACATACACACTGTGAAAACAGAAGGACATTACATTACATAGTAGGCCGGCCATAAGGAAGCAAACCAAAGATAAAAAATACAGCATGAAAAATGAATAAACAGTGCAACGGAGGGGGAGAGAACAATTACAAAAAAAAGGTGATTAACATAGTCAGGTCACCAACTATCCTTGAATGTCAAGAGAGAGAGGAGTCAACTCGGATATTGCAGTCCAGGTTAGTTGAGGTTGGTCAGGAAAGTATTTGTAGGAGATAATGTTTCAGGTCCCTTTTGAAACAGGAATAGGAGGGGTTGCATCTGAGGACTCCAGGGAAAGCGTTCCACATCCTGGGAGCAGTGCCAGAAAACGATCAGTATTGGGTAGTTTTCTTTTTCAGTTTTGGAGGAATAAGAAGGAGTGAGTTGGAGCTTCTCAGTGTTCTGGATGGACCTGCTCTTACCAGGCTGTTGTTCAGGTAGTTGGGGGCCGGAGAGTGAAGGGTTTTGTGTGTGATGCAGGCCAGCCGCCCTCGCCCCTCCCCTTCCACTATCCATATATGACAGTAGTTCCCGCGCGCAGCGTTTACGCGCAGCGTCCGCGCCCAATCCGCGCCGAAGGTGCGCCAAAGGTAAGCCCGTCTACGCCCGTCCGCGCCTGGACCGCGCCCAGCGCCAGACCCCCTGCCCCTCACGCTGCCCAACCCCACCGCATTACCTACGATGCTGCCACCCTCCTAACCCTTAACCCCGGTCGCTCCCCCAACTGCGTCCAAGCCGCTCCTGGACGCACCCATGGACCGTTCTCCTGCATCTCCTGCAATTTCATCTGCACCGCCAACATACCCGCTACGACCACAACACAGACTCCCAACCCCAACCACCTAGAATGCATCCTTCTCAACACCCGCTCGGTCCACAGGCACGCCATTGACCTTTGGAACCTACTAGACACCATCTCTCCTGACGTCGCCTTCCTAACGGAAACATGGATGAACGCTTCCTCCGCCCCTGACATCGCCATTGCCATCCCCGATGACTATAAGATCACACGCAAGGACCGCACCGACCATACAGGAGGAGGAATCGCTATCGTCCATAAGAAATCAATCCGCATCTCAACCAGCTCTGACGCCAACCTCGTGAACTCCGAACACCTCCACTTCCAGATCCACATCGACCCCAAGACCACACTCAGAGGCACCCTCCTCTACAGACCACCAGGACCCCGCGCAAAATTCAGTGAAGACATCACGGACTTCATCACCACACACGCGCTCCCCTCCAAAGACTACATCCTTCTGGGAGACCTCAACTTCCACCTTGAAAAGATCAACGACCGCAACACCACCACCCTCCTAGACAACCTCGCCAACCTCGGACTTAAACAACTGGTCACTTCCCCCACCCACATCGCAGGTCACACACTCGACCCCATCTTCACCTCCAGCAACCATGTCTCCTTCAACCACACTACGGATCTCCTCTGGACTGACCACAGCTGCGTTCACTTCACCTACAACAAGCCGAAACCCACCAACCACCTCCAACCAACCCTACAAAGAAACTGGAACAAAATCACCACGGAGCAGATCTCCACATCGCTCCTTCAAACCTCCCCAGCCCTCTCTTCCAACGCCAACGAAGCCGCCTCCAACCTCACCCTTTGGCTATCCAACACCGCCGACACCTTAGCACCACTGAAGAAACGTCAAAGCAAACCTGGCAGCAAAAAGGCATCATGGTTCAACGATGATCTTAAGAAGTCCAAGAAACTGTGCCGCTCCCTTGAAAAAGCCTGGAAAAAAGACCCATCCACCAGCAACAAAGACGCCTTCAAAAGCGCCATCCGTACTCACCACCAACTGATCCGTAAAGCCAAGAAAACAGCATTCAAGGATCGACTTGACAACAACGCCCACAACAGTAAGGAACTTTTCAACATCGTCAAGGAATTTTCCAACCCCTCGGCCAACTCCAACGACATCACCCCCTCTCAAACCCTCTGCGATTCCCTAGCCTCTTTTTTCCACAACAAGATTGCTGACATCCACAACAGCTTTGACAACCAACCCGGAAACCAACCCACCCTACCATCAGCTGTCCATCTTCCCCCCATTAACACCCTTAACGCCTGGAACGCTATCTCCACTGAGGACACCATCCGCCTGATGAATTCCATCCACTCTGGATCCCCCACAGACCCTTGCCCTCACCACATCTTCAACAAAGCAGACTCCGTCATAGCTCCGCACCTCCGAGACGTCATCAACTGCTCCTTCAACTCCGCTACCTTCCCAGAACATTGGAAACACGCTGAACTCACCGCCCTTCTGAAAAAACCAACAGCTGACCCCACCGAACTCAAAAACTACCGCCCCATCTCGCTTCTTCCATTCCCGGCCAAAGTCATCGAGAAAGCTGTCAACAACCAGCTCGCCGCCTTCCTCGAAGCCAACAAATCACTCGACCCCTCACAATCTGGCTTCCGAGCCAAACACAGCACTGAGACCGCCCTCATCGCAGCAACAGACGACATTCGAACTCTACTGGACAATGGAGACACAGTCGCCCTCATCCTCCTCGACCTTTCTGCAGCCTTCGACACTGTCTGCCACAGCACCCTTTTACAACGCCTCAGATACATCGGAATCCAAGGAAAGGCACTGGAATGGATCACCTCGTTCCTCACCGGAAGAACCCAGAGAGTCCGCCTCCCACCATTCAAGTCCAAGGCCTCTGAAATCATCTGCGGCGTACCACAAGGATCCTCACTCAGTCCCACCCTCTTCAACGTATACATGAGCCCCCTCGCGGCCATCGCCCGCCAACACAACCTCAACATCATCTCTTACGCAGATGACACTCAACTGATCCTATCTCTCACCAAGGACCCCAGCACCGCCAAAACTAACCTTCACGAAGGAATTAAAGAAGTCGCCGAATGGATGAAACAAAGCCGACTGAAACTGAACTCAGACAAAACAGAGGTCCTCATCCTAGGTAATTCCCCCTCTGCATGGGACAACTCCTGGTGGCCAGAAGCCCTCGGAAATGCACCCACCCCGACAGACCACGCACGGAACCTTGGCGTCATCCTGGATTCTTCACTCTCAATGAACAGACAAGTCAGCGCCGTATCGTCTTCCTGCTTTAACATTCTTCGCATGCTCAGAAAAACATTTCGCTGGATCCCCACCGAAACAAGGAAAACAGTCACCCATGCTCTGGTCACGAGCCGACTGGACTACGGAAACACCCTCTACGCAGGTACCACCGCTAAACTCCAGAATAAACTACAACGAATCCAAAACGCCTCAGCCAGGCTCATATTAGACATCCCATGCAACGAACACATCTCTGGTCACCTTAAAGATCTCCACTGGCTACCCGTCAATAAGAGGATTACTTTCCGACTGCTCACCCACGCACACAAATCACTCTACGACATCGGACCAGACTGCCTCAACTCTCGACTGTCCTTCTACACCCCCTCCCGCCAACTCCGCTCTTCCAGCCAAGCCTTCGCCACTGTACCTCGCATCAACAAGACCACCATGGGAGGCAGATCCTTCTCTTACCTGGCTGCCAAAACCTGGAACTCACTCCCCGCTTACCTTCGCCTCACCCAGAATCACCTAGCGTTCAGAAAGCAGCTTAAAACGTGGATATTTGACAAATAATCATCCCCCCCTTCCTAAGCGCCTTGAAACCCTCTGGGTATGTAGTGCGCTATATAAATTTTATGACTTGACTTGACTCTTGAGGTCTTCATGGGGAAGAAAAGGTTTCAATTTATTGGGGTGCTTTGGAGAGAAAAGAGCACTTTTTGCAGAGGTTATGATGTGGGCCTCCATTGATAAGTTATTGTCATGGGTGATGCCTAGAGACTTAACTGAGTCAGATAGGACGAGGGGGCAGTTTAGGGCAACTAGATTCTTGAGCCGCTCTTGGATCGGACGATGGTTGCTTTTTGGAGAGAATAGGATTAGTTCCGTTTTATCTGGGTTGAGCTTTAAGTGGTTAACGTTGAACCAAGTTTGGATCTCGGTTAGAGTGGTATTGAGGTTTTGGATGTCGCTGGGAGACTTGATTTTGAAATAGATTTGGGTGTCATCCGCGTAAAGGTGGTAATTCACTCCAGCTTTTTTTAAGATGATTGTGAGGGGCTCCATGAAGAGATTGAAGAGGGACGGGGAGAGGATCGAGCCTTGTGGGACCCCAAGTGTGACTTTTGTTGGCTTCGAGAGACAGGAGTTGATTTTAATTTGTTGCTAGCGGTGTTGAAGGAAGGAGGTGAATCATTTTAGTACTGTGCCATTGATGCCGGAGCGCTTCGACAGGGTCTCCAGAAGAGCTGGATGATTTACTGTGTCGAATACCACAGATAGGTCAATAAGGATGAGTAGGCAGGCATCGCCTTAATCTAAGACCTTGCAAATGTTGTCGGAGACGTTGAGTATAGCTGTTTCCGTGCTACAGCCTTTCCTGAATCCAGATTGAAAGGCTTCGAGGAGGTTAAACTCATCAATGTGTTTATTGAGTTGGTGGAGAACACATTTCTCCAATATTTTTGCAAGGAATGGGAGGTAAGATCATTATGATCGGCCCCAGGTTTCGTGAGGATGGGTGTGATTTGTCCTAGTTGAAGGGAGTCTGGGACACAGCCTGAGGTGAGAGAGGCGTTGATTATTGTTGTCCAGAAAGGGAAATGGTGTGGTTGAGTTCTTTTATAATTGTGGATGGGAGGGGGTCCATAGTGTGGGAAGAAGGTTTTAGATTAGACATTACATTGAAGATCTCGTTTTCCGACATTAGCTCAAAGTCAGACCAATGTGCATTGTTTTTTATCTGGAGGCATGTCTGATTGTCCTTGTTAAGAACTCTTTCGGAGTGGTTAAGGGTGGTTGAAGGGGGGCAAGTTAAGAGGGAAGGAGGGTTAGTGGTTTGTATGAAGGACTGATCAAGTTTAGAGACTTTATTAGTGAAGAAGGTGGCAAATTCTTCACATCGCTCATTGGTGGCTTTTATTTGTTGAGAGGGAGAACAGTTTGTTTGGCTTTTGACAATGTTGAAGAGTTCTTTCTGTCTGTTTTTCGCCAGATCTAGTTGGCTGTGGAAAAAAGATGCCTTTTCACTGAAAACTTGTTTTTTGTATGCCCGCCGAGCAGATATAAGTTGTGTTAGGTGTAAGGTTGGGTGGTTTAGTCTTCAAGACCTTTCCGCTTGTCTGAGTTGATGCCTTTCATCATTCAGCTCCACGTTAAACCAGGGTTTAGATTTGGTTCACCTCAGTTGTTTGAGTTTGAGTGGAGCTACTTGGTCTAAAACCCCTGTCATTTTTGAGTTTAAAGTGTTTAGTGAGGTCATCAGTCGTCCATGATGAGGAATGGAGTTGAAGATGGAGATGAATATTGGATTTAAGTTCGGATGAAGGGACTTTTTTGATGTGTCTGGTCAAGAGTTTAGGTTTGACATCCCAAATAGGTTGACAGCTGACAAGTGTGTCAATCCTGAACAGAATGAGTTGGTGGTCGGACCAGTCAATGGGAGAAATCGCTCTCAGAGAGACCAGTTCGTTGTTGGTAATGATCACATCTAGTGTTGCACCTTTGATGTGAGTTGGTTTATTGCAGAGTTGTTTGAGGTTATATATTTCCAGTAGGTTGGATAGTTTCAGGACAGTGGAGTCTTTTGGGTCGTTCCAGTGGATATTGAGGTCACCCAGGAACACGTCTTTAGTGTCTGTCAAGGAGAACCGTGTTATTAGGTCTGTTAGCTCGTCGGGGAAAAGGGTACGCTCTCCAGGCAGATGGTAGAAGGTGTAGAATTTGATGGGTGAGGTGCCCTTAGCAGTGAGTTCGACACCCAGGTATTCAAACGATAGGTATTCTACAGGTTTGAGTATGGTAATCTGTATTCCAGCTTTGTGAATGATGGCTAGTCCCCTCCCCCTCACCCCCAGTTTTGATCGGCCTGTCTTGTCTGATGATGTTGCCCCCTGCTGGGGTGAGAATGTCAAGAATGGGGGTGGAGTGGACATTGAGCCAGGATTCTGTGAGGAAAGCGATGTCAATTTCTTCAGTAAGTAGCGCTTTAGCAATGTCTGTGGCGTGTTGTACTGCTGTTCTGCAGTTTAGGAGCATGCCAGAGAGAGGACGGGGAGCCTCGATGATGGGGGGGAGTTTGATGGATAGAGGAGTATTGAGCAGGAGGTCTAGGTGAGTGGATAGTATTAGGGATTCTGTTAGTGCCGATAATAACAGGGATGTGGAAAGGGGCAGACTTCTGGTTCAAAGCGAGGTAAGAGTTGTTGATCTTATCTGGTTTCGGTACCGAAAAGGGTTGGCTATCCCAGTTGGGTCTAAGTGCCTGACTCGCTGATGGACTGGAGGGTCGAGGGGTGCTCTGTGGGGACCTGGGAGATGTATTGTTGGGTAGGAGCAAAACTACCCGGAGGGAGGGAACACGTGGCTTGGTCCTGTTGAGGAGGTCTTGTTGTAAGTAAAGGAAATCAGCAGCAAGGGAGTTAATTTTCAGCTCCATTCTGTTCCGTAGCTGTGCTATTGAGCTGAAAAAGTTTAAGGTTTTAGGAAGGGGTCGAGAATGACTTGGTTCTATGGAGGAAGATTGAGCAGGGGTCAGGGATTGGATGGAGTCCATGGGATTAGGAGAGGGGAGAGGTTGTACGCAGGGAGCTGGATTTGTAATGTTCCCATTTGAGGAGTTCAGAGGAGGAGAAGTGGGATTAGTGTCCAAGTGAGGAGGGTGAGAAATTCTAGAAAGAACTTCAGAGTTCCGGGCATTGTCAGAGAGATTAGCGGTGGAGGCAGGTTGTGTATGTGGGAGTGTGGCAGCGGAAAGGGAGTGTGCTGTGGTAGAAGGGGGGAGAGAGACCACTGGATTGGAAATGACATTAGTCAAGGGGGAAGTAAGGGTTGGGGTAACCGGGTCTGTGTAGGTGGTAGGGGAAGATTGTGAGGGAGGGTTCCGATTATCAGGGTAAGAAAGGGGAGGGCCTGTGGGTCCCTGGGATTAGGAGAGGGGAGAGGTTGGACACAGGTAGCTGGATTTATAATGTTCCCATTCGAGGAGTTCAGAGGAGGAGAAGTGGGACAAGTGATCAAGTGAGGAGGGAGAGAAATTCTAGGAAGGGGGTCAGAGATCTGGGGCATGTCAGAGAGATTAGCGGTGGAGGAAGGTTGTGTATGTGAGAGTGTGACAGCGGAAGGGGAGTGTGCAGAGGTTGGATGGGGAGAGAGACCACTGGATTAGAAATGTTGTTAGACCCGGGGGAAGTCAGGTTTGGGAGAACAGGGCCTGTGTAGGTGGTAGGGGAAGATTGTGAGGGAGGCTTCAGATTATCAGGGGTAGAGAGGGCAGTGCCTGTGGGATTTCATTCGCACAAGGGCTATGGTTAGAGACCAAGATGTCAAGATCGGCCTTGAGGAGATTGTTAGTTTATTTATTTATTTATTGAGCGCGACAGCTACCCACAAAGGGTTTCCCGGCACTGGATGGTCAGAGAACTGGTAACCTAGGTACTACAGATAGACAGAGTTAATGGTTGAATAGCCACGTCTTAATGGCTCTGCAGAAGTGTGCATAGATGGTTTCTTTGCGGATGTCAAGGGGGAGAGAATTCCACAGTATGGGGCCAAGGTAAGAGAAAGAGCTGCCACCCATCCTAGCGAGTTTATCTCTAGGTACAGTGAAGTTTCTGTAAAATGAAGATCGGAGGGGGCGAGAGGGAGTGTAGGGACATACGAGGGATTGCAGGTATTGTGGGGCTGTGCCCATTTTGATTTTAAACATATAGCTCAGGGTTTTGAATTTGATAAGATTCTCAACCCTGAGCCAATGTAGGTCGCACAGATGTCCGGAGATGTGAGCGTTTCTGGGAATTTTACAAAGAAGTCTTGCGGCAGAGTTTTGCACCAATTGCAATCGTCTAGTCACTGCCTTGTTAGCTCCTAAGTATAGGACGCTACCGTAGTCCAGCCGGGATGTTATAAGGGCATGGACCACCATTTTTTGGGTGTCGTTAGGAAGCATCCAGATGATTTTCCTGAGCCAACGCAAGATTGTAAAGCCGACTGCAGAGACCTTGACTACCTGTTGGTGCATGGTCAAGGCATCATCAATCGTAATTCCAAAATTGCGGAGGTGTTTGGAGGGCAGTGGGAGTGGACCCATCTTGGCAGGCCAGTGAGACGGGGTCCATAGTTCTTTCTTTTTCCCGAGAATCAAGACCTCGGTTTTGCCACTATTGAGTTTTAGGAGATTGTTATTCATCCAAGTAGCGATTCTCCCTAAACCAGATTGAAGAAGGGAGGTGGAGCTGGGGTCACTATAGGAAAGGGAAAAGGTGATCTGGGAGTTATCTGCGTAAGTCAATAGGGTAAGACCAGCTTGTTCAGCAATGTAAGCCAGAGGCCTGATGTACAATCTTAAAAGCAGTGGACTGAGTACTGAGCCCTGGGGTACCCCATATGGTGAGACGTGAAAATTGGAATTGGATGTGGTAGAGAAAATTTGAAACGTGCGATGGGCAAGGAATGCGGAGATCCCTTTCAGTGCTGGACCGCGAATGCCTAGTAAGTTCAGTGTATTGATGAGTATGGTGTGTGAGATCGTATCGAACGCTGCGCTGAGGTTGAGCAGTATGAGCGCCGCCGTTTCTCCTCTATCAAGATGTTGGCGCAGGTTCTCGGTTACTCCTAGTAATGTAGTTTCAGTGGAGAATACAGTTCTAAAACCAGACTGGGAGGGATGAAGAATTTGATGGGATTCAATAAACTGGGAGAGATGTAAGTGGATGTGTCTCTCAAGGATCTTAGAGAAAGCTGGTTGAAAGAAAGATTGGGCAATAGTTTGACAAGTCGCTAGGGTCGGCTGAAGGCTTTTTCAAGAGAGGTGTTACTATGGCAGGCTTCCAACGAGCAGGAACTGTGGATTCAAGCAAAGAAGTGTTAAGGGTGTGTAGTATTAGGGATAAATGGGGATTGTTGAGTGGTTTTAGTATAGGGATTGGAAGGGGGTCTTTGGGCGACCCAGATTTTAATTTCCCTAAAACGTTTATCAGGGAGTAGAAATTGAGAAGGGGCCAGGAGTCCATGTGGGAGTAGGTGAGAGGAGAGTCAGTAGTAGATGGGCAGGCAGTGGCGAGGGATGTAGGAGTGTGAGGTTGTGGGGTCCGATCGGAGTGTGATTTGGCTTTGTCCAGGTAGATAGTTTCTATTTTTTTCGTGAAGAACTTTGCGAGCTCTTCGCACTGGTTGCAGTTTAGGGGCGGTGGCATAGCAATGCCTCGGAGACCGCCAGCTCTTTGACCAGTCCGAAGAGCGTTTTGGAACAATTTGTCGCATCAGAAATAGTTTTAGCAATAAAGTTGGCCTTAGCCGTAGCACTTAGATTGTGGTAGGATTTTTTTGCCATTTTGTAGGTTTCTTTGGAGTCGGGGGAATAGTCTACCTCCAATTGTGTTTCTAGTTGTGAGTTTGTTGCTCCTGGTGTGATCAGTTGATGTGATAATGTTGGGTGTTTGGGGACGGAGAGTAATGATAGGGGTAATGAGATTGTAGTGAGTGATGGTGGATGTCCATGAGTTGAAGAGAGTGTCTCCAGGGCAGGGAGATTGGATCAGTTCCACGTTATTAGTGAGGTTGGGGGGGGATAGGGGAGATAGGGTTTGAGGGCTAAGTTGAGTTAACGAGGAGAGAAGTATGGGGAAGTGGTGGTTAAAAGTGGGTGCGGATCGATGGCCTGTATGAGAATGGTTCCAGTTCTACAGATGGAAATGATGAGCTCCCCTTTGAAGGTCGGGGATATGGTAGTGGAGATTTTTTCACCATAGGGAATGATTACTGTCTTGGCGACTTGAAGGTGAAGAGAGAAGGTGTTTTTTCCATTCAGCCAGGGGATTAGTGTAAAAAATGAAGTTAGTTTTCATGCTACCGTTGGACGCTGAATGGTAGTTATCTGCAATGAATGTTTTCAGTACTGTGCTTAAAGTTCTTTTTTGCATTACTGGTAATTTTGTTAGGGTAGTTCATGGACCAGGAATTGGGTCCGTAACGCATAAGATTAGAGTTCCAGGTGGGGTTAAGCAGGGGCATGATTGAATGGTAGAAATGTCGAGACGTAATCAGCAATCAGGCAGTAGGCTAGGATGGTAGATTATCCTCAGTTGAGATGGTAGACAGTGATTGGTGAGATTGTTTTAACCATACTGACTTCAGGACGCCATCTTGTGGAGCCACGAAGGCAGGGTGGAGGAGGGCACACTAAAGAGTATTAAACTCTCACAGACTAGAGAGTAACAGCATACATAGTAGAGGGCCAACAGTTGCACGCAAGTTATGTTAAAATAGTGATTCAGAGGAACAGTTCAATAAAAAGTAAAAAATACATTTTCCCTGTCACACATGCCTATATGTACCTTAACTGGGAGTAGTATCCTGATAAAGTTATGGGCGTGGAGCAAGAAGGAGGCTTAAACAGTTAACTTGGTTTAGGATTGTTGGACTGGCAGAAGGATAAATGTTGTAAAGCAGAAGACCACTCCAAGAAGGCCACTATAAGTTAAGGGTGGAACAAGCTAATTTCTCTTGCATGTATTGCAGAGCATGTAGCCAGTTCATTTCTCTGTCCATTTATTGCTGGGCAGAGAGGGCAAATGGGGGCGCCCCTCATCAGTATTCTCAGTAGGAGGACGAAAAGTATTAACAACATTCATTACAAAAATAAACAAACACAATGGGTCTTTTCGGTTTCAGTGTGTCTGTGTTCGTTTCATGTACCTGGTACGGCCGCCATGTTGAGGTCAGGCAAGCAGATGCCAAAGAGACCCTCCTCCGGTGCTCCCAAATGCCTCCATCAACTGGATCAAACTGCTCAATATGCATGTGTGACTTCTGTTATACAAATAATCAAGAAGGACATTGACCAGCTAATGAAGTACCATCATAGACCCCCTCAATATTATATGGTTGGGCTATTTTAATGCTCACACCTGCAGTGGAGCAGATTCTGGGGTGTGGCCTGATCAATGACTCGGGGCACTCAATATATCATTTTTGTCATAATGGCTATGGCAATGCATTAAATTGACTATTAGTGATGAATAATGTTGTTATAACAAACTCAATTGATATCCATGTGAGCCAATTAGATCATATATTTGTCCCTCAATACTACAACTCAACACTAGATTACACCCTGGTCACAGAATCCACAAGAAATCAGATATTACAAACTGAGACAAAATTCTATGCATTCAGTGATCATGCTGTGATGACTTGTCAAAAGCTTTGGAGTCCCATTATTTTCTCTCCTAGGAAATGCTTCCCAAAGTCTGTGATTTCCAGGAAAAACAAGATAATGCTTAAATGAGGAAAAATTGATGCACCCAAATTGTTATGTAGCATTGTTGCAAAGATGTCTAAGGAAGTCTCTATCTGTTTAGAGCCCCTCTAATTGAGTGACAATATTTCTCAAGCTTTCCAACTAATTTTAGCTGAAATTCGTAATAATTTACAATGCTCTCCACTTCGTTAATAGACTAGGGGTGCTGAAAACGGAGGCTTGGGACAAGCTAACCCAGACGGCAGTCCTAAAGCACAGCAGGAGGAACATAATTAATGTCCCATTCCTCAAAGGTGACTCAGAAGTTACCAATGATTCATACATCAGCGAGGAGGCAAGGGTGACCTCTATTGGAGAGGTTTTTGGGCATCAAGATGTGGCTGCATTATTGGCACTTAGCTTTCTTGCAACCACATCAGAAGAATATCTATCTTTCAATTTGGACGAAATGAAAACCGCCCTGAACCAATGCGGTTCAGCAAGAGCACCTGGTCCTGATGAGGTACCCATAGATTTCTTTTTAACAAACCAAGAATTATGGGCTCCACTTCTTATCAATGTTTTTATCATTATCACTCAAGTTGGTGTTCCACCATCCTGGAAAAAAAGTAATTATTCCAATTTTTAAAAAGGGGGATAGGGCCATGCCAGAAAAATTACCAACCTCATTCATGCCACGGCAAAATTAATGGGGAAGACTAGAGGTTTGGGTACAAGAAAGAAACATTCTATCACGCACTCAGTATGGCTTTAGAAAGAGAAAATGGACGATTGACCAGTGCCTTAACCTTGATCTGTTAAACTCCAAATCACTGTGGTCAAGGGAGGCCATCGTTATATGCCTTTATGTTCTTGTCAGCCACCTTTGATTGTGTGGCCTCTGCAAAATTATGTTCCATAGTGGAAGCTATTGGCATAGAGAAATCTATATTCAGCTTTATTTATGAGATATATTCTGATGCCACGACGTGCGTCTGCTAATGGAGAGAGGGTGAAAGCACTAGATCCTTCGGTATTACCCATGGCATAAGGCAAGTGTGCGAGCTCGCCCCTTCCTGTTTTCAATTTACACTAACGATGTGGTAGCTGTTTCGGCAGAGTACCTATCATTAACTCCACACCAGTACCCTTACTTCTTTATGCAGATGATGCAGTGCTGCTGGCTCAGACTGGCAATACACTTCAGATCCTGATAGAGTCATACACCAGATTTATGAAAAAGCTTGACATTAAAGTAAACAATGTTAAGTACTTCATACCTTCATACTTGTGGCAGGAGAGAGGCCAACAATAACCCCTTATTGGAATATAGAAGGGATGGAATATGCACTAATGTAGCTAACCTAAATATTTCCCCTCCAGTGGCAATCAACTGGTCAGACCACAAGTTAGTCCCTTTTAAGCTTGGCCTGAAAAACGTACAACCAGAAAAAACCTGGGAGAACCAGGTTTCACACGGAAATGGGATATCTTGCTTTCTAATCCCATATTACAGGATATTGCAGAAACAAAAAAAACGTTGCTCACAGGGGACCCTGAAATAGATAATAATCTATTTAATGAATGGATGATTTCAGTGGCTAACACGTTGGCATCCCTAAAGAAAAAGGGGCCAGCTCCCTGGTTTACCCCCAGCCTAAAAGCTGCACAGAGACAGTGTAGATTATTAGAGAAGAAATGGCGTAAAGAGTATAATGCGGAAGATCTGGGGTCTTTTAACTCTGCTCTCAGATCTTACCACCAGCATATTAAACGAGAAAAAAAGACATACTATGCAAATTTAATACACAAAGCAGACAATCAAAAAACAATTTTCAATATAGTAAAGTCTTTTACCATGCCTAAAAATCTTGAACAGGAAATTCCACCTTCAGAAGACCTATGCTATTGTATCACTGATGTCTTCGAGAAAAAAATCCTGGAATTAAAGAAAGATTTTATCACATCATCCCCCAGATGCTAAATGCCAAGACCACTGGAAAAAGAAGTAAAGGATTAATATGCTTTAAGGAGATTAATCTAGAGCAATCTAGACAAGCTATTCTCTCCTGTAAATCAGGCTCGCCTTTTGATCCCTGCCTTCCAAAAACTACACGGACTGGTGGATATTATCAACCCCACCATTAATCAGATCATAAACGCTACTTTTAGATTAGGCAAAATGCCCACCAGCTGGAAAACTGCCATCGTAAAACCACTTCAAAAGAAGAAACTGTCAGATCCCACGATCCTTTCCAATCTGAGGCCTATCTCACTGTTGCCATGTCTGAGTAAAATCACAGAGAAACTTGTCAAAAACCATTTTAATGATTTCATGCAGGAAGCAAACATACTACATCCTAAGCAATCTGTCTTTCGAGCAGGTCATTCTACAGAATCAGTACCAATGCACGCTGCTGAATCCCTAAAAATTGCCATAGATCAGGGAAAGGACGCAGCACTGGTTCTGTTAGATTTTTCAGCCACGTTTGACACGATCTTGCATGATATCTTGACAGACTTGCTTGCAGTGGAATCACAAACAATGCATTGACCTTGCTCACCTCTTTTCTAGAAAACAGAAAACAGATTGTAACGTTGGGAGGTTATAGATCACAAGAAAGAGAGTTGGCATCAGAGGTTCCTCAGGGCTCGGCCCTGAGTCCAACACTCTTTAATCTCTATATGGCACCATTGCTTTTTTTGATGGAAACATTCGATGTTGAGTGTATCGCTTATGCGGATGACACCCAACTGAGCCTTACGCTGGATAAAAACTAAACAGCAGCTGAAGAAAAATGTCACCACTGGTTTGACAGCAGTGAGGAACTGGATGAAGCTAAACCATTTGAAATGTAATGGCTCCAAAACAGAGATCATGCTGTTTGGCAAGAATAACGTTTTTAGACCGGACCAATGGTGGCCGTTAAACTCAGCACCACCTCCGACCACAGTTGAGACTGTAATAAATGTGGGAATAAAATGTGATCCTACGTTATACTCTGCAAGCAAGCTCTTGCTGTACTTGGTACTTGTTTCCAAGTGATAAAAAGTCTCAGGAATTTTTTTTATTTACTCCCAACATCGGCCAAAAAAACGGTAGTTGCAGTTGTAGTGCTATCCCGAGTGGACTATTGTAATAGTCTCTATGCAGGAACCAACAAAAGTACTACAAAGATTACAGGTGGTGCAGAATGCGGATGTATGACGGTACAACGTGTACCGTCACAACACATCCCTTTACACCGCATCCCTTACAACGCAAGTCGTTACCACGACTTGCGTTGGGGGCGCGGATTTCGAATAGTATAATTTACTATTCTAACACCAGTCCCCGTAGACCCTAGGGAAGGTGTTGGGATAGTAAATTTACTATTTGTAATCCTTTAGCGCCCTCCAGCGCAAGTCGTGGTAAAGGTACCGCGTTGTAAAAACTTTGTGGTAAATGATGTTTACCGCAGAATGCAGCAGCAAGGTTGGTACTTAATCTGCCTAGAGATACCTCCTCTGCAACAACACTGAAAACCCTTCATTGGCTGCCCGTCCATAAGAGGATTTTGTTTAAGGTTCTTATCATTATCTATAAAACAGCAAACAATATCTCAACGTTAGAACTAAACCATACATTATCAACGTACTCAACGGTCATCCTCAGAGAACCTCCTAACAACACCTAAATTTAAACTTAAAGCCAGGGGTGGCAAGACACTGATAGCCATTGGGACAAAAGCCTGGAACTCCTTGCCTACCCAACTCAGACATACACAAACTGAACTCAATTTTAGTAAGACCTTAAAAATATGGATTTTTGGTATTCCAGAGAATACGGCTTTGTCTTTTCTCTGATCATCTATCAGCTGAGACTATGACAGTTTCTCTTTCTCCTGGAAGGTGCCCTTTCCTCTGCATCAGCGCCAAGATACTCCTTGGAGTGAACATTGCTCTTTACAAAAACTGCCTCATTCATTCATAGTTGGAGATGGTGGATTTCTTCTACTACTTAGGGGTATTATTCGACTCTAAAAAAAAAAATACATGTCCAAATATGGTAGCACCTCAAGTACATCAATGGCAAAATAGGGGCCCTATTTAAATTCATAGAAAAGCTAAGTTCCAAACCAATCGATGAAATTAAAAAGATCTATTAAGCGAAAACAACATCTGTTGTCTCTTACGGAGCTGCAGTGTGGGGAACTGCTAGTATAACTGTTTGACAACAAGTAGAGGACCGCTTTTGGAAGCTCCTGGTAGTTCTGTATGTCGATTTAGGTTCCGAATGAATTTCCTGATTCATGCCCTTATATATGTAAATATATTCTTAGAATGAAACATTGCTTTAATGCGTACAGCACCAATTCATCTTTTATGTGTACAACCAGTTCTAATGCATTTTTATGTATTTTGAAGGGGTTTTCACATTTCATGTGTACATATGTTTTAGATATGTTTAAACATGTTTTGAATTTAGTAAAGTTGTACATAAGAAAGTAGAGTGGGTGTTGTATGTCGATTTAAATTCCAAATTAATTTCCTGATTTTTGATCTTATACAGGTACAATTCACATTTCCCTAATATAGGCATAGACATCCAGTCCTTTTCTAGGCATAGCTCATGCTACCCAAATAAAGGCATGGCTACTTCCATCCGTTCATCTACGTCACAACGATTTCTTGGAAAACCAGACTCCTAAGCAGAAGGGACTTCCCCTAGCCTGGATATTAATTTCTCCAAGAAACTCATTATTATGCATGAACAACTATTCCTTAGGCGTTCATCCATGACGTTCATATGCCCGGCTTTTGCCTCAATACTGGCATTCCTTAATACCTTCAAGGTATAAATATACCTTCATTTGCTACAGCAAAGCACGGTGTAGTTCGGTGCAATTTGACTACCTACTTGCATGACGCAGCTCGCTAAAGCAAGTGCCGAAGACGCGCTGATCAGAAGCTGACATCCTCCTGCCGAGAATCCATATCTATCTCCAGTGCTTCCGACTCCCCTTGCAGGGTGTTGGGAAATCGAGTTCCGAGACAGAGATACCAACCTCTCTTATTCTAAGGCATGGAGCTGATTAGAACCTAGAGAAACCTTTGGCAATTCTTGGCAAAAATAAAGCTATGCTAAAAGACAAACACCTACTTCTTCCCTAGTACTAGAACTGGGTTAGATACACTAGGGTAGGCGTATTTTAGAAGCACCTGTTGAGTATTTTAGCCTGTGTTATATATGTATGTATTTTTACATGTCATAGCAATAGACAATGATTTAACAGTATTATTTTATATTACTGTTCTCATTGTATGCATTATGCTTTTCATTCTGTCTAACGATTGCAGCAGTTCACCTCTCTTGCATGAGAAAGAAGACTGTCAATAAACCCCTTTTTATTGAACTGATCGGCTGAGTGAAATAGTTATCTATTGTTTCCATGACTCTGAAGATATGTTTAGATTCTAGCGGAAACGAAGTTGTCATGTTTATGTGGTTGTCAGAAACGAATCCCTTCTTGTTTATTCGAGAACGTTTCTAGTGACCTCCGAGTTAGCTGGCACACACACAATTAAGTTTAGTATACTCGATAGAGACATACCAACCTCAGTCTTGCGTCAAATCTATAGTGTATATTATTACAATGCGCAGAGCCTATTGGGAATATAGGAACTACACTACATGGCGCCCAACATTTGGTAAGTCACTAATTTAACGCTAGATAATGGAGTAACTCAGTCGTGCTTTTCTCAAAGACCCCTTTTTTCCGTAATAGTCCAATAGACGTCTCAAGTGGGTAAAAGGGTAATATCCGTCATAGCTGAGGAGGACGAAAAATCCTATGTATTAGCTGTTTGGTTTGTTCAACGTTGAAGGATACAGTGTTCCAAAATATTTTGCACCTTATCTTTGTTTCCTTGAAACTTGCTCTGCAAATTTCATTAAACAATGTTGAATAATGGCAACAACACCGAAACCGGTGGAGCTGTGGCTGATCCAGCCGATACAGCTTTGAACTTCACAGGTTTCTAGGAAATAGACGAGGATGCTATATCCATTCCTCTAAATTTGAGGAAAGCCATCACTATAAAACTTATAAAACATGGCCTAACATCAAGAGGTGGTAGGGCAGTTTTTGTGATAGAGGCACATGAATATCACCAGACAGAGTTATTCTAGTCATGGATAGTCTTCCCAGAAGCAAATCCAGTAACACATGTGTTTCACTTCTACAAAGAAGATGATCCACCGGAGGAATACATTCCTTTCGAGGATATAGAAATTCTACTCGCATACCAGGAGCATGAACTCTGGTTTAAAGGCACCCTAAAACATTTAAATCACATTACCAGGCTCGGTCCACTAGGTAGACCAGGAGCAACATGGCCAGTTTTAGCCAGCTATACACCACATGCTGACATTGATGACATGTCAGATGTAAACTTACTAGCTCAACTCAAAGAGTTAATCAAAATCTATAGACAATTGGTTCAATATGTCATGCAGACTTTTACAGTCCAACCTACAATAATTATTCCCCAACAAAATTCTCACCAGGGGAGTACACTAAAAATTGCACTACTGATTTTACACTCACTTATAGGGAAATTACCTGGAAAAAGTGAACAAATTTCATTCTGGATAGTTAAAAAAATTACTCAAATCGAAGCAGTATTTCCTAATACTAGCCCACATGAGAAACACAGAATTTCAACAATCTGTTTACCAATGGGGATCACACCACATCTGGAGGACTGCACCACATGGGGTACAGTCTTTGCTGCTATCTACACTAAAACAGATGGTGTTCGGTCTATGGCGGTAATACCAGACGTCCTGAAACAGATTCAAAATGAATACGGGGCAGAGCCTGCTTTAAATTTGGGTATGAAACTACTGAAAGATTTCAAACAGGTCTCAGCAATAATATTAGCTAATATTAAAGGAAAAATAGCATCAGTGGCGATCTGCCAGAAGTTAAGGGAATTTGATGTAACTGAGCATCCACAAGACCTAGTTAGAATAATTGAAAAATCCAATGAAGAATTAGGTAGAGACAGTTTGGGCGGTAAACCAGTTAAACCCCAAATGTCTGAAAGTCCTGAAAAGATCTTTACCAAAAACACTCCTACACCTTCTAAACAGATGTGGAAAAATAGCAAACAAACTTCTAAAGAGAAGCATTCTCAATCCAGCGGTAGGTCTCCTCCAAAGGAGCCCCTGAAAGGAGGTATAACCTCAGGAATAGGGATAATTTAATAAAACCTGATAGATATCAAGATACTGATACATGTTCCTCTCGTTCCTTTCAGACTTAGTCATAGAAATCCAAAATAAGAGGACGGTCAGAAAACAAGGAAGAACGCGTGAAGTCCAAAGACGATCACCGCGTTCAGAAAAGCAAGAAACCACAATTTACCAAAAAGAAGGTAGCAGGTCTAAAAATCAGACATGCCAAGGATCTTTAGGACACAACTCAAGAACAGAGAATGGGCCCAGACAATGTTGGACAGAGTAGTGGAAGTCACAGTAGTGCACCAGAACCTGAAGGATCTTCTGCAGACAGTGGATTTGAATGAATTCATTCAAGTTCAAACTGCAGATACAAGGGTTAGTTCTCCCCATAGGTTGTATGAAATAACACTGCGTATGGAGGGAGACATACCAAGAAAAGTGAAAGGCCTCTTTTGGGAGTGACTTTCCAAGGGTTACAATATACTTCCAGCTGAAAAAGACTGGTCACCAACATTTGTCAGGGAGTGCCCATATGGCAAAGACATCATTATGCCAGCCTTCTCTAACCATATTCCAATTCATTTAAAATATACTTATGCCAGGATATGGAAAGTCGCCCAAATTCCAGCATTATATAAAAATCATGTAGGATGGGATGAGGATTCTCCTCATCATAAAATCCAGTTAAAAAATCAACCAACTGCAAAAAGGCAGTACCCAGTTGAGCAAGAAGCTAAAAAAACAGGTCAGGGAGATATTAAATCAACTTGAATACCAAGGGGTGATTAAAACATGCACCTCGTCAATAAACAATCCTTTGTTTCCTGTATCCAAACCAGACAATACATATCGTCTTGTATTGGATTACAGACATCTAAACTCTTATTGCAAAACATTTGCAGTGCAAAATTCACACAGTACAGCATTAATGAATAACATTGTGCGTAAAAAAATATAGAACCACATTAGATATTTCTAACAGTTTCTTCTGTCAAAATATTGCACCTGAAAGTAGGTATTTGACCGCTTTCTCATTTATGGGGACACATAGTCACTTTTGTTGTCTCCCTCAAGGATTCAAGAATAGTCCTGGGTTATTCTCAGCAAGAGTAACAGAGTTACTACAAACTTATGATGATGAAGCATTAGTATATGTGGATGACATCTAACTGAGAGATGATGACTTGGATAGGCACTTGAATAGGGTGAATACCATTATACTTGGATTCGCCTCTGAGGGTTATAAATTCAATTAAAAAAAATCTAGAATTGCCCATTTAAATGTCCTCTTTTTAGGATATGAACTTTCAAGAGAAGGAAAAAGCCTGGCAGCAAACTTTCTAGAAATGTGTGCGCTGCTCCACCCTCCAAAAACGTGGAAAAACCTACAGTCGATTCTAGGATTCTTAAATTTCAGAAGAAATTCCATTCTAAACTACGCAGAAAGGGTTGAACCTCTCTATGAACAAATAAAACCTGATTTTAAAGCGGTAAATTGGACTCAAAAACACATAGAAATTATGCGTTCATTGCAAACAGACATGTTAGCAACTGAACATTTACAAACATGCATAAACGTACGCAACTTAGTGATCTGGATCTTTCCAGGTCAAAGTGGATTCACCTACTTAACTTTTAACAAAGGTGAAAAAGTACCAATCACATATACATCACACTTGTACACAAAAGCAGAAATGAAATTCACTTCAACTGAAAAAAATTAGTTCTAACGGCTGTAGCAAAAGAAAGAGCCCTCGCACCGGGGAAACGCATCATGGTCGTAACTCCTGTACCTGCCTTAGAGGCAGTGACAAAAGCAAGCCTGCCAAATGCTAAAGCTTTACATCCAAGATAGATACAATGGGTTAATTCTCTTACTGCAACAGATGTTGAATACCTTTTTGATCCTTATTTGAAAACACTAGCATTTCTACAATACGAACAATAATATCCTCTGCTGACTGAAATTCTGCCTCTTGACCAGTATGAATGTATAATTTATACTGATGGATCAGCTCAACCCGCTACGTAGGGTAAACAAGCCTATAGTGCGGCATAAGCGATCGTTAAAGGTCGTTGGCACAAGGGCAAATTTAGACCAATGGTCACAAAAACTCAATCCTTAGGAGATTGTACAGCTCAGCGAGCTGAACTACAAGCCTTCAAGATGGCACTTGAAAACACGGATCGCGAATTCCCCACACTCATAGTGTGCGATTCTTTTTATTGTGTTCAATCTTTCAATGAATACTTGCAAAACTGGCTTTAAAATAGTTTCAAAGATGCAAAAGGTGGCACAATTAAACAAAAAATGCTTTGGGAACAAGTAGTTCAGTTATGTTTATGTTTATGTTTATGTTTATGTCGGTTTATATAGTGCCAAGTCACCGACAGGTCTCAGGGCGCTTTTGACCGCAATGACATCACAGCTCGGGCAGCAACAGGAGGCGAGCTAGGTCTATACTGAGCTCAACGCTGTTCTAAATAGGGTTGTCTTTATGGCTTTCCTAAAGC
The DNA here is from genome assembly GCF_964263255.1 of Lissotriton vulgaris. Lineage (NCBI taxonomy): Eukaryota > Metazoa > Chordata > Amphibia > Caudata > Salamandridae > Lissotriton > Lissotriton vulgaris. The sequence continues at coordinate 663,275,448 of NC_141687.1, forward strand.
GAAACAGGTTTCCTTCCTTGCGAAGAGCTTCCGGCAGCTCATTCCACATTTTGGGCAGTAGGACCGAAAAGGATCTCCCTCCTTTTGTTGCTAGCCTGAACCGAGGACATACAAGCAACTGAGCCTCGGAGGACCTTAGGCTTCTTTCGGGCCTGCATATGAATAGTCTTTCCTTGATATAGGAAGGGGCTTGCCCATAGATGGCCTTGTGGGCTATGCAGAGGCTCTTAAAAGCCGACCTTTGCGTCACTGGTAGCCAGTGAAGATTCAGCAACAGCGTGGATGCATGTGATCTCCTTGGAAGTCTGAAGATTAGTCTTGCCACGTCATTTAAGACTACCTGCAGTCTGTTTGTTAAGGCTTTAGGTAAGCCCAGGTAGAGCGCATTTCCGTAGTCCAGCCTCGACAGTATGGTGGCAGAAACTATTGTGCGGATCGTGGCCTGGGAAAGAAGTGGAACAAGTTTGCGCAGTTGTCTTATAATGCAGTTACAGGTACCTACTACCTCAGAGATTTAATTGGTCATTGAGAGGGCGCCGTCTATTCTAATGCCAAGACTTTTGACCACGATTGCTGGCTTAGGGGTGGGCCCTAATTCCTGGGGCCAGTAAAGGTCACACCAGGGGGAACAGGTGGATGACACAATTAACACCTCTGTTTTCTCGGGGTTAATCTTCAGGAGATTCCTGGACATCCAGTTAACTGTGTACCTAAGAATCTCCTGTGCCAGTGACTGGGCCCGTATGGTGTCATCTATGCTCAACAACAACTGGGTGTCGTCTGCATAGTTGAACACCCGACAGCCCATCTCAACCAAGGTGCTTATTAGTGGTTGCAGGTATAAGTTGAACAATAAGGGGGACAAGGCGGAGCCTTGGGGTACCCCACATGTCAGGTCTCCTGCTCCTGATACCTCCTCTCCCAGCTGAATCCTCTGGGTTCGCCCGGACAGGAAGGATTCCAGCCAGAGGTAAGCAGAGCCCCGAAACCCAAACCCGGCCAACCTATCCAGGAGTATGGTATGGCTGACGGTATCAAACGCCGCTGATAGGTCTAAAAGTATCAGGGCGCTTGGTTTCTTTCGGTCAGCCAACCCTCTAAGGTCGTCCAGTACCGAGAGCATGACTAACTTGGTGCTATGGTGGGCACGGAACCCTGCCTGCATCTCATGGAGCAGATGGTTAGACTCCAGGAACGCAGCCAGGGACTTCAAAACATGCTGCTCAAGCACCTTGGATAGAAATGGAAGCTGGGAGATGGGCCGATAGTTTTTTAATACTTTGGGATCGGCCCCAGCTTTCTTGATTAGGGGCTTCACTCGGGCCTCTTTAAAGCTAGCTGGCAGCTGTCCCAAGTTACAAGAAGGACTACAAAATACTCACGTGATACATACGCTGAGTCATCAACGTGATGGCGTTCACATTGAAAGTTAATCATGGGCTGATGAAGCCACGAAGGCAGCTGTACAAATGGCTTCCGTAGCTGCAATGACTTGTTCAAAAATAGACAACAAAATAATGCTAGCTGTAAATGCTTCAAGCAAAGACAGTGGTAAAACATTACTGAAAGGGTTTCCACTCAAATACTCGTATATAACCTATGTGAACAATGTTTTGTTTGCTCAAATCCCTGGAGTGGGGGCTACGGTAATTCCAAACTTGGAACATAGATTAGTACTGATTCTAGCAGCACATGAAGGGCTCGCCTCTGCTCATGCAGGTGTTTCCGCCACAGTATTGTAAATAAAACAGAGATACTGGTGGCCACGCATGAGGAAACAAACCAGAAACTATGTTTTGAAATGTCAAATATGCCATAAGATGAAAGTTTATACTGTGAAACGTCCTGCTCAGACGCCCCTGATAATTTCAAATAAACCATTAGCGTGTGTTTACCTGGACCACTGCGTCTCATACAAAGGGATAGTACCTATAAATATATCATGGTTGCAGTGAATTTGTGCAAAAACCACAGTTGATGGACAGAATGTAGAACAATGTCATACATTCACCCCAGTACAGAGATCTGGGCATAAATCCATTGTTTTTTTGCACTCCACACCACCCCAGTTCAGACATGGCCATATGCAAATCAGTCTGACCCTGTGCCTCATGGGAACAGTCCAGCCCGAACTACCAAGCCATGCCTTCCCTGGACCAGAAACAAGCTCCCGAGGACCGGCTTCTGGCATTCCAGCCGTCTTCAGCCCGGCTTGCTTGAATCCAGTGGTGTGGAGTGCATGGGACTCATGTCTGAGCATACCCAGCCGACTCGGGGTGACAAATGCAAAAACCACCGTTGATGGACAGAATGTATAACAATGTCATATTTTCACCCCAGTACAGAGATCTGGGCCTAAATCCATCGTTTTTCTGCACTCCACACCACCCCAGTTCAGACATGGCCATAAGCAAATCAGTCTGACCCTGTGCCTCATGGGAACAGTCCAGCCCGAACTGCCAAGCCATGCCTTCCTGGACGGAAACAAGCTTCCGAGGACTGGTTTTTGGGATTCCAGCCGTCTTCAGCCCGGCTTGCTTGAATCCAGTGGTGTGGAGTGCATGGGACTCACGTCTGAGCATACCCATCCCACTCGGGGTGACAAATGCAAAAACCACAGTTGAAGGACAGAATGTAGAACAATGTCATACATTCACCCCAGTACAGAAATCTGGTCCTAAATCCATCGTTTTTTTGCACTCCACACCACCCCAGTTCAGACATGGCCATATGCAAATCAGTCTGACCCTGTGCCTCATGGGAACAGTCCAGCCCGAACTGCCAAGCCATGCCTTCCCTGGACCGGAAACAAGCTTCCGAGGAGCGGTTTCTGGCATTCCAGCCGTCTTCAGCCCGGTTTGCCCGAATCCAGTGGTGTGGAGTGCATGGGACTCACGTCTGAGCATACCCATCCCACTCGGGGTGAAAATGCAAAAACCACAGTTGATGGACAGAATGTAGAACAATGTCATACATTCACCCCAGTTCAGAGATCTGGGCCTAAATCCATCGTTTTTTTGAACTCCACACCACCCAAGTTCAGACATGGCCATATGCAAATCAGTCTGACCCTGTGCCTCATGGCAACAGTCCAGCCCGAACTGCCAAGCCATGCCTTCCCTGGACCAGAAACAAGCTTCCGAGGACCGGTTTCTGGCATTCCGGCCGGCTTCAGCCCGGCTTGCTTGAATCCAGTGGTGTGGAGTGCATGGGACTCACGTCTGAGCATACCCATCCCACTCGGGGTGACATGCAAAAACCACAGTTGATGGCCAGAATGTAGAACAATGTCATACGTTCACCCCAGTACAGAGTTCTGAGCCTAAATGCATCTTTTTTTGCACTCCACACCACCGAGTTCAGACATGGCCATATGCAAATCAGTCTGACCCTGTGCCTCATGGGAACACTCCAGCCCGAACTGCCAAGCCATGCCTTCCCTGGATCGTAAACAAGCTTCCGAGGACCGGTTTATGGCATTCCAGCCGTCTTCAGCCCGGCTTGCTTGAATCCAGTGGTGTGGAGTGCATGGGATTCACGTCTGAGCATACCCATCCCACTCGGGGTGACAAATGCAAAACCACAGTTGATGGACAGAATGTAGAACAATGTCATACATTCACCCCAGTACACAGATCTGGGCCTACATCCATCGTTTTTTTGCACTCCACACCACCCCAGTTCAGACATGGCCATATGCAAATCAGTCTGACCCTGTGCCTCATGGGCACAGTCCAGCCCGAACTGCCAAGCCATGCCTTCCCTGGACCGGAAACAAGCTTCCGAGGACCGGTTTCTGGCATTCCAGCCGTCTTCAGCCCGGCTTACTTGAATCCAATTGTGTGGAGTCCCTGGGACTCACGTCTGAGCATACCCATTCCACTCGGGGTGACAAATGCAAAAACCACAGTTGATGGACAGAATGTAGAACAATGTCATACATTCACCCCAGTACAGGGATCTGGGCCTAAAGCCATCGTTTTTTTGCACTCCACATCACCCCAGTTCAGACATGGCCATATGCAAATCAGTCTGACCCTGTGCCTCATGGGAACAATCCAGCCCGAACTGCCAAGCCATGCCGGACCGGAAACAAGCTTCGGAAGACCGGTTTCCGGCATTCCAGCCGTCTTCAGCCTGGCTTGCTTGAATCCAGTGGTGTGGAGTGCATGGGATTCACGTCTGAGCATACCCATCCCACTCGGGGTGACAAATGCAAAAACCACAGTTGATGGACAGAATGTAGAACAATGTCATACATTCACCCCAGTACAGAGATCCGGGCCTAAATCCATCGTTTTTTTGCACTCTACACCACCCCAGTTCAGACATGGCCATATGCAAATCAGTCTGACCCTGTGCCTCATGGGAACAGTCCAGTCCGAACTACCAAGCCATGCCTTGCCGGGACCGTAAACAAGCTTCCGAGGACCGGTTTCTGGCATTCCAGCCGTCTTCAGCCCGGCTTGCTTGAATCCAGTGGTGTGGAGTGCATGGGACTCACGTCTGAGCATGCCCATCCCACTCAGGGTGACAAATGCAAAAACCACAGTTGATGGACAGAATGTAGAACAATGTCATACATTCACCCCAGTACAGGGATCTGGGCCTAAATCCATAGTTTTTTTGCACTCCACACCACCCCAGTTCAGACATGGCCATATACAAATCAGTCTGACCCTGTGCCTCATGGGAACAGTCCAGCCCGAACTACCAAGCCATGCCTTGCTGGGACCATAAACAAGCTTCCGAGGACCGGTTTCTGGCATTCCAGCTGTCTTCAGCCCGGCTTGCTTGAATCCAGTGGTGTGGAGTGCATGGGTCTCACGTCTGAGCATGCCCATCCCACTCAGGGTGACAAATGCAAAAACCACAGTTGATGGACAGAATGTAGAACAATGTCATACATTCACCCCAGTACAGAGATCTGGGCCTAAATCCATCGTTTTTTTGCACCCCACACCACCCCAGTTCAGACATGGCCATATGCAAATCAGTCTGACCCTGTGCCTCACGGGAACAGTTCAGCCCGAACTGCCAAGCCATGCCCTCCCTGGACCGGAAACAAGCTTCCAAAGACCGGTTTCTGGCATTCCAGCCGTCTTCAGCCCGGCTTGCTTGAATCCAGCAGTGTGGAGTGCATGGGACTCACGTCTGAGCTTGCCCATCCTACTCAGGGTGACAAATGCAAAAACCACAGTTGATGGACAGAATGTAGAACAGTGGATCTGTGTTCAAGGTTCATTTATATGTGGCCTCAGCACGTGGCTGACTCTCAAACTGTTATAAAAGATGTGCAAGTCTTTATCGGCACATACGTAGTTGGCACGCTACATTCTGACCAGTCCATCCAGAGGGAAATTCGGTTGTGGAGAGAAAAAACCAGGACATAAAGCAATCTATAACAGCTAGGGTATATGGTTTGGGTGACGAGTGGGTCAAATATCTTATAAGTGTCCAACGTAGTCTTAACAACTTGCCAAGAAGTTCTCTAGGGGGTATCACTGCATATGAGGTCCTTTTTGGGACAAGAATGATAGTCGCAGACCTTGATTGTCAGACATCAGTGGTGGACAACAAACATTTTGATATGAAATATCGTTTGACTGTTTTACAGGACTTAAATGAACTAAGAACAAAACAAAGCAACGTGATCCTGAAGGCAATATCCACTGGGGATAAACAGACCGTCCCAGCAAAGCCTGTCTGGATCCCAAAGCTTGGGGATCTAGTCAGAGAAAAGATTGTGGACAAGAAGGAATTTGGGCCTTCTTACAGACAACCAGTACCTGTCCTATCAATCCACAGATCAAGAACAATATTACTGCCGCCCCTTGCTGATAAAAAGGAGAACAGGTTTGTGTCCATCAACCTGATTAAACCTCACTATGTGGCCGATAATAAGCAGTAGGCCAAATGGACTCCGCCAATGTAGCAGGTGCACTAATCTGGCTATAATCCAAGAGGCTCAAACTGAGAGACTCATCATCTTTGAGGAATCTGCAGTGCGAAAAGAAGGACTATGCAACAAAGCTATGGAACTTGTACCTCTTGGAACCTGTTAGACCTAGCACCATTGGCGTGGGTCTCCCTTCCATTTTTGCTGTTGCCTCATGTATTTTTGCTGGTGTTAGATGCTTTGGGCACTGTGCCACTGCTATTCAGTGCCACAGTGCAAGTGCTCCCTATTGTAAATGGATGTATGAATCAGGGTTTCCATGTTTAGCTATTTTGATTTACTTGTCAGACCCCAGTCTAGTGCCAGGGCGTGTAATCCAAATGCTGCTGGTGGGCCTGCAGCACTGGTTGTGCCACCCACAGAAGCAGCCTTGTAAAATGTGTCTATGGTCTGCCATTGCAGAGCCTGTGTTCATTCTGGTACTGTCATGCTGACTGGGCAAGTGCACCCACTTGCCAGTCCATAAACCTTCCCTTTCATCATATCAGTCACCCCTATGGTAGGCCCAAGGGCAGGGTGCATTGTAAGTATAAGGAAGGACAAGCCCTGATGTGTGTGGCATGTCCTAATAGTGAATTGCAGCCATTTTCGTTTTTCACTATTGCAAGGCTACCTGTTCTCTATTGGCCAGAATGGGCTGTTAGAATTGTTACACTTTATAATCCTAACAGGCTCAAAGAACATGGTAGAAATTTGAGTTTAGTATGCCTGAACTCAGAATAATAAATTACATCTTTTAGTAAAGTTTATTTAAACATTCTGTGTTTGCAAATACCACTTTTAGAAAGTAGGTATTTGCTTGTCTAACCATTCAAACCTGCCTCTGCTAGGTTGTGTATTCCTATGTCTGGTTTATGTGAGTGACAGGGCTGGGGAATTCCAAGAGACAGGCTGAGTCACCCAGTGGTGAATAGAGAGATCTGCATCTAGAAGGGAGGGAGGAGTGCACCTGAACTCTGAATAGGGCTTTGCCTGCCTTCCACAATTCTGACTCCACCCCCTGGGTAGCAGCTGATGTCTCTGCTCTGCACACTGAAAGGAGAGAAGGAGTCCTGTAAACAAAGTGCTCCAGGACTGTACTTGCCTTCCACAATGCTGGCTTCACCTCCTGTGGGGCGTCTGATGTACATGCCCTGCACTGTGAAAGGAAAGGAGAAGTATGGTAAACAGAGTGTTTCAGAAATGGTTTGGACTGGGCAAAGGCCCCTCTCCCCTCAGAGAACAAAAGATTTCTGGGTATAAAGGTTGGGACCCTAATCCCATAAAATTAGATCACTTTTGGACTACAAGAAGAAACCTTTACTGAGGAGAGGAACCTGAAGAAACTGAGGAGAGACTATTCCCAAGCTGAAGTGCTGCTTGGGGGGTTGGCCTGCAGTGGTTGCCTTACTGCCAAAGGAAGGAGAAAGGAACGTTGTGCACTTTTCTTTCAACTTGTGAAGGACTTCCAAGGGCTTGGAAAAGAGCTTGCCTCCTGCTGAAGTCTCAGGGGCAACAGACTTCGCCCCCAGCTCCCCAGAGTTCTTGTGGAAGTGTCTGCTGCTGTTTTGGGCCTTCTGAGGAACTATGTGTCGCAAGGAGCTGGAAGCGTGACTCAACGAGAAGAAGCGTGTCGCCGTCGCTGTGCCTGCCGTCGCAACTCTGGAGAAAGGAGGGTGTCGCCGCTGGAACTGTCGCACTGCACCGCATCGGAGAGAAGGGTGCCGCAACGCAGAGGAAGTGTGTCGCTGCCGTCTCAACTCCAAAGAAGGAGGGTGTCGCCGCTGGAGCTGTCGCACTGCACCGCACAAGGAGAAGAATCTCACAACGAGGTCGGAGTGTGTCGCTGTCGCTGTGCCTGCCGTCGCAACTCCGAAACAGGAGGGTGTCGCCGCTGGAACTATCGCATTGCACCGCATCGACCAAGACCACCTTGCATCCCCGAGAAGCGCGCCGCCGTCAGAGTTGCTGCCATCACATCTTGGATGTCGCCGCTGTAGGTGTAGCATCGAGCGGAAGCTTCACGCATCGTGGAGAAGAGCGTCGCCGCTGGAGCTGTTGCCGTCGCATCGTAAGGGTGTTGCAGCTGCAGTCCACGCATCGAACCAAGGACTTCTCGCATCCCCGAGAAGCGTGCCGCATCTGGAAGATCTTCACATCTTTATTTCTTTTTATCTGAACTTTGCCGCATTTCCCATCGCTGCGACATTGCTTGTCGTGGAAGTGCAACTTAAGGTACATTGACGCAGAGTGTCGCATCTAAGAACTGAACTGAACTAAGCTTAATCTACCCTCTTAAAGTAATCATAGTGTGTATTTTTGTCGTTTATAGTCTTGTGGTAACTCAATATGAAGTCTACTTATTTTTATATAAAACCTGTGTGGTGCCCATTGTTAGTGTTGTCACTGGGTTACTGTAGGTGATCACAACTGCTTAACTTGCAACGCCTCTGAGATAAGTCTTGACTGCTCGTGCCACGCAACCAATAGGGTGAGCTAGGGTTATTTTAGGTGTGTAATCCCCTTGTCCTGACTAGAGTAGAGGGTCCCTATTTGTCACAAGTACCTACCTGTGCCAACCAGAGACCCCCAAATCTAACAAAACCCAAATAACAGTTTGTCAAGAAACACCTGTCTAAAATGAAGTAACAAATGATCAAGTAGTTCCAGCGATTTCAACAAATCCTAATGCAATCCCAACAATTGACAGAACTGCCTCTGGCTATTTAATTAACTTTGATACGTTTTCTGAGGATTCCAGCGAACCTGAAACGATGACAGCGAAAAGAACTTTTAAAGAGCAAGCAAATGACTTTTTTCATCACTTGGAAAAAACCTATTTGGTTCCACCATGGATTGAACTTTGGATTGTGTTGGGTGTACTTTTTCTTCTACTTTGGTTAGCTCTGGTAATAACTCTGGACATGCTGATAAATGGAAGATATGGTAAAAGGGACACAGCAAGTAAGAACATCAACTTTCTCTTCAAACCAAACAAATCATACCATCGTGAACAGACTTGTCATCAGTTAATATCACAGCTGTTCCTATACCAGGTGGTATAGCTTGGGACAGCACAGAATATGACATTTTTAGCCCTTCGGAGCTGTTGAAGATTCCAAACTTATTCAAGATGTCATTAAGTGACTTTGTTTCATCTAGTACATTTTCTGGTGATTGGGACTTTTTAGACTGTTAATAATATGATGTCAGACCTAGAAATGTCTGCAGTGTTCACTAATCATGAATATTTAGAAGGATCTTCAGACTATGAACAAATGTATTGTTATAATCACTATGGTCGTCATTTCTTGCACAACTCTGCAAATCTTAGAAATGTATTAATGAATAATCAATGGGAACATTGTCCTACGCCACCAAAGCGTAGCTCAAGAACTTTTTCCAATTAGTTTCTATGCTTTTCAGGGTTCAATGTATCAAATCCAGAAACCTTTTACTTTAAAAATGTAATCAAAACAGGAATGAAAAGTATGTTGACCAATACAAAACAAATTTATTCTGCAGCCTTTTATGCCCAACTGTCTAAAATAGGTTTCGTCTTTTGGAAAGACAGCGTTGAGACAAAATCTGTCTGGGGCACAAAAGATTGGGAAGTACAGGGCGTAGAAGCGTTATTTAGACCCTGCATCATCCTGGAGTAAATTATGTTTTTGAATGACACTGTCCAACAAACATCTTGCCTTGGGTTTGCCAAGATCAAAGACATGAACAATCTGTCCATACCTACACCCACACCTGAAAGTAATAACACTTCAGAGGGGGAGGTCGACGGACATACTACTTTGCATCACAACTGAACAGATCCAGATTGGAATAAATGGTTGATCAGACACAAAGAACTGTCAAGATAGATTCCTGAACAAAACACATGGTTTCACATTCACTAGGCCAGACCCAAGATATGTTCAAAAACAGCATCCTGGAATAGTAAAACATACAGTGTAGGGAAACTGTGCCTTGATTGGTTACATAGAGCTACACTAAAGGATATAAAGCAACACTTATCTTTACTTAAATATGGTGCTGATCTTAGGGAATTCTTGCTAGGACCAAGAAAACCGCGTCGTAAACGTTTTATTTATGCCGGTATCTATGCTGCTTATAATGAAGCAAGGAAGATTAAGCAAGCAGAAACAGCAGAAAGAATATGAGAAATTGATTGTATTAATTTAGAGAACTCTCTGTAGTTGACAATGAGTTAACAACTCTGTCGTCCAGGATATATTCATTGGACAGCATAGTGTCTTCTGCCATAGACATCATGAAACAGGACTTGGTCATGTTGCAACATGGTCAGTCGCAATTACCTTCTATCATGCTATTAGGCTGGACGTTGCAAAACCTTTGCTCAGGCTATGTGCCTTGGCGTTTCATCATTACCACGTCACTGTTTTCAGAATTTAATCTCACTGATAAACAGATCAAATTAGCATAAAGGGGAACAGACTATACGGTGCTGAGTATTGAAAAACTGGAAAGATTGCTATTTACTGTAGCAGAAAAGCCAGCTACTGAATGGATAATACATGGAACAATAACTCTGACTGTTACAATTTTCTATTTTCAGTATTGCCTAAAACACATACCAGTAGGCACATATGAAAGGTTGGGTAAAGAATACATCAAGACATCCTGGGAATTACCTTACACACACAGATGTTGGAGTGGGGGACGTGAAGTGTTTCTTAGTGGTAAAAACTGTGAAAATGCACTAAGTATTCTCTCCTTTGTCAGGGTATAAACTTACATGGAGCCTGCGATGGTTCCTCTAACAACTTATCCTGCCACCTGCAAGGTTAACCGGCCTCATTCGTTGATCCAATATTTGGACATCTTTCAAATGTGAGTTACCTCATGATCACAGCTGCTGTGTCATGTTGCCCGGTATACCATATCTAATGACTGTGTCAGCCAGGGTCACTTGCTGTATGCAAGTATTGTTTTAAAAAACCAAGACAGACAGGGAGTCGCCTTTATAGCCTTCACTGAACATCCCTTCTATACGAATTGATACTTTAAGCAGAATGAAAGCTATTCTTTTGCAAAAAACTGTGCCACTGACCTCGGCCAAAGAGACCTATGATCTGCAAGTAGTAAGGACTTCTGCTGAGATACATGCCCTCTTAACTAAAAACTGCCCTATACATTTCTCGGAAATGTTAAGTTGTATCTTGAACATGTCTGATACGAGCGGTATTGTACATCTATTTAAGAACGTATGTTCCGGACTGTTAGCTTTTTTTCAAGCAGTCCTAGGATTATTTCCAAACTTCGTGCACTCTGTGTTTGGCGGACTGCCTCTCCTCTTGGGACTTGTTGCGGGGATACTATTTGTGCTCCTTCTGCTACGATATGGCAAGCCAAATCACCAGCGCCACTCCAAGCACCATAGAGAGACCTCTATTGAAGATGAAGTGTTTTGAGCACATCGTCCAAATTCTGGGATTAATTTGTTTACGAGAATAAATACCACATGGTTTCTGTCATTCAGACCAATCTGGCAAGATTGCATCTTACCTGTTCTACGCTACCTGCGATGCAGAGAAGAATGCGTGCTAGACATATGTCTAACAATGGATGTTGATACTTTGCTGGACCCGGTAACTGCCCAATCGGAGTGTTGTCCCCAAAGTCTACCAATTCTGATGACGGCATTCATTGAGATCTCACAGACGCAAAATGCTGATGCTGAGGTACGAGAGGAAACTACAGGCACACAGGTAACATCCGACTCGAACATTGCTAATGCGACCAATGCTGAGGGGAATGCTTCACATCTATGTGCAGTTAATCTTCTAAACGAGGTAATCCAACTGTCACCTACAATGATAGATGGCTTTTTTACAGACTTAGAAGATTTCATGTTTTCTCCAAGCGCTAACACTGACTTTTGAATTTGGCACACAGTGTTCTGAGAGTCTTTGAATTTGACTTTCATTTTTTTTTTAAACAAATCATTTTTTCCTATGATTAAATGTTTTCTAACCAAATTTTTATTTTTCGGTTTTTGGCACAAAGTAATCTGCTTAAAGTAGAACTATTCATAGAGAAGAAGAATTCTTTGAATACTTCCAGAGACAATATTTGACCTTTTCCACATACAAACAGTTTTATGTAATCTGACATGAAATGCTTTCGGCCTTTTTTCTTCTGTATTTACGAGCCATTTCATAAATGTACATTTTCGTGCTTCATTCATTTAGCATCCAACTGTAAATATATGCTTAAAATGAAACATTGCTTTAATGCGTACAGCACCAATGCATCTTTTATGTGTACAACCAGTTCTAATGCATTTTTATGTATTTTGGAGGAGTTTTCACATGTCATGGGAACATATGTTTTAGATGTTTAAACATGTTTAGAGTATAGTAACGATGTACATAAGAAAGTGGAGTGGGTGTTGTATGTTGATTTAAGTTCCAAATTAATTTCCTGATTCATGCCCTTATATAGGTACAATTCACATTTCCCTTATATAGGCATAGAAATCCAGTCCTTATTTAGGCATAGCCCATGCTACCCAGATACAGGCATGGCTACTTCCATCCGTTCATTTACGTCACAATGATTTCTTCGGAAACCAGACTCTTAAGCAGAGGGGACTTCCCCTAGCCTGGATATTGATTTCTCCAAGAAACTCAATATTATGCATGAACAACTATTCCTTAGGGGTTCATACATGACGTTCATATGCCCGACTTTTACGTCAATACTGGTATTCCTGAACCCCTTGAAGGTATACATATACCTTCACTTGCTATAGCAAAGCACGGTGTGGTTCGGTGGGGAAACAGCCTTAATAACGAAGCCTTTACAACGAATGAACTGAACAACAAATTCCAAACAACGACCTTTCCATTAACCACTACATCATTGATGACAACGACTTTCAACACTCTAAGCAACATCCAGGGCTACCCAGTGGAGCGTGAACCTCTCGGCCCCTTACTTTACAGTCCAACTGGGGACAGGATACTGTAGACCCTCACCCTTTTTGTTAGCGTGAATAGGGTGCCAACAAGAACTTTTTTTTTTACCGCAATGTAGTGTGAGTTATGTCAAAACTTTCAAAGGCACTTTCTTTATCACACTTCCGCCACACGCACAATCGATTTTTATTTTAACACCATTTTCAGGAATGGTGAGCATTATAGGCATTCTTTAATACACCATACCACAAAAGATGTTTATTTTATAGCGTATTTAATTTGAAACAGAGTGAATTACATCCAGATTCAGACAGTTAGTTTTCTTATTCATGTTCTTGCCTCATCACTTTGCAAACAGTCTACCCCACCATGAGCTGAATTTTCAAAGTTTATTTTCACGGGACTCGAACTAGTTTGAGGGAAATCACATTGACTTTGCTTCAAGTAGTTTCCGCAAATCAAGCATCTCGTTTGACCAGCAGGGGGTGGACTTGCATAGCAAACCAATGTTGGTATTTAACAAGAACACTGGAGCTTATTAATGTCTCATTGTAATTCGCCCGTCTTTGTAAAAAATGAATATCTAATTGATAATTTGATACTTTAAAGATTATTAAATTAAAATCGCTTATTATAAAAATCATGTTTAATTTAATTACGTTTTTCCGTGTTTCAAACATGCGTTTTTTTAAGAACACAGTGGTATTTTCGGGGAATGAGCCAATTGAATAATATTCATAGTTTGGGAAGTCGTTGTTAAGAATGTATCGGTTTTTCTTTTCTCGTGGTTTAGAATACGTGGTTCAGGAATTCGTTGTTAAAGTAGTAGTTGTTAAACCATATAACCGGTTCGGTGCAGTTCGACTACCTACTTGCACGACGCAGCGCGCTACAGCAAGTGCCGAAGGAAGCCAACTCTCCAGCTAATGCGCTGATCAGAATCTGTCATCCTCCTGCCGAGAATCCAGCTCCAGTGCTTCCGACTCCCCTTGCAGGGTGTTGGGAAGTCGAGTCCCAAGACTAAGATACCAACCTCTCTCATTCTAAGGTATAGAGCCGATTAGAACATAGAGAAACCTTTGGCAATTCTTGGCATAACTAAACCTATGCTAAAAGACAACCGCCTACTTCTTCCCTCGTACTAGACCTAGGTTAGGTACACTGGGGTAGGTGTATTTTAGAAGCACTAGTTGAGTATTTTAGCCTGTGTTATTTATGTATGTATATTTACATTTCATAGCAACAGACAATGCTATTACAGTATTATTTTATATTACTGTTCTCGCTGTGCGCATAATACTTTGCATTCTGTCTAACGATTGTAGCAGTTCACGTCTCTTGCATGAGAAAGAAGACTGTTCTATGAACCCCTTTTTATTGAAACGCCCATCTCTCTATTGCTATGCAACTCTGTAGAAACAAAGCTTGCATGATTGGCTGAGTGAAATAGTTATCTATTTTTTCCAGGACTCTGAAGATATGTTTCGATTCTAGGGGAAACAAAGTTGTCATGTTTAAGTGGTTTTCAGAAACTAATCCCTTCTTGTTTATTCTAGAAAGTTTATAGTGATCTCTGAGTTAGCTGACACACACACAATTAAGTTTAGTATACTCGATAGAGACATACTGACCTCCGTCCTATGTCAAAACTAAAGTGTACATTATTCCAATGCACAGAGCCCATTGGAAATATAGGAACTACACTACAGTAGGCGCTCCTAAAACCTTTTCCTACTTTAACACCTTCGCTGCTGCGGCAATCCCGCCGCAGCGCTATGGGGGAGAGGGGACACGTGGCGCTTCCAAGCTTGTGACAGAACCGCTCCATCAAGAGCCTCGGGCGCGCTGTGCTTGTGACGGAGCGGTTCCGCCACGGCCCCGCCTGCTCAATGGAACGCCCAGCACAGGCACGGAATCCACGCCGCGCAGACGCGCTGAGCGGGCCGTGACGGAGCCGCTCCGTCACCAGCACAACGTCACCGAGGCTGGTGACGGAGCGGTTCCATCACCAGCATGGAAGGTGATAAATGCCATGTTGAACTAGATGTTCCTTTCATATCGGACCAGATTCTTTCCGCCCATCCCCTTGTGTGGCACTCAGTGTTTTGAAGGGATCAGTTGAAGCTTACACAAGATATCCTGAGTGATTTTCTAAAGCTTGATGGCTTAGCTAAAGCAAAGTGGCTTCAATTTGTCAAGAACAACCTCTATAGTATTGTCCAGGCCAAATTATTTTACGAACCGACTATGTGTAACTCCATCTCAAGATCGGAACTAAAAGAACTGTTGCTAGAAAAGCAGAGGAGAGAGAGATTGGAGTCCAATTCTACTAAGTCTAAGGTTAAATTATACTTGTCGACACCAAGAATAGATCCAACGGTTTTCTCGTACCAAGCCTTTCAATGAGGAAAGGCAGACTTACATTGCTCCACTAATGCGCAGTCTGAAATTTAAAAAATGTCGTCTAGCTCTATACTTTAAAGTCATTACCCGCTATTTTTTGTACTCCTTTGTCCAGTACTCATTAATTAAGAGGAAACAGAATCTGTGCTGTGTGACAACGTGAGTAAGATTACTGCTCTCCGTATGTGTCATATTGCCATATATTAAATTTGTATATGTGCTTTAGATATGAACTAGTAAGCATATGTATTTTTATATTTTTAAAACTCTTTTATGTAATTTTATGAATGGAATGTTTACATTTTATTCTACATAGTATACTTGTATGCTGATTATTAAAATTGGCAAAATAAAGTGATTTTGATGATGACATTGTTTTATTCTGTATGGAGAGACTGAAGAAACTTAAACATGCTCACATATCACACGTTGCTCACCATTTTGACTGTACTGCACTGTAAAGCATTAAACTAATGGCAACTTCTGTTTCACTGGAAAACATGCCTAGCATCACTCAGAAGTTTTATTCTGCTGTGAAACAGGCAAGATTGACCAATCGCATCAAACATGATCTTACCTCACCTGCTAAATTGTCTTCCTATATATCTAGGGAAAATGTATTAGAAAAAATATGGCTCTATGCCCTTTTGTGGAGGAAAATAACATAAGAATACAGAACTTAGATGCAAAATGGCGCTCCATGGAATCTAGAGTTGCTGAGCAAAGAATCAGTGATCATCAGGATGAAACTTCCAATATTGTGGCCATACAGAGAGAGAGTCTCTTACTTAAAACTCATGCTGAAGACATTGAAAACAGAAATATGTGCAATAATCTTTACATTTATGGCCTTCCTGAAGATGTTGAGGGCAATGATCCAGTTTCCTTCTTTATCGATTTCTTGTCATAGATTTTTAGTTTTCACACTTTGGCCAAACTCAACATACTACATGCTCATAGACTTGGTCATAAAGTCTCTGCTTCAGTTAAACCAAGGGGAATCATCTTCCTGGTATTCATGGACCTTCTTAAAGTTTTACAAGCTACCTAAACTTTAAAACATATTTTTTGGTGAGTTCAGAAGTTATTTTTTTATGCAAGATGTCACCAAGTCTACTGCTGACAAACAAAAGAAATTCATATATTTTCAACCAAGTCTTGAAAATATGGGAGCTCACTTTGGCTTGTTTCATCCATGCACTTTTAAATCTCCCATATAAAGATAATTTGTTTACCAACCCAGATCCTGCCCAGCTTAAGAATTTGCTTCAGTGCAACTTCCCTACATCCATAGAGACTGCTGGTCCCTCTAGCCATTGATTTATTTTACTGTGTGTTCTTTATTTTTTTATACTTTGTGTTTGTTATACATCTATTGATGACAACTCACAGTCAGAAGTATTTTACTATTTTGTTCATTAACATTTATTTTCATGCCTTTAATATTATCTTCTTCTCTTTACAGGTTATATATTGCCTTCTTCACCATCCTGTTGTCTTTAGTAGTGTGGCATGCATAGCTCTTTGCGTCTGCCCTCATGAGGTGCTGGCACCACCCCCTCCCTTGTGTACAATTACAAACAGGTATTCCCTTCAGTCATTATGGTTATGGCTTGTACTGTCTTCTTTCATACATTCATGTTTATTTTCTGCCTTATTTCGAGGCTGTCTTCCAGTTTCTTCCTTCCCTTTTTCCTGCTTTTTCTCTTCCTTTCCTAGCCACCTTTGTATATCTCTTTACTTAGTTTGGATCAGTTTTTTGTCTTAACCTGTTTCAAATTGTTATAATTCTGAGTTATTTCTTGGAATGTCAATGGTTTCAATAATCTTATTAAATGACAGATTATTCTCTCCCACTTGGTGGAATACACTCCTGATATAGTGCTTCTTCAAGAAACTCACCTCCTAGATTTAGAAACACATAATCCTAAATGATCAAGGGTGAGTACTGTCTTTGTTTCCTCTACTACAGCAACAAATGTGTGCTATTGTTCTTTGTAATGAGCATATTGGTGTTTCTGCTCTCTCACAAGCAACTGCTAATGAGGGTAGATGGACTATTACTAAGCTTACTGTTAACAAAATTCCTTCAACTATTTTTAATACTTATGGGCCTACCCAGATTGATTTTTCATTTTGGCCTGATGTTGAGAAAAAAATACCTTCAGCTTGATGAAGAGTTATTTCCTTTGGCCATGAGATTGTATGGAGAAACATCCTCAGTTAAGTTTATCCCTCATAAAATTAACAAAAAGTTATTACATCTTTCACATGACTCCTGGTGGTTGTGTAACAGAACAACCTGCAAATACGCTTTCTTTTCCCCACCACGTTACTCTCATACCAGACTAGACCATTTATTCATAAGAAAACATCTTTCTCAACATCTACCTTAAATAGAAATTGCTCCAATAGTAACTTTAGATCATGTTCCAATAATAGCCAATCTTGATTTGTTACTACTCTCCAAACCTCCTAATAGATGGTGATTTAACAACACCTTAATTACGGACACTCACTTCTCTTGCATTCACTTCTGACTTATTTTTTATCCATAATAACCCTCTTCTTTCTCCACAGTTAGTATGGGACACCTTAGAGGCTACTACACGTGGCTTTATTATTGGTTAGGGGTGGGCGGCAAACTTCACACCGCCGGGAGAGTTGGCGGAGTTTTGCAACTCCGCACTCCGCTTAAAGCGCAGAAATCATCAACAAGTCCGCCCACTACTGTGTAGCAGAGTTTACCAGCGCTCAACCCTAATTGGCTCCAAATTTGATTGTGATGGTGGCAAAGACGCTCCTGTACACTAAAGCACGACACTTGTGAAGAGGTAGTTTTCATTGGTTGAGACTGACAGAGCCTCAACCAATGAACATCACTTTGCAGTAAACCAAAGAGGGAGGACATCAGTGGACTGATGAAAACATCGGCAGGCGCATGTTCTTTTGCATTTCATTCTCAAGTTCTAAGGAGGCTGTTCTGTCTGCAAAGCAATGTCAGCGCAGTATTACTTGTGATGCGTCGCCATGGCACAAATGAAGGAAGGTACTGTCAGCACTACTGGTAGCTGTTTGTCCGGATTAGACAGTTCTTAGAGAAATGGACCATGATAGCCAATAGATGCTCCAGAGATCTGATGATGCTAATAGTGGAGACTGGCAAAGAGCTAACCTCCACTTTAAAAAATGAATTAATGGAATTAGAAGACAAAATAAAAAAAAGTTAATGCTCTAGAGGATGCA
The DNA here is from genome assembly GCF_964263255.1 of Lissotriton vulgaris. NCBI lineage: Eukaryota > Metazoa > Chordata > Amphibia > Caudata > Salamandridae > Lissotriton > Lissotriton vulgaris. Next base: position 663,293,988 of record NC_141687.1, read on the forward strand.
AAGAAATATTAGAAGAAGCTGATAGAGAATTGTCTTCATTTACAGAATGCCTGGTTAAACGTGAGACAGATAAACAAAATAAAGATATTCAATATAATTCTCGCTCAAAAACATACCCGTATTTAACTGAGAATTATTATAATCAGGACCAAAACCAAAATGAGGATTTTTCAAGAAATCAAAATGTTCTTACTTTTTTCTGACACATCAGATTCTGATGGTAAAGGGAGTGCATATCATTTTGATCAACAAGGACGACATACTCCTTTTGACTCCAATCAAGGCAGGATGCAACCTTTTTTAGCCCAGCGTGGCACTCACAGAGACAGACAGAAATCTCTCTTTTAGACCCACTTCAGTGGCAATTTTCAAACCCAATACTACCAACTGAACAACAAATACATGTTGGAAACCAGGAATGGCCAGTATTGGAGACAGAGAATTTGATGCCCATTTTCAATTTACCCTCTGTATTGTTATACACTTTCTGTAACTGAAACAGTGCTCATTAAAGCAGCAGATGAAATTAGATACACACTAGACAAGGGAGGAGCGGCAGTCCTGATATTTCTGGACTTGTCAGCGGCTTTCGACACGGTCGATCACAACATCTTGATCGACCGTGTTGCAGCCATAGGGGTGAAACACAAAGCCAAGGCCTTGATTGCATCCTTTTTACATAACCGGTCTCAAACTGTTAAACTGGGTTCTTTTTATTCATCTCCTCTTTCCCTTCCCTGCGGTGTTCCACAGGGCTCCTCGCTAAGTCCTACTCTATTTAACATCTATGTGTCGGACTTGGCGAGTGTGATAAAGGAATATGACATCAGCCTTACCAGCTATGCTGATGATACTCAGTTAGTCCTTTCAATACACCGGAATGGAGACAGGGTGGCCGCCAATTTTCGGGAAGCAATGTTGTCCATCAGCTCATGGATGGCGGCCAACTGTCTCAAACTGAATTCCAACAAGATCGAGATTATGTTGTTTGGCAAGTTAGAACCCTGCTGGTCCCCTCAGTGGTGGCCAAGTGAACTAGGCCCCCTGCCTATACCTGTGAAAAAAGTAAGAAACCTTGGAGTCATCTTCGATGATCGGCTTATCTTCAAACACCATGTAAATAATGTTGTCTCCTCATCCTTTTTCATCTTGAGGAAAATTTTAAAAATTCTACCCTACATACCTATTTCGGCGGCAAAAACCCTTATCACCTCCCGGGTATTTTCACAAACTGATTACTGTAATGCCCTTCTCCTTAATGCTCAGGCAAAAGTGCTTAATAAACTTCAGTTGGTGCAGAACGCTGCGGCCAGGGTACTGCTCCACATTCCAAAACATCACTCAATTTCCCCTTTTATTCACAATCTGCACTGGCTCCCAGTGAGAAGTCGCACAAAGTTCAAGGCTCTATGTATAGATTATAACGCTATTAACAATACAGGACCTCAGTTCCTCAAATCAGTATTTAAACCTCCGGAGGCACCAAGAACTCTCCGTTCATCTTCAGCCCATCTTTTGAACGTCCCACCCACAAGAAAGGTCAACTGGGGTGACAGACGCTTTATAGTGGCTACTGCCAGACTGTGGAACTCACTCCCTCTGTGTATTAAGATCTGCCCCATGTTATTTAGTTTTAGGAAACAACTTAAGACCTGGTTGTTTACACAATAGATGCTTTAGTTTGTGCAGTTTCTGATCTTTATAGCGCCGAGACACCTCCGGGTATTTGCGCGCTAAACAAATTGCAAAAATAAATAAATAAATAAATATGACCTTATTGTTTAAGGGTCTCTCTTTTGTGCCTCATAAGCCAAACAAAGTGTTTTAACTTTATCAATACATTAAGACTCAAAAAATTCTTTGCAGGTAAGAGACACAAAATCTGTCTCCTTTGAATTTATCGGGCCTCTTGAAGCCATCCACCTTCATCCCCAATAAGGTCCCGAAGTTGCTGTTTTCTAACATGCTGTTCGTAATCGTCTGGACAGAACCACATAATACCTTCTTAAACTTAGCTACAATTGAATAAAGTCGAATTTTAATCTCTTCAAAAAAACCACTCATGAGTAATCTCTTACAGTTAAAAATTGCAATAAAGGAGGAGGCATTGTTGTATTAGATACTCAACAGTATAGACAAAAAATGGTTGTGCTTATGAATGACTCTAATTTTTACACTAAAATCTCTTGTGACCCCACAAAGAAAATAGCGTGCACAATTCAACATCTTACTATAGATGCATTACAACCAGGCATAATTTGTGATAAAGAGTTTGAGTACCTTAATATAATTGACACCAAGATGCCATGTATTTATGGAATTCGTAAAATCATATAGATATCACAGATCCACCCTATCGCCCCATTGTCTTCACGATTGGATTGATCACGGAACCCCTTTCAAAATACACCGATAGTTTGCTACAACCAAACATATCTAAAATTCCAACATACATTATGGATACAAGAGACATTATTAATAAAGTCGAAAACTTACCATTCAATTTTGAAACCAATATTTTGGTATCATTAGACATAGAGTCCTTGAACAGAAATATTCCACAGACGGAGGCTAAAGAGGCAATAGCATGGTTCATAGATACACATAATATCAAGTGTCCCAAGACTTTTCTACTTCAAGGCCTAAAAATTGTATTAGCAGAAAACACTTTTGAATTTTTAAAAGCCCCTATATAGACAAACTAAAGGGGTAAGTATGGGGCATCAGTAGCCCCATCGGTAGCCAGCATTTATACGGCATTGTGTGAAGAGAAAAATATTGACAATGAAAACACACTCTTCTTCAAATCAGTGACACATTGGTCATGATATATTGATGACATTTTTTTCATCTGGACCAACACTGCAGACAACTTACAGAATTTCTGGAATGGTTAAATCTGTGTGACGCTAACTTGAAAATTCCTGCCCCACCCCAGCCAGATTCAAGTCAAATTCGTAGATATACTAATCCACCGCAACATTGATAGAAAGGTTTACCTTTTCTTTACGAGTATTCCTTTAGCACAGTTTCTATTATTATGACAAACCTGCTCTAATTTACAAGACTTTGACTCACAAGCGATAGCCATGAAGCAAAAATTTCGAACAAGAGGGTATCCAAAGAATCTAGTCAGAGAGTCTTACAAAAGAGCTAGATTTTATGACAGGGATGCTTTATTGAGATCACATACTCGCCCTACAGTTACACAACTAGTTTGTGTTATAAAACATTCGACCATGAATGAAACAGTTAGACAAATAATAAATTCCAACTAGCACATTTTAAGCAGTCATAACAATCAAGAGCCCGAACTCCCTAAGCCTTTATTTGCCCACCGTCACAATAAGAACATCAAAGACACGATTGTACACTCTCATTTTTCTGAAGGTTCTTTGTTTATTCAAAAACAATTGATGGCTCTTTACCAGTGAGAGGAACTTTCAAATACACTCAATACACGGAATGTGACTCAGTGATTGAAGGTGACATGTTCACCCATAATGGCTATACCATGTATCCCAAAAAAATACAAATGTAAAACAAAAAATCTAATCTAACTTTTACTTTGTCATTGTAACCTAGGTTATGTAGGTGAAACGTCTTGTTCCTTATATACTCGTCTAACCTAACGTCGATCCATACATCAAAACTGGCTGCGTCTTTAGTCAAATATTATGACATCAGGTGGCTTATACTGATGGTCTTGGTAATCAAGTTCTTCTTCATTTTGAATCTATTCTATCCACATGGCCTCCACGAGAGCGTGAATTTGGGTTTTATTTTTATGCACATTTTCCCTCTTCATGTCTATCACTAATTTACGGCAAGAGCGCACATTCCCTGACTATGAATTGGGGTGTGATGAACTTAGTTTGGTGATAGTGACTTTTTCCCTGTTACTATTCTTTTTTTCTTTTTCTTTCACTTCTATATTCACACAGTGATAGGGTTTAACCATTGACTATGTGTTTGTTTTAACCGAGACTCAGCATATATGTCTTTTTATTTATTTCCCTTTTTTAATTTTAGTCATTGGATTTATTATGGCTTCCTGATGAAGGCACTCTGTTCCCCGAAACGCATGTATATACTATGAAGATCCATCACTAAATCAAAAGCCACTCAATTGTAGTTTTCGATTTATTGTATTTTTCATTGATCATTTTTCTATCATTACTTTCATAACATTGTAATTAGTTTTCTTCATGATTGATTGTACAATTGTTCCTATATGGACCATATGTATAAGATATATGGCTTTGTTTGTTGTATGCATTTATCATCGTCATGTTTGTCGGTATTGTTGTGATGTAATTGCCTCATGTATGTCTTTCTAAGAAGTATCACAGAACCTACAGTGGTCATTTTAAACAATTGTGTATGAATAAAATGATTTTTTATTGATAATTGTTGTACACTGAATCTGTAAACATCATTTTTCTTCAATAATTATATCTTCCCTGCCCTGGGAACTTATATCAGTAGCAGGGGGTCCTTGTATCTACACTAGAGAAATACTGGTTGCTACACAAATGTAAGCTCCTTGGGATCATTGTCATTCTGTTGCTAAATCCATCAGCAATCATAACAACACACACATATGTATGAACGCAAAGTAATTCTTTATTGACAAGAACTACAATACAAATGCACAAGTTTGCCACAAGACTTTCTCCTCCCTCGGCTCCTCCTTCCATTTCTTTTCTTTCTACCAGGCCCACTCTCCATCTCCCTTCATCCCCTCTTCTCTGCCAATGTCATAGACTGAGCTGGCGTTGTGCGCTGGGTCTATCATGGCGGTCTGGGGGTTCCACGGTCTCTGTTGAGATCTGCTAGGGAAATTCCTTGAGTTGTGCAGGGTCTTTAGAGCAGTTTCAGAGGCTGGGGAAATACCAAAAGTACCAGAATGCGTTGGTTGAATCACTCAGGATATATTCATAACATGGGTGGGTGCAAGTTATGTCGCATTTCACGCTTTGTTCTAATGTTAGAATATGCACTCATGTTAACAGGAGGCTGTTGTGTCTGCAATGCATTTTGAGTGTCGTCAAAGCAGTGTTCCTGAGGAGTCAACATAGTGCGAACTAAGACAGGTATTTTCAGCAATACCAGCAGCTACTGCAAAGATAAGCTTCTTGGGATCATTGCGCACATATGAAATGAACATAAACTAATGCTTTTTTGGCAAGAACTACAGTACAAATGGACAAGTTTGGCACAACCCTTAACCCTCCCTTACCTCCTCCTTTCATTTCTTTTCCTTCTGCCAGGTCCACTCTCCTTCCCCCTTCTTTCCCCCCTTTCTGTCGAGATTTAGACTGAGCTGGCTGTGTGTGCCTGGTCTATCATGGCAGTCTGTGTGCACCACTGTCTCTGTTGAAAGGCCTCTATGACATTTCCTTGAACAAGGTGGGGTCTCTAGAGCAGTCCCTGAAAGACCAGTTAGAGTTGGTTCAATCTCTCGGGGATATATGCATATATGTGATGCTTCTCAGAGCTGTCTTAGTGTGATATCTCAGTAAAGTGCCACACCAGCGCTAAAATCTCATGACATTCTCTTTGTGCAGTGGTCTCTTGATGTGTGTGTTTCTGTGGGTCATGGACCAGGTCACCACTACTACACCTGGTTGCAGAACTCTATGGAATTTGGCAGAGTTTTTCAGTATCTCCCCTAAATTCTGCGGAGTGAAACCTCACGAGCTCTGCCCAGGCCTATTCTTGATTATGTTTCTAACAAAAGAAAATCCTTACATAACAACACACTCAATTACTTACCACTATTAAACATTAGGAACATCAATATTACTCTTCCAAATCAAAGGATACGCTACATTATTTGGTTGCAGCCAAACTCCACTTTAATAATGTTTCCTCTGAGGAAGCATCCTCATATTTACTAAGTAATTATTATGGTGCTCATCATAAATCGGGTTGACTTCTAACCAATTATCTCATAATACAAAAAAGAGGAAAATTTGCAATCCAATTCAGGTAACCATATCTTTAAAGATTGTGATTTTCTTAATGAATTCAAATCTATTAATAAAACACTTCACGCATGCCCAGAACTGCACCCTACATGATCTGATATTGGTTATTTTCTTCAAACTCCAGACAAACCAACTACTTCTATGACTGACTTATCAAGTTTGGATCAGGATATTTCCCTTTCTGAATTTAAGAAACGCAAGACTCCTGGACCTGATGGAATCTATCAATATCAATGTAGAAATTTCAGGTGTTCCCTTCCGAACAGGATGCTGGGTACTTGCTCTAGGATGAAAAGCTAACCTGCTATGCCTTCTTGATTCTTGAGATACTGTGGCAGAGAAGTCAAGGTCTATCTCTGGTAGGCGGTGGGAATGTTAAAAAAAATTATGTTAAATATTAGTATAAATTAATTTTATATATTTGCAGAGTAAAATAAATAAAATGCTACAGTACTATTAACTTAATTTGAATGAAATAATTAATTTAAAGATATTAAATTACATTAAAATTTGGTTTTAAAGATTAATTTAAAAATCCACGTGAAATGGTTATATTTAATTTGTTATACAAAGTACTAAAGGTTATGTATAAAGTATTACATACATTTATTTAGGTTTAAAAAACAAATTTCTGATTTATTTCTAAATTAAAAGGGATTATTAAATATTATACATTTAAACTATTTCTGTTCAATTGTAGATCGAGCCTAGCGAAGCTCACGCGCTACGATATGGGTAGGCTTCTTGTGAGCACTCCAAACTTGTCCGTGTGACTAGGACTTCCCCCACGTATTTGGTTGGTTGTTGGCCATGTCATTTATGTTTTGTAGCCTGCAAATGGCTAAAGGCGGGCGCATGTCCCACCTCTTTAGCAAATGTTCACTCCCACAGCCTTTTGCTTGAGGGAGCGAGCATCTGCAGCATGGTGACAGCTGAAAACTTGACATTCCTTACAGTGTGCACGCACGCACCACTCGTGGGCTAGCAGATAACCCTTTCAGCAGTGCCGCACACCGCCACTTCAAGTCCCTTCCAGTCACAACCCACTTGAGCCTGTCTCGGACTTTAGATGACCCTCACTTCCCTTGTTTAACCATACCGCTCCGACGCACTGAGAGGTGTGTCAAGGAACTACTGATGTTTTTTTTAAACTCTTTTCAATGTGTTCTTAAGTATAAATCAGACTGCATGTGTGCTGTAGATTTCCAGATTGCTTCTTGGAAAGAAAGTAGACACTCTCATAGAGCGAATTTTTTGGGGAATCCACGTCGCTGTGAAGACTTAAAAACTCCGGAATGACGCGCAGTAAAGAAAAGTTGATAAAAAGACAATTGCGTGCTATTATTTTGCATTACATGATTGTCGTTGAAAATAAAAAGTAGGATGACCCTTTCAGCAGCGCTGCACACCACCACTTCAAGCAGGGGCGGATTGGCAAGGCGGGCATTCGGGAATGGGCCGAAGGGCCGGTGCCTCAGTGCCCTCTGTGGGCCGTTTTTTTTCTCCCCTGTCCCAGTCCACAGAGAGTGGACTAGGAAAGGGGAGAGAAAAAACCGGCCCACAGAGTACACGGAGACAGAGACACAGAAAATGAAAGCAGCCTCGCTGTGCGGCCAGACAGCGATTGTCAGCTGTGGGCTCTCCTTCACCCCTACCCTGCCAAGCAATCAAGCCGAGGCTGGGCTGGGGAGGGGTGATTGTTTGCAATAATCGGCCTCCCTGGGGGCCAGGTGTTTCTCAGGCCTTTGAGCCATTTGCACCTAGGCCCCCTGGCGCCCATGCAGCCCAGAAACGGTGTTAGTCTTAACACCTCGCCCACAGCCCTTCACATTCAGGGCATAGTGGGAGAGGAAGAATGGGTCTTGCTGTGGGGGCCTGGTGATGCTTGGAATTTTTTTGTTTCATTTATTTATGCGATTTTATATAGCGCGGACTTTACGCGAAGGTGTCAGAGCGCTTCACACTAGGAACAGCAATAATACATGAGGAGAAAATTATAAGTGGACAAATTACAAAAGCAAACGTTGAGTTACATGAATCAAAAGTGACAATAGTGAGCAACCAAAATACAAGAGGAGCAAACGATACATTACAGGAGGAAAAAGAGATATGTTTGCAGGTTACAAAAGTGTACAAAATACAAGTAGAGGTATAATACTGCAATTAATGGCAGACACTCCAGCACAAGAACAAACGTTACGTAGGCAATGGTGGCACTTGTGCAAGTATCTAAAGCAAACAGAAGTGAGAGGTAGCATACAGTGTGATACTAGAGAAAAGTGACGTGTGCAAGTTAGAAAAGGGTACCATACACAGGTACAAGGGTAATACTACAGTAAATGGTAAATACTCAAACTGCCAGAACACACTGGGAAGGCACTTCCCATGCACCAGCTTCACCTCAGCCTCCCCCCTGGCTACCTGGCTACCTGGCTACCTTGGATGACCCAGAAAGCTGTGTTTTGTGCTCCCCTGCCAGGACATTTTCCCAAGGCCTGGAGGGTTGATTAATTTACTAATTGCAGGGGCCTTATCTCTGTTCATGTGCTCCTGAGCTGAAGGTCTGGTGAGGGCTGAGTAGGTTAGTAATAGCAGGGGCTTTGCTGCTTTTCAGGTGCTCCTGTGCTGGAGGGCTGGAATAATTTTGTGACAAAAAGGGGCCTTGCTATTTTTTTTAGTTGCTCAGCATGTAGGCCATTGTCACCTTGGAATTTGGAATTTGGAATTTGGAATTTGGATGGGTATTTATAGAGCGCGGACGTTCGCTCCGGAGGGAGCATCTTGGCGCTGTAAAACCTGGGACCAGAACGCTGGGCCTTGGCCCTTGTCGTGTGCAAGAACAGTATCCTCCCACTTTCATTCCTTGTCTGTGCAAATGGTGTTTCATGAAAGGGCACGCCCCTTGAATGTGGGCCACGCCCCTTAAATATGGGCCACGCCTCTTGAATGTGGGCCACTTTTTTCGTCAATGCCCGGGCCGAATTGTGATCCCAATCCGACCCTGACTTCAAGTCCCTTCCTGTCACAACCCACCTGAGCCTGTCTTGGATTTTAGATGACCCTCACCTCCCTTGTTTAACCATACCACTCCGACGCACTGAGAGGCGTGTCATGGAACTACTGATGTTTTTTTTATTTCTTTCCGGTGTGTTCTTAAGTATAAATCAGACTGCGTGTGTGCTGTAGATTTTTAGATTGCTTCTTGCAAACAAAGTAGACACTATCATATAGCGACTTTTTGGGTGAACCCACGTCGCTGTGTAGAATTAAAAACTCCGGAATGATGCGCAGTTGAGAATAGTTGATAAAAAGACAATCGCATGCTTTGATTTTGCGTTACATCATTTTCGTTGAAAATACAAATTAAATGGAAAACATGAACTGTCAGCTTTCTAGCTCTCTGCTTGTCTTTTGCCACCTTGATAGCTGCACTGGGTTCAGTGGGGTAACATTAGCCCCCTGCAGCCCCTGCAGTGCTGACCTCAGAACTCGTGCCAGGGTCCGGAGAAGGGTTGGCCCGCTCCGTGTACTTTGAAGGGGCCCACCTCAAGTTTTGTTACGTCACTATGTGGGTAATCTGATTATGTGTTTAACATAACCCCGCTACATTTTAAATGCATGAGTGTATCAACTAACAAACACCTACAAATAAATTAATAAGTGGATAAAAGAATGACACAGGTTAAACGAATCACACAGTGTGCTTCACATACCCAGTTACCGCTTCAGGCGCTTTGGTGATCATGGTTAGAGCAGAGGAGGGACCATTTTAGAATTTGGGCACTTTGGTGAAAGATGCTTTTTCAGGAACCCTTTTGAATGGTGTTAAAGGTCGCTTTTCAGAAAAAAGTATTCAGCTGGATCAAAGTACACAATTAGAAATTGTTCAACTCTGCTGTGTACAAAAGTTGATTGATGTGTTTTTGCGTGCTCTTTCATGTGCACCATACGCAAAATTAAAACAGTCTTAGAAATACAGGAAACATTTTACTTTGTAGCGCAGAGGCACTGTGAACTTACAGCGTCACCAATGCTGCCGACACAACATATTTACAGGTTTTTTAGGTCAAGCTTGTGCTCATAAGTATGTCTCCCTGTCTAACTTTTTGTGTGTGCGTTTATGTATAATTGTCTCTCTTCGAGAGTGCTTGTCTTCAGGTATCTGTGTTTGACATCCGTAGGTGTGTGTGTTCGTGTTTTTATTTAGACTGTGATATGTGACTGTAAGTGTGTTTGAGATCTTATGTTTATCAACCGATCTCCATACCTAGTCAGTTTCAGTTGTGGCGAGTTTATGTAATTTTGCCTTCTCCTGCCACATAATTTACTTAGCCATGCCATATAATTCCAGTGGCCCATGTCTAAGCCTTTGTACGTTATTTTGTGACTATGGAAGTATACTTCAATGTGTCTATTGTAGTGTCAATGTATATATTCTGGTCAAATCACTTAATCTCCCCTTGCCTTCCAAACATTATTGTGCACTTGTGCAATGTAACTGGTGCTCACGTAGATCACTCCAATACCTTTCGGTCAGAGTTTGTGCTATATAAAAATGCAAAACAAAAGAGGCAATTTACAAGCCCAAAACAATTTTCTCTCAATTTCGAAAGGGTTTTGCAATTGTGAACATACTTATTTGCTCTTCTTAGTTTCACTTATACATACAGGCAAGGAGATTTAACAATGAGCTGAACACCCCAACTATGCCCACCCCCCGGGAGTACCATGTAAGACTAAAAATATATGTTTTCTCACCATATTAGAAAGGTTACTGGTTTTAGTTGTAATAGTACAAAACATAATACTGTTAATTCCACTTCCTCTCAATAAGGATTGCAAGAACAAGAAACCTAGAAGACATTTTTTATATTAGTTCTTTTTTTAATAGGGTAGTTCAGTTCTATATAGTGTCTTATTGGTTACATATAAGGTAACAAAAATACTTAACACTTTTTTTATTATCACTTTTCAACATGCTGCACTGTAGTCATGCTGCCTTACAGCATAGCTTAAATACATTGCCAAAGAAAACGAGTAACAGAGCATTCCACACCTCTGTATGCTATTTATGGAATGTCTCTCTCCCATTGTTTGATCACTATTTGTTACTTTTGTGTAATCTGGTGTTTAATAGGATTTGCAGGCTACTACTGTTACTGTGGACATTGCCTATGCCTTTCTATTGTTGGAACTATCCTATTTGGTTTGCAAATGTTCTGAGTCTTTTTGTTGTAATGCTCTTGTCTTGAACCTAGTGGTAACGTTTATCTTGAACCTATTCATAATGTTTTGCTCGTCACACCTTGGTATTCCACCTACCTCAAATGTGTAGCGCTCTGATACCCTCCTGGGTCTTCTTCATGCTATACAAAACTTTATATATAAAGAAAGCCAATAGCTCTGGCTAAACACTTAGAAGGTTCCAAAGGTGAAAACTATTAGTTATGCCAATGCTTGTTTAATAATAAATCTCATTTATATATATTTCTATTAAGTAAAACTACATTTATTTATTTTAACATTAATTCCTATGGGGGTGGTATTTTAGGGCCCTGCTTCTATTATTTTTTATGGGAGGGTGTTATAGTACTAGTGGTTGGCCATGTTTGGTGCTGGACTTACTCTAGGTCTAAGTTAGAGTACATTTCCTACTGTTTTGGGAACTGTTTTGCCATGATAGTGTTAGAAATAGAGTTTTAAATAGCAATGGCTTTACTCTTTAGTAGGTGTGTGGATGTCCATTTCCAAGCAACTGCCAAGCCATGCCTTAATTGCTCCTTACTCCTTGCCAAATTCCTCCCATATAGTAGTATTTCCTATTTTCCAGGCACTCCCCATGCCCCTCCCATATGTACCACTAAAATGTGCACGTACATGTACGGAGGTCTCTGCAGTTGGGGCAGAGATCTCTACACATAACAGATAGGAGAGGCGTGGGAAATCAACCTCGACATATAGGTTTGTGAATAACATTTTATGACGTACCAGTTGTACTAATGTAGTACTAGTAAATGTACTACAAAATGCAATTTGTGAATTGTGGTTGCTAATCAATGACAAACACCAGTAATTTTACATCACCACAGAATAGAAAAGCTGTATTGGAGGAAAGCAAGATTCAAACACTGGGAGTAAAGTGTCTCAGTTAAGAGTTATGATATAGGAATATATACTCATGTACCAATTAAGGATTACACCGTGCTGATTCATAGATAGATAAACTTTATTTGATTATAACCATAAAAGTATCAAAAACAATAAATACTGTAATAGAATGTTAAAGCATCATGGATTTGTGAATGCGCACCACCAATTTAAAAAAGGATCCAACCACAAGACAAACATCAGGCTCAGGCAGCATTTGCAGACAAAATAGAGCAGGTACATTTGGTATAACTGCATTTCCTAAGCACTGGCATTAAAAACCTTTAACAGAATGGTGACACAAATATAAAATGTAAAAAGATATTGAACAGATTTCACGTCACGCGACCAAAAACTTACGGTTTCAGCGCCATATTAGCCTAGGGGAAAACACAAAAAAATGAGCAAACAGTCCCATTCCTGAATCTGGCCAAAAGTGAGCTTTCTCATGACATAATAGTAGACAAGAGATATGGCTCAATGCCACTACAGAGGTTTGTAATATGGCGTACTGGCGTAATATTGGTTTAGCTAATTTGCATAATATTCTGTCCAGGGGTATACATTCCTTTAAAAAGTTCTTGGCCCAGGCTTTGTCAATCTTTACTATTGATGGTGGAATGTTAACTATAGATGCTTTATGTTGTATCCTTAGTGGAAAGACACCAGGAGCCAGGATGAATATTCAAGACTAGTTTATTCAGTCTTCAGATCAGGTTACATCTAAGATAGCTCCAGCCAGCCTAGCGTGGTACCAGCCCCACTAGGAGCAGCCTCCCTAGCTGCTCAGCCCATTACCAACTGCCACAGTCACCCCACTCAGTCACCCAGGCATTCCACACATCACAGGCACACCAACATTCTATTACCAAGACACACTCTGCCTGAGCAGCTAGAGGCAGCAGGGCTAGAATACATGTTATATAATTATGTAGGATATAACACTTTACCCAGAAAATTCGTTATCAAATGTATGTAAGACAGCCAAGGAATGTTCCAGCTTTTATCTCTCGTTAGGCAGTCTAAGATAACCCTTTGATTTAGTTAGCCTTTGGGATTAGATCAGATGAAGAGTCAGAGTAAAAGGGGGGCCAGTTTAATTGAGTTTTTTTGGTAGGTTAAGCCTAACTCCTCTTGGCAGGAATAGTGAGGGCAGTTCATGGGTAAGGAGAGCAAACAACAACAAAGTCTGTTTTCTTTCAGATGCAAAGTTGAACGTTTTATACATTCCCAAACTCCGGCTCCGAATAGAGAGATAGGAATGCAATAGGTTTTAAAGGTTTGAAAAAGTGGTTCAATTGGCTTGCTGCCTTTGTTAGAAGCAATGTTAAATAAGGACCCTATACATTGACAAAACGTTATGCACCTTGCTGAGACACAGGGTAACCAGAGAGAACAGCGGTCGGAAACTACCCCCAGGTAGGGGGATCTGTGAAAACAGCTCACAGCTATGTGATTCAAAGAATTTGGAAACAACATATAATTTTTTGAACCATTGGCCATAATATAACATTTGTAACTGATCGTTCATAAAACTGGCAAAGGTATTTGCCAAAATATTGAGACCTTTGGAGTTCTTGCCATCCTCAACATATAGAAGTGAGCCTTATGCCCTGGAGCCCAGCAGTCAGTACGCTGATATCATCCCGCCGTACGAGCGGCACAAGCTGGATACGACCCGTACCACTGTTTGAAGCATTGCTGAAGGTGTACGCGTCTCACGCGGGATGCGTGAGAGTTAGTAGGGCCTGCTGTGAACAGCATATTGAGGCGCTCCGAAGCGTACCAGTACCAACGAACTTGCTCCACACGCGGCACAGGGTACCTAGACCATTGTGGGGACAAGATTAAGCATTGATGGGTCATTTTGAGACCCAGGGACACTAATTTATAAATTGCATATTGCTCATTAAGGACGGAGACAGACCCTACTTCGGATACTTCATACAATGAACACTGCATACGCTCTGTACAAGACAATCTCTCCCTCCTCAGTTTGTCCCAACCTTTGTGGACACCGCTTGATGGCTTAATGAGCTCAACGCTCACGCTCCGGGCCTGATGCACAGTAGTACTGTCTCCACATCCCCACAACATAGGAGTCTACGACTTTAGCAAAGGCAAGTGAATCCTTCCCCTACGCTGCCTTTCTCTCTTCTTTGAGATAGATCCTGAACTGTAGGGATTAACTCTCCATTTTTCTCCCTCTCTTGTCCTTCAGTTTATGTTTCATAGATTTTATATTGACTGCTCTGCTGTTATCAGGTCTTTTGCTTATTTACAATTTAACTAAGCTAAGCTTGGTCCCTGGGCATCGGGGACCAAGATGGCCCTATGTGTTTATATGGTGGCTGATGTCTCCCCAACCTACCCATCTACCTAGTTGTAAAATGGCCGCTTGTTTTGATGTTTTGTTGGGATTCCCTTTACTCTAATGAAACTGAAAGAGGAAAATAGCCTCTCCAAAGACTAAACATAGAAATAGGACTCTCTGGTGATGGTCACAAACAAGACCTTTATACCTGTGCAACAAAACTGAGAGAGGATCAGAGCCTTTACAACTAAACATAGGTATAGGACTCACAAGTCCTGGACATTAACAAAGGACTACATTCCTAGGCTTCAAGTCATACGAATGATTCGGCAATTTTGGACTGTTCACATTTTCTTCGCCCACCCCCCTTCTCCTCTCATTTTCATACCTCACTTCTCCACTATCATCATAACTCACTCCTACATTGTTAAATCTTATGATATAGACTTTATAGGCTTATATGCTTACACTATTTAAAATCAAATTAACCTATTTGATTTGATCTGATCGCTATCACCTCATCTAAGTCTCGGACACACACAACCTATCCCACAACGACCCTAGGCACCCACACTACTATCTTTGCTCTACACATAACATGGAACCCCTAGGCATGCATACTTTCAATGTCATTTACCCTCCACACCTCTCACAAAAAGCCTCTAAACGCTTCAAACATAACTTCCTAAAACTGCACCCTGAAACGCTCTTCGCTGACCCCTACTTTTCCCAGCACAAGGGACACATTACAACCGACATCATTTTCCACACCAAACGCAGAGCCCAATGGCGCAAAGCATTCCTAACACTACTTTCGATCTCCTCCACTAGAAAATCCCCCCATGGGCTAGCTATCTCTATCGCACCTTCACAGTTCTTCCAAGCTACAGCAACAATTTCTATCTATAATAATGGCACTATCCTCATGCAATCCACGAATCACAGTCTAAATTTACTCGAGAAGATCTTCCTCATCATTAAAGATCATGTATGCAATCCCCCTACCTCAAACCTACACTCCCCCCTACCCCTATCCCTACTTCATGCCATGTATTGTTGTTGCGCTGTTCTTATTGCATTACACTGATGTACCTCATTGCTTTTCTTAATATTTCGCAATTATTTTTTCTTGACACTTAAAGTATTTTTAGCTTCTAGGTGAAAATAATTAACTCCACTTAAGCGCCAGATAACGAAATAAGCAATATGCAAGAAACAACCGCACATATATTCTTGCTAAAAACACTACATGTGCCCTGTTTCGATTCTTGGAAGCTGAACGTCAAAACAGACTGAATAATCGCTAAGCAAACAGAAAAGTAGGCACTAAAATTAAAAAACGCGTTTGTTTTTTTTGTCAAGAGCCCTGTGATTTTACATTTCCCTGCATTCCAACCTTTAGAGTAGGGCATCACGTTGCTGAATAAAATTGTTTGGTAAATCTAATTACTGAATTTGGGTATCTTTGACATACATCATACAAACCAATTTACACGAGCGCAGCTTCCATTTAAAGATAGACTATTAAACAAGGAAATTAGACGTTGCAATGGTCTACATGCGGCTCGCAATTTTCCTGCTTCTCCAGTTTACGGCAACCCTTTTATCACTTCCATATTTAAGACAACTCATTGGCACTTACATCCCAAATGCCATTTGTTACATCATCTTTAACATATTCTGAAGCAATAAAAATATGTTTCCCTTTGAAAGGACGTCCTCGGTAACCAGCACCAAAATCAAAAACCTCCTAGCGCATAATGCCTACTGTATCTTTTTAAACATATACCCCCAAACAGTATACTTGTTTTCATTAAACATGCGTGTCGAGAAAAAACTGAACCATCCTTCGCTGTTCTCCCATATTTTTTTTGTTGATTTTTATTAGGGACAAGCCAGCCATCGTCAGTAAGAGCTATTTAGTGCAGAGTCTAGTTTCCCTGTGACTAATAGCCTGATTGGTTGTATATCCTGTTTATGGCTGCTCATTATATCACTCTTACATAGAGTAATTTAATTTCAGTGGGATAATTAGGGCATTTCTAATCTAACTGATAGGCTGCATGAAATGAGATTCTCAGAGGAGATTTGTGTACCAAGAGACAGAGCTGACCTTTGGTCCCAATTTTTCCATAATGTATGAAATTAATAGTACTGCTAGTAAGACCCACTGCACGCAATCTCTTATGCTTAGTGCATTTGCAGACCTACGCACTATTTCCCTGCGGGTTGGACCCCACAGAAACTCATCTTATCCCAACATCACGTAGCAGGAAAGCACAGCTTACTATAGTTAGTTGGAAGCGTTGTGCCAGTTTAGGCTGATGTATTTGAAACAAAAACTGATTCCAGACTTTTAACAAGCGTGATGTCTCATAGAAGAATATATCAATTTACCAAGCAGAGTATAATCCTCATTTAGGGTGTGACAGAGCGGGAGGAATGCTGTAAACCAGCAGTCCTACATCGCCAATCCTGCATGCCAAAACTCTGTTTAGAGTCCGAGAAACCATTAGGTTATTCTATGCATCTGCCACAGGCCCCCTGGACCACAGTGGTAGTTACCCCGCCCTACTGAGCTTGGGGCAACCGTAACTCATCTTCCCTGCTTTTTCTGGCATGGCAAAATGTTTAAATTGTTCCCTTGCAGCGGAAGAAAAATCCCTATATGTGAGGGTCATTTGTTTATTGTATAGAGAAAACAAAGTGCCACTTTGGGAGTTTGTTTTCTCTGAACACAACAAGCACTTTAAACATGGCATCAGCTCGGCAAACCTGCAGTGATCTAAATGGAGCCACCGTGATGCCGTCTCCCGTTCCATCACAGAAATCCCCACCAGTCAGGTGGGGTTTGTTTAATAGAGCAAGTAGTCACCTAAAGGTGTAGTAGAGATCATGACTTCCACCACCCTGGCAGAGAGTACGTATACCACAGTCCCTTGACAAAAAATCGTGTAGATGGTTGTAATATATTATAAGCCAATGGTGTATGGACGACAGAGGCAAGAATCCATTATGACGTACCATCTCAGAGTTTGATGAATCAAGACTCGAGGATTACTATGCCAACCTACTGAGCTTAGTACAAAGAGAAGTTTAGCAGTTTGGGGTTGGGCTGCCTGTGGACAAGCGGAGTTCTTGGACGTAGTATCGTGGGAATTGGTAAAGGTTCTAAAATCCCACAGTCATACATTTGTGAGTATTTGCAATCCTTTCAGTGTGTTTTTACACTGAATTTAGACATCTACACTGTGGGTCTAATTTAGAGTTTGGAGGATGAGCCATTTGCTTCACGCAGTGAATTACAGTTTATTTGAATATGGCACCTGCGTGACATAGTGAGGTAAAATTGTTGAGTTGGAATGTCAATGGGCTGGGGAACAAAATTAAACTTAGTGTAGTTCTCCAGGATACTTGGTCGGAAGCTAGAGGTCAATGAGTTGGAATCTCGGGCATGTGGGAGGGCCACCCTGTCACCTTCCTCTCGATTTACGTACTGTAGGAAAGTCGGAAACAACACGAAAGGAAGTTAAAAGTAGACCAAGTTTATTCCGGTCATTCAGTAACGGAGTTCCAGTCAGTAATGGCAATAACCAGAGCCTCGCCTAACTGTAAACATTCTGCATGTTTGAAACATTACAACATCCCCACAGGCACGACCTTGTCACGAGCCTCCAAACACAGCTGAATGCTCGTGACATGGCTCGTGAGAGCATATGTACAATCCCAACACACCTTCCCCCCTTAAAAAAAAAACACAAAAAAAAACCACAATAAATAAAAAGAAAAAAATCAGTTCATTACAAAATCATCAAACCGAACAGGTAAACGATGAGAGCGAGTAGCTCTAATGTCTCTAGCATTGTCAGGATTACATTCTGGTAAACGATAAGAACAAGTGGCCCTAATATTGTTAGGATCACATTCTGCATGAAGAGATTTCCCATGGTCACCCTGTTCCCCCAAATCCAAAAAAACATTGCTGTCCAAATCATCCACTGATTGATTAGGTCCATTAAACAAAGAAATTCTGCTCAAATTCCACACAGAACCTCCATCAACTCTGACCGCATTTCTAAATACTTCGATAACCTTTTTTGGATTAGACCAAACAGGCAGACCCTTACTGACACCCTCTTTCTTTTTAATGCGGACAGAATCTCCCACCTTAATAGAACAAGAGGAGGTGGAACCAATTCTTTTGGCTAAATCATGTTTCATCTTGTCCTTGTACAATTGGACCCTGTGTTGAACAGCTTCAAAATCTACCTTTAAACAATTTTCAGACCCAACTAAATTCTTTTTAAGCCACCAAGGGACTAACTTGGTACTGGGCTTCCGTCCACGTAAAAGTTCAAAGGGAGTGACCAGGGTCACTGAGTTAGGGGAAGTCCTGTAAGCTAACAACATAGACTGCAAAGCATTTCTCCAATTTAGATTCCCTTTGATAGAAAGTTGTATGGCTTCCTTGACAACACGGTTGAAACGCTCAACCTGGCCATTTGCTTCAGGATGGAAAACAGCAATCTTCCTATGGATGATACCGCACTTTGCAAGAAAATCTTCCATTTCTTTGCTCACAAATTGCGGACCATTGTCGGTCACAACTTCCTGAGGAATCCCTTCCCTGCAAAATATCTCATCTAAAAACTCTATCACATGACGAGAGGTAACCTCCTTAACCATTTTAACTTCTGGCCACTTGGAATAGTAGTCTATAAGTACAATGCCAAAAGCTTCCTGCTTAGGTAAGCAACTAAAAGGGCCAATGATGTCAATCCCCAGTTTACGCCAGGGACCTGAGGGTAAATCAATGGGGCATGGTTCAGGACGTAAAGCAACAGCTGTCTTGTCACTGTTAGAGCAAAATACACATGTGCGCACAAACTGATCTACACATGAATCAATACCTGGCCACCAGAAGGATTCTTTTAACCGTCTTCTGGTGAAGGATATCCCCAAATGTCCCTCATGGGCAATGTCAAGTAAGGTGTTTCTGATAGAAAATGGTGGTACAATCTTATCACCTCGCAGAATCAAACCATTTTCCAAGGCAAGTTCCTCTTGGACCTTACAAAACCCCATCATACTTCCAGATAACTTCCTCTCCTCAGGCCAACCATGAACAAGATACTTCTTGACACATCCTAATTCCAAATCCTTACTCATCTCTTCCATCCAAATGTACTCTTGCAATGAGACCCGTTCACCGCACACTAAATTGACATCACAAAAAGTGAAAGCAACTTCACACTCCTCTTCACTAATCACCTCAGAGACTTCCGTGTCAGAAATCAATCTCGACATGCAATCAGCGTGTACATTCGCTTTACCCTGAACATATTCAATAGTGTATTGAAAAGATTGTAATCTCGAGGCTAACCTTGCAAGGCGTGCTGACATTGTCCTATCACCACCTGGAGCCATGAGATACACCAAAGGCTTATGATCCGTTTTAATTAAGAATCTTGTACCCCAAAGGAAAGGTCTAAAATGCTCAGCTCCCCAAACACAAGCCAATAACTCTCTTTCTATAACAGAATAATTCTTTTCAGCATCCCTCAAAGCCCTCGACGCATATGTAACAACCCATTCCTTCTCACTATCCTTCTGCAGAAGTACTCCACCCAAACCAGATGAACTGGCATCCACCATAATGATACATTTCACGCCAACTACAAAAGGTTTAAGACAAGGAGCATCCACAATGAATGTTTTCAAAGACTGAAAAGCACGCGTCATTTCCTCAGTCCAATTAAATTTAGCATTTTTTTTCAACAGACATCTAAATGGGTCAACCTTTACTGAAAAATTAGGAATGAACTTGGCATAAAATTCAATAAGACCTAAGAAAGCCTCAAGTTGTTCTTTTGATGTGGGTATCGGAGCATTAATGATGCTCTTCACATGGTTTTTTTTTGGTTTGATTCCCATTCCACTAATAGTGTGACCTAGATATTCCACTTCTTTTTGCCTAAACTTGCACTTGTCAAGACGTAACGTAAGACCTTTCTCCGCCAAAGCAGCAATCACACACCTTAAATTATTGTCATGTTCTATATCATCTCTTCCATACACCAAAATATCATCTTGAAATGCTATAGCACCATTCAAGCCCTCCAAGGTATCCCTCATTAACCTCTGGAATACTGAGGCTGCACTCGCCAACCCAAAGGGCATACGACAAAACCTATATAACCCCTCAGGCGTAATGAATGCAGTTATGTTCTTAGACTCGTCAGCTAATACAACTTGATGATATGCACTGGCAAGATCAACACATGAAAAAACTTGTGCACCAGCCAGTGTCGAGACCATCTCATGAAGATTGGGTAAAGGGTGTGAGTCGACCCAAATGGCACTATTGACACTGCGGAGGTCAATGCATAATCTAAGTTCCCCAGTGGACTTAACCGAAATCACAATGGGGGAAACCCAAGGTGACGATTCTATAGGTTCAATTATGTTTTTTTCACAAAGATCTTTTAACATTTCTTTAAGTTTAACTCTGTAAGATAAAGGAACATTCCTTACTCTATGCCTCACTGGAATGGCATCCTCATTTACCTTGATGACATGTTCGAATCCTTTGTATCTACCCAGGGTCCCACTGAAAACAATAGGAAAGGATTTGCGTAATTCCTCTACCAACAATGAACTATCCCCAGCAATACATGAAGTGTTAAGTGGTTGAACAACATAAACAGGAGGATCAGCTCTGGGATCGATTTTCATTCCCAATTGGTATTGGTGTGGCCAACTTAAAAGCGATAACCCAGATCTCGACACGTAAACTTTCCCAGAAATATGTCGATCAGAAAATTGTATGTTGGCAATAAAATAACCAATCAAATCAATTTTGTGGCCTGTGTACCCACCAGGAGATACATCAGATTCATGCAGTTTCTTATTGGGAAAATTTCCTTGAAATACATTCAAAGAAATGATGGTGTACCATGCACACGAATCTACATAAATTTCCAAACTTACTCCATCAATGGTTATGAAGCAAGACGGAAACTTAGTGCACTCCCCATCCTCACAAACATTAATAACAGTATTAACCTGAAATGTTTCATCATCATCACATTGACAGTTATCACAACATTCACTTATGCAATTCATCTTCCCTGCTAATGATTTGCAACATCTTGTAAAATGGCCTTTCTTGTAACACTTTGAGCATGTTTTACCTAAGGCAGGACAATTTTTACAGTCCGCTAAATGTCCATCACTCCCACACCTAAAACATAATAGTTTTGAGGTTTTCTTCTCATATCTCTGATTCCTAAACTTATTATCATTTCTGTGAGAAAATTCATTTCTCTGTGAAAAAGTCTTCTTAGATTTATCAAAATCCTTGGACACACTAAAGACATCACTTTTATCATTGCCTCTAATCTCTTTAACAAATTTTTCTGAGTGTTCTATAGATTTTGCTATGTCTATAGCATTATTGAGAGACATGTCAGAAGTTGTCCAAAGACGTTCTTGAACTTTCTTGTTATTGGTTCTCATCAAAATCTGGTCCCTTAGTACTTGCTCATAAGATATGTGTTCGAAATCACATGTAACAGCCAAAGATCTTAATGCTGACACAAAATCCTCTACAGGTTCATCAGAACGTTGTTTCCTAGAATAAAAGATGAACCTCTCCATAACAACATTCTTTTTCTTACCATATCTTAAGTTTAACTGCAATGAAGCGTATTCATAAACATCAATTTCACCCGGATTTACAAGAACTGATAATGTCTTGAATTCTTTTAAAGCTATACCACCCAAACAATGTTTAAGCAGAGACAATTTCCTATCTGGTTCAGTTTCTCTCCTGCTCCAGACGCTGCCTTTACACGTTGCGTAGAATCTCTACTGCTCCAGACGTTGCAGTTGCGCGATGACCTCACACGTCGCGTCGATCAGCAGTGGAAGGAACATCAATGCGCGAACCATCGCACGTGTGGAACGTTCGAAGCCTCGTTTCAAAAGATGCCAGTGAAAGTAAAGTAAGTAATCACGGCAAATTTCCTTTTTTTTTTTAAAAAGAAAAAGAAAATTTTAAGCTCCGCTTCCATTCGTTCCGCTCTCCTTAATTTAGCAGTATTCCGGTGTTGCTGTCTGATCGATTTTGACAGCGCTGGCAATGGAAATCCGAATAAAATCGAGGAAAACCAAAAATATTCCAGTTCCAGAATAGTTCCTTAGTTCCTTAAACGCAGGTAACACAGCTCCCGCTCGTCGCCAGTGTAGGAAAGTCGGAAACAACACGAAAGGAAGTTAAAAGTAGACCAAGTTTATTCCGGTCATTCAGTAACGGAGTTCCAGTCAGTAATGGCAATAACCAGAGCCTCGCCTAACTGTAAACATTCTGCATGTTTGAAACATTACAACATCCCCACAGGCACGACCTTGTCACGAGCCTCCAGACACAGCTGAATGCTCGTGACATGGCTCGTGAGAGCATATGTACAATCCCAACACGTACCACTGGGCCTTCTGGCAACCACGTTCAGGGACTTAGGTATGATGCTGTTGGAGATACCAAAGGGCCTCTTGATGCTGGGAGGGGACTTAAATTCGGTGGTTTCTGGGGACCTGGATCGACATCCTCTGTGTGCTCTCCCCCGCTCGCGAAGATGGCTGCTGGATTTCCTGGAATCCCTAGATCTGGTGGACGGATGGAGGCTGACCCTGATGCTTCCCAATAAACCTTCCACTCCGGGGCACACAGTAGTCTATCCAGAATCAATTACTTTCTGGTACCTGCGTCCCAAATTGACAATTTCCGGGAGATAAAACATCTGGCCAGGGGTATCTCAGATCACTCGCCGGTGTGGCTTCAGGTGAAACTCGGTTACCAGCAAGTGGGGCGAGTCGCCCCTCTTAACCCGTGGTATCTTCGCACTCATAGCCGCTGAGAGCTCCTTAAGGCCATTGACAGCTACTTTAGTGAGATCGAAGGCTCGGTGGAGTGGAGAAGTGTGGCTCAATGGTTAGAGCGGCAGACCTTGATGCAGAGGGCTGACCAGGGACCAGGGTTCGAATCCTGCCTCGGCAGGATCGGGCTTAAATTCCTCTGACCGGATATTCTCGCCTCAGTGCTGAATCTAAGCATGGGCCCCACGCTGCAACTCTGGGCAATAGCTTGCTTAGTCTCCACAAGGGATGCCTGGTTTCACCATGGGATGCCCAGGAGTGGACACCTCACAAGGAAAAGCCAGGAGGGGTTCCCTTGTGGTAGGAGTACAAGCGCCGGGATGCCTACGGGTTACTGTTCGCGCTATACAAATACAACACATTTACATTTACATTTACTCCCCGCAGGTGCTTTGGGAGGCATTTAAGACTGTGTTGCTGGGCCAGGCCCTTTCCTTAATTCCTGGGAACAGTGCAAAGAGTTGGTTGCGCTGGAGGCAGAAGTGGGGAGACTGGAAGCAGATTTTGACTTTGGCATCACACCCAACAAGCTCCACCTTCTCAAACTCAAACAGCAGGTCTACAGGGCACTAGTGACAGACCAGGCAAAATCCTTTGGGAGAGCGGTTCAGGGACGGTTGTATGAGGTGGGCGACAAGGCTAGAAAACTCTTGGACTGGTTAGATAAGAAAAAATGGGCAAGCAGACTAGTACCTGAACTTAGGGGACAAGAGGGTAATTTCCTGTCAGACCCGCAAGCTATTGCAGACTGTTTTGCTGCCCATTTCAAGGCTGTTTATACCTCAGCAGCCCCTTATCCTATCGAAGACTCCAGTCAACTGCTTACCGATATAGCTTTACCCACACTGTCGGAGGTCGATCACGACTTCATGGACAGTGACATGTGCGACGACGAAATAGGGGCAGCCATACGATCGCGCAAGCCGGGTAAAGCCACTGGTCCAATCGGGCTACCAATCAAATTGTACAAGCTCAAGCCAGACAGATTGGCTCCATACTTGAGGGCCATGTATGAGGACTCGAGGCAAGAATGACATCCTCCTATATTTGTCCTCCCCTAGGAGATCTCTGATAGTGCTCTTAGTTATTTTTACGATCTTTGGTCGATACTCCGGTTATTCCATAAACTGGAGTAAATCCCTCCTGTTTGTGGTGGCGGGTGAGCCTCTGATACCGCCATGTGGGTGCCCACTACAAACTTGTACCGAAGGGTTTACGTATCTGGGTATCTTTCTTTCTCTAGACTCCTCTCTTGGTTATTCCAGCAACCTCCAACCCCCTCTGCTTTAGCTGGACAAAGACATCGCCAGGTGAAAGTCACTCCCCCTTCCCCTGCCGATTCCTAGATGCCCTTCAGAACCCCATGGATCCAACACCTAAGTCCTATTTCTGAGAGGTCAAGAGTCTTCAATGCGACCTCCTGTGGAATGGTAAACCTGCATCGCTCTCAGCAAACTTTCCCTATATTGGTATGACGGAGGCATCAGCCTTCCAGACATACAGTTGTATTATTGGGTGTCTCACCTGTCCTCTATCAACCATTGCACCTTTGTCCAGCCTTGTGCTCCAGGATACAATATGGATAGGTGGCTCCTTTCAGGGGGGACCTTTGGTAGAGCCCTCTATTCTAGGCCCCAACGCTATCCACTTATGGGCCCCACTAAACATGCAGTACACGTCTGGCATGCGGCCACAAATCGTCTAGGATGGCGATGAAAACTGACGCTTGCAACACCGTTATGTGATTCTGAGCAATTGGGTGACCTATGGAAGAGCAAGGGATTCAACAAATGGGATCTCATAGGTATAGTAAGCATATGGGCTTTGTGGGACAAATCAGACATTAAGGCCATACGTAGGTAAGTTGGAAATATCGATTCCTAATTACCGAATTTCGAAATCGTTATTTCCAATGTACGTAATAATTCAGTAAATATTACCGAATTGGTAAAAATGAGTAAATATTTACAGAATCCGCAATACCGATCGGTGTTTCTAAATTGGTAAATACCGAATCGGTAAATACCGAATCAGTAAATACCAAATCGAAATTCAAATACACAGCAATTGAGGAATCAGACAATCCTGTGCAACCACCACCCCTCCCAACCGAGTAGTGGCCACACCCAGGTTGGTGCACGCAATCAGAACCTTCTGGAGAGGCTGGGAGTGCAGAGGAGAGCAACAGAACCACTGCCTGAACTCACTCTGAAAATCTTGCACAATGGGCAGCCAGGACACAGAAGGAGAGGAAAGGAAGAGGAAACTCAAATTCAGCCAGGAGGAACTACAGGTCCTTGTGGAGGAGGTAGTTAAGCAGCACACCAAGCTTTTTGGAAAACAGTCCCTGCAAGTAGCAGATTCGGAAAAATGCAAAATCTGGCTTGGAATCCAGTCCCAGGTGAATGCCATTGTAGTGACCCCCCGGGACATTGATGTGCTGAAGAAGCGGTGGTATGATCTCCGGAACATCACCAAGACGAAGATGGCTGAACACAAAAAACAAGCCAGACTGACAGGAGGAGGAAGGAACAGGGCACCTGCCCTGACTGAACTCAAGAGGCTTGTGGAGTCCACTATCGAGCAAGAGAGCATCTGTGCAATTGGGGATGCAGACAGCTCTGCCAGAGCTGCTTAAAAACAAGGTAAGAAGCATGCACAGCATTTTGCCCCCCTCCCCCTATCCTAAATCCCTAATTGTGCTATTTGAATCCCACTCCAGTACAGATGTTACTTCAGACCAGCAATGCATTATTGGAGGTGTAGTCAGTGAAACCCTTACCATGACAGGGATGGCACTGGACAACAAGGCATGTGACACACATCAGCGATAAGCAGGCAGAGGACAATGAGATAATGTTGCAGAAATGTATTTTAATTGTTGCAATGCAGGGCTGCAGGTACACTGAGAGTACAATTTCTGTCCACAGGCGAGATCTCATGCAGGACTGCGCAGATCAAGGAAGAGAGGGCACCCCAGAAGGACACCACAGAGAAGGCCACTACAAGTGCAGGCCACACAACACCACCACAGCCAGCCTCACCAACATCAACACCACCTGCAGTGGTAAGACCTAGAAGGCATGCTGTTGCCAGACTGCTGGATTTTGAATCCTCCTCTGAAGACTCAATGGGGGGGAAACTCCTACTGTGCCACTGGATGTCAGCAAAGCTGGTTTGTTGGCCACGACTGAAGGAGCACACACAGGTACCAGATGCCGCCGCAGGGCTTGTGTGACAAGTCCACCTCCACAAGATGAGAGCCATAGTGTCTTTGGCGGGCTGGAGGCAACCATAGTCAAAGTGCAGCGCCTACAAGGAAAGGTAATTCTGTCAGTCCAACGACAAGTGAGGCGCCTCAACGATACCATGACCAACATTGACAAGGGCATCAACTCAATGGCAGAGGGAATGAAGGAGATGGCAGCGGGCATGCAGGACATGTCCCAGTCTGTGATGCTGCTGTGCAGCAAAATGGATGAGGACAGTGTTTCAAGGCGCAGGGAGAGGCAGAAAATGGGGCAACATACGAGGGCAGTGAACCGACTAGCAACTGCCACTTCTTTACTATGCAGGCGTCCGTGGCCATGCAGGAGGGGCTGGTGCACTGCAGCACTGATGTGTCTAGGGGACTGGTAAAGATAACCACTGCTCTGGAAGTGCTGCTTACGAGTCACTCTGCCACCACTGGTGCTGTCGAAGTTGCAGACAGCGAAGACCCAAACATTAGGAGCAGCATTACCCCCCTGTAACAGACACCAGACACCCGGAGGAGCAGCAGACGGCATGGGGCCAACACTAGTACCACAGCCAGTGAGAAAAGACAGTCAATGCCATCCAGCACTGTTGTGCGTGGGAGAAGACGGTGACGCAGGCCACACTTTCAGGACAGTATTGGGTGGAATAACCCATTACTTCCTACTATGGATGTGACACATTGGAGGATTTTGTTGTGGCGTAGTGCCCAGAAATAAAACTACATCATTACATTCAACAACTGGCTGTCTCTCCTTACTTACTTAAAAATAGTTGCATGTGATCTCTGCCCATCTCTGTCTCCCATCTGTTGCTGGTGGCACTCCTTCTGCGTCGGGCTCTGGCAGTGCAAATTCATCATTATGGTCCTCATAATCAGTTAATTCCACTTCTGTACCTTTCTTTGTGGCAAGGTTGTGCAGCATTGCACAAGTTGCAATGATTTTGAGGCAGATGATGGGTGTGTACTGATGTGCACCTCCGCTTTTGTGGAGTCAGCGGAACCTGCTTTTCAATAGTACAAAGGTGCGCTCCACAACATTGCAAGTTGATGTATTGTCTATCACTCGGGGTTGATGGGTTTAGGTAGGGGGTGAGGATAAATGACCGCACGGCATATGCACTATCGCCTAGGTGAGAAAGAGAGTCCCATTAGTCACATATACCAATACACATTCATCTGCAGTTAGTATAAGGGAGTGTCACAGTGATTTACCTAGCAAGTATCCTGCTCCGAATTCTCCATCAGCCAGGCATGTGTAGATCCCACTATTCTGAAAGATGTATGAATCGTGGGTGCTCCCAGGAAATTTGGCCACAATGTCAGTGATTATGTTGCCAGCATCGCAGATTACCTGCACATTTATGGAGTGGGTGGACTTTCTGTTCCTGTAGATATACTCAGTGGCTGCTGGTGGGCAGATTGGAATGTGTTTGCCATCAATACAGCCTATAACATTTTTGTTATTAGATATTTCATGGCTACTCCAGAAGAAGGCGCGGGTCGCCGAAACGCGCGTCGAGAAACACTTTATGCCACTTTATTTTAAAATAGTTTTTTTTACTTGGAATTTTTAACTGTGTTGTGATACTATGTAATGCTGAATTAATTAATGTTTGTAGCTGATTTATTGTATTTGAGAATAAAAAAATTCTTTTTAAATGTGTTTTATTTTTCATGTTAATAAAATCTAAGTCACTAATTTCATGCTTTATAGTAATTCCTTCCCTCCCACTGTCACTTTTCTCATGAGCACCAATTATTGAATTGCCTAGGTTGTTACATTTAATGAATTGTTTATCCCTGACCTAGGAATTACCATATCCAGATTTTCAGGGGGTCCTTGATAACTATAAATAAATGCGGGAACTGTGCCATCTGGTAAAAGTCTTTCTTGGTTTTCAGGAGTTCCGCTTGTGTGTGTGGAAAGCTGATGTAGTGATGCATTCTCTGCATCATGGCATCCAGGAACTGGACAGGCAACTCTGAGACACCCCACCTACCGCAGCTATCACCCTTGGTAACTGTCAGATGCTAGGAGATGTAGGCTACAGAGCACCTGCACATGTGCTGGTATGGCGTGCGCCCTTGGTGTTGGGTGCTCAAGGAGGGGGTGCAGGTACCTTATCAAGTCCAAGATAGTGTGGGGGTGTAGCCTGTACCTTTCATGGATCTCAGCCTCAGTCTGTTGGAAGAGTGTGATGCGCTGTCTGTAAATGCGCTCCTCCCGTCTCCAGATCCTCACTCCTGCTGCCTGTAGATGTAGCCACCTTGCAATCATATAGAAAGCCGCCATGGTGATCACAGTATTGCATTTTGGAATTGCTTATATACCATGTGGCTGATTACCACCTGCATTCAGTCAGTGTTAATTACCGACTCTAAAATACCGAATTTCATCTCTTTTCTAGTTTTTACCGTTTCTTATTTACTGAGTCTGTAAATTAGGAATCGGTAATTCCACATTTTGAATTCGGTAATGATGAATCGGTATTTACCAATTCATATTTACTGAATCCTTAGTTTTGGACTCCTACATCTCAATAGCCTAAATACCAGTCAGTAACGGGAAATGTATCGATTTTCGGCAGTTACCGACTGGATTTAGCTACCTATATACGGCCCAAAGTCTTTTGAAGCACTGCAGAAGCAACATAACCTGGCCAAAACAGAGCATTTCCGATACACCCAGGTTCGACACGCACTTTGCATGCACTTACAGCTCGAGACCACGCTGCCGGAATAATCTCCACTGGAGGATAGGGTGCGGATGGTCATCTCCCCAACAGCACCATTTCTCTGATATATAAAAAACTGGTCAATAACATCTCGGATCCTCTCCAGGCTCTCTGAGAAAAGTGGTCCAGAGATGGCATACAAATGGATGACAAGGAATGGCAGGAGGCGGTCTCCTCTCCCAGAGTCGTAGCAATACCAGCTCGTCTCCATCTAGTTCAATTAAAAATCCTCCACAATACCTACGTAATGGGGCCAGAACTGGTACGAATGGGAAGGGTAGAAGAGGGCGCCTGCAGGCGGGGCTGTGGCCAGCTGGGGACCTTTTTTCACATAGTTTGGGAATGTGCATTGATCCAACCCTACTGGTGGGATATTCATGACAT
Source organism: Lissotriton vulgaris (assembly GCF_964263255.1). Taxonomy (NCBI): domain Eukaryota; kingdom Metazoa; phylum Chordata; class Amphibia; order Caudata; family Salamandridae; genus Lissotriton; species Lissotriton vulgaris. The sequence goes on from NC_141687.1 coordinate 663,323,757, forward strand.
TATCAATACTGTTCTGTCCGTGCAACTCAGGGTAGAGGCGTGTAGGTGTCTCTTAAACATATGGGAGCCTACTGACCTGAATGTCTGCCTGACGCAGTTGGTAATGTTGGAGCTAATGCTGGCCAAGAGGAATATTGCCCAGCAATAGGGGGCAGCGGGTCCCCCCACGGCACAAGATTGGGAGAAGGATATGGACTGGGCAATGTTTAGAGAAAAGACTGTATATGTGTCAAGTGGATGTCCCGAAAAATGGTCTCGAGTGTGGGGATTGTGGAACTCCTGTCTGTAATGATGTGTAATGACAGTGTCACTGTGTGACACTGTGTCAGTCAGTCAGTCAAAAGATAACTTTATTTGGTTTGTCACAACTATAAAGCACACATTAAAAATTTATAATGATCAGAATTAAAAGAAACATATTTTCAATAATACTTTAAAATACTTACAGTTTCTATACAATTCTCAACCCCTTTCCAGCCCCAAATATTTGATCTTTTTCCACTTTTGAAAGTAGGTTATCTACTAATGTCATAAATTTTACCCCACAGCATATCAGAATGTTCGATGAGGCACCATCCAGCTTGTTACCGCCTGTCTGCAAGTACGAATATTTAAGTCATTTAAGGCTGTTTTTAGCAACTTCCTTCTTTCAACTTTTACAGACTCACAGACACACATTAAGTGGCATATAGTTTCAGTGTGGTACCCACATAGATGGCATGTATTAGCTTGCTGTTTACTTTTCCAGGTGGGGACCAGGTCCTCCGAGTAGTAATCACCTAATCTGTATGCCATAAACCTCCTTTTTAGTGATAGACGGAAGTGGGCCGCTAAATAGGGTTGTGGTTTTAGTCTTGTATATGAATTTATTCCCACCCATGCGTGATGCCATTTGGTCAGTCTTCTTTTATCTTCCACGAAAGATAGTGATTTGGCCCTGGTGTTACACACTCTATTAAATGTTGTTCTTTCCAGGTTGCTGTTCCAAGCTTCCTCGATCTCTAATGCCTCCATGGCTGTGCGCAGATAGTCACCCCAAGTATTTGGGTTTCTTTGATCAAATTGTGTCTTTATTTCCATCCAACATAAGTTGTTTAGCGTTCCCGATTCTGATGCTCTAAATTTCCAGCACAGTTTTACAAAAATTGCTTTCCTTTGGTATTCTTGGTTCTGGAGGCCAAATTCCAAGCGTATCTGTGCTGGAAATGAGCCTTTAAAGAGGTTAAAAACAGCTTTGTACACTTTAATATGTAGATCGTTTAAAGTGTTAATTTCTTGACCATGCCATACTTCCAGTCCATAGGATAAAGTTAGGAGCAAATGTGAAGGGCATTCCAGCTCCTTGTAAAGCTGTTTATAGGTGAAGATTAATGATTGGGCTTTTTTTTTATATACCTTTTTTGATCCACAAAGGACATGTTTCTGCCCACTTTAATACCCAAATATTTATATGAACTTGTTTCCTCAATTTGCATACCATTTATATTTTCCTGGCCTAGGGCACGCTAGTCTCACCACCTTGGTTTTTGTTTTGTTTAATTCCAGGTCTAAAAGATAGAAAAAGTCGATTAGTTTATTTATGATCCTTTGCAGCCCTATCGGTGTTTGGTTCACCACCACAATGTCATATATTTAATTAATTCATACCGAGTCAAACGATCTTTTTACAATGGCGACGAGGAGGATAAAGAAATACGCGTGAAAACTGAAGATTTCTCTGCTGTGACACATTTTTTGTGATTTTTTCTCCACTGCGATGAGTTTCCCTCAATGAAATGCCATGAGGAGCCTGTCATAAGGAAGTTTCAAGAGACCACTACAGGCTATTCCTGAGTGAGTAGTTAGCCGTCTATAAGGCTGCAACAAGATTAGTAAAACAATTGCCATAATTATTTACAGTATTGGGCGCAAGCTGAAAGCGCTGTAAATAAGCACAAACGTGAAGGAGCGCAAGCGCCACACTGAAAATAAACAACAGTGTATGTGAGCAAACAAAGGGAAGTCCATGCAGTGTAGTGCTTTTTATTGTTTTTATATAGCGCATGAATCACCCCCGACGGGGTTTCAAGACGCTGTGCACATACCGCTGAGGAACCCTTCCTGGCATTTCCCTGTGAAGTGCTCACTCCAGGGCACCCCCAAGGTGAAGCCAGGCATCCTAGCGATGTTGGGGCCATTGTGGAGATTAAGCAAGCTATTGCCCAGAGTTGCAGAGTAGGACCCATGATTAGAATAGGCACTGAGGCTAGAATTATCAGGTCCGGGGAAATTGAGCCCAAGACCAGCCGAGGTGCAAATTGAACCCTGGTCCAGGCCAGACCTCTGCATCAGGGTCTGCCGCTCTAACCATTGAGCCACACTTCTCCACTGTGAAGGAGCGCGAGCGCCACACTGAAAAGAAACAACAGTGTGCGTGCGCAAGCGCACGATCTTTTCAACAGTGTGCGTGGTGAAGCGGAAAGTAGTTGAAGTATTGCGAGCTCTGCTCCAAAAGAAAACAACATATGGGAAAAAAATGAAATACTCCTAATAACGCGCGAACACAAGCGCGAGTATAAAGAGGAATACATGCGCAATTGAAAACAAGTAAAATACATTAGCGCGCAAGCACAATATTGATATAAATAAATATTGATACACAAAATAGGAGAAATAAACTTGATGAAGTCATCAGCAGATTATGCCTGACTCCAAAATTGCGGAATAACGGGACAAAAGAAAGAAAAATTAATAGAGATGGGATGTCGGTCTGTCTCTAAAATAATAAACTAGAATATAGTTAATAGAGATGTGGGACGTTGGTCCGTCTCTTGAATATACATTTTCACATTAAAAAAAGGAAGGAGTCAATGAAAGGAGGTCAAAGCTAATTTGAAATTGGAAATTAGAACATACTGTAGAATTTAGCCAATATTGGTCTGCATTGGTGAATATATATATATGTATATACATTGTTTTTTTAATAAAAAGGGCATTTTCATTTAAAGTGAACAATACAAACATCATAATAAATTAAGAAAAATGACTACAGAAGGCACAAGCAATGAAGTTGTTGTAAATATGAATTCAGACATGTACAATGAAGTAGATGTTACTGGAAACTTTTCAAGCACAATTTTTAGAAGACCATTACCTTTTCACTTATCTGAACAAGAAAATATTGCCCAAAGATGGGAAAAATGGACAAGGAGGTTTGAACATTTTTAAAAAGCAACATGTAAGAAACACTCGGATGAACAAGCAAAAGATGTATTACTGAATCTTGTAGGATATGATGTCGAAGATTTAATAACTACATTCCCAGAACATGAAAGGGATACTTATGAAGGGCTTATGAAATGTCTAAATGCAAAATTGTATCCCCATAGAAACCTAGACTTTGAAAGATATAATTTTAATATAGCTTGTCAAGGAGAAAATGAAACAATGGATAACTATATCACTAGACTAAAAAATTAGAGAAATGTCAAAAAAACAAAATGCAAATGAAAAATTTGAAACACAGCTTACAGGAAAAAGATTATGCTATAGGTGTGAATTTCAATTCCCACATCAAAAAACGTGTCCAGCAATAGGATAACAATGTAAAGAATGCATAAGATATAATCATTTAGTGTATGCAAATTTAGGAAAGAAAATAAAGAATTTGGAATAAGGAAAGAAAACTGGAAGAAAGCTAACATGAATACAAAAAAACCTGGAAACATAAAATATGTAAGACATATGGAAGAAATTGAAGGAGAGTCTGACAAAGAATTTAAGCAGTCAGAAAAACTTTCCATGATGCAAGTAAATAATGATTATCAACAACTCAATATGATTGAAAGCGAAAATATTTTAAAAAACACATCTGTGGAAATAATGGTTGGATCAGAAAAAGTTCCATTTGTTCTAGATAATGGAGAGAAATTCAATTTAATGTTAATAACTGAGTATATGAAAATAAAAAAACAACCCACACTAACCCCGTCAAATGTTATTGTTTTTCAATGGGGTGCCAAACATCCAGTCCTATGTATAAGAAAATTTGTAGGAAATATAACGAGTAAAGAATATACATGTATTAAAAGGTGAAGTTCCAGGTCCTTGTTTACTAAGCAACGTAACTGCTCAACTCATGGGTCTATTGGCAATGAATTGCAATATTTCGACAGACCACCTAATTCTAAAGAACTACCCTAAATTTTTCGAAGGACTAGGTAAATTCAAAGGAAAAGAAATCACTTTACATATAAATGAGGCAATAAAACCAGTGGCATAAACAAGCAGAAGGGTACCAATCCACATGCAAGAAAAAGTTGAGAAAGAAATTAAATCACTGCTTGAGCAAGATATTATTGAAGAAGCACCAGGCCCAACACCCTGGGTAAGTCCCATTGTTATTGTTCAAAAAAAAAAACCACTGATGACATCAGAATATGCATGGATATGAGAATCCCTACTACAGCTATTGAGAGAGAAAGGTATCCAGGCCCTCATTTAAATGACATGATAAGCTATAACTATAAATGGAGCAACAGTATTCTAAAAACTTGATTCATGTAAAGGATTTCACCAATTAGAAAATGATAGTCAATCCAGATATATAACAACATTCTCACGCATTTAGGGTTATTCAGATACAAACAATTACATTTTGGAATATGTTCTGCGGCAGAAATCTTTCTGGAGATTATAAAAAACGCGATATGGCAAGTACAAAACTGTATGAATTACAGTAATGATATTTTAGTTTTTAGAAAAACACAAGAAGAACATGATCATGCATTGCATAAAGTGTGTCAACAACTTCAAGAAGTTGGTTTACCCTTGAATGAAAAGAAATGTGAAATAAACAAAAAATAATTAACATTTTTTGGACACATTTTCTCAGAAAAGGGAATGAGACTGGATCCTATTAAAATAACAGCTTTAATTGTAATGCAGAGACCGAAAGATATAACAGAATTGTGATAGTTTCTTGGAATGGCAAGCTACTGTGCACAATATGTAAAAAAAATTGCAACTGTAAGTTCACCATTAAGAGAAATAACAAAGAAAGGAAATAAATGTCAATGGAATAACGATTGTGAACAAGCATTTGAAGAAATAAAGTTAAAAATAACAAATGCAGCAAATGTAAAATATTTTGACCTGCACCTATGCACAGAACTAATAGTGGACGCAAGTCCTGTGGGTCTAGGTGCAATTCTAGTGCAACATAAACCTGGAAGAGAAAAAGCCTATCTGAAGTAGAACTGAAATACTCTCAGCCATAGAAAGAAAGTTTAGCTGTTGTTTGGGCATGCAAACATTTTCATGATTTTATCTATGGAAAATCGTTTGTAATTGTCACGGATCATCAAGCTCTAACTTCCATTTTTAGAAATCCAAAAACCAAAAATGCCACCAAGGATTGAAATACGGGGTATGAGACTCATGGATTATGATTTTAAAATTATCCATAAACCAGAAAAAGAATATAATCCAGCAGATTATGTATCTAGACATCCATTCAAGACAAACAATGAGCAACAACTAGAGGTAGAAGAATATATACATTTCATAGTTAGATCAGCAGTCCCAGGAATAATTAAAGAAAATGAATTGATTGAAGAAGCACAAAAAGACTACACCCAACAAAAAGTACAAAAAATCATATATGAAAACAAATGGAGATTGATAACTAATGAAAGTCAATTTCAGTCAAATGTCAGAAAAAATGATAAATGCAGAATTGTCTGTAACTACCTCAGGAATTTAACTTAAAGGAAACAAAATTGTAATACCGCTAAGTCCGCAACGTCATGTAATTGATATCTCATGAAAGCTATCGAGGTATCTCAGCAACAAAAAAATGTATCAGAGAAAAATTATGGTTCCTGGGATTAGATAAACAAGTAGGAGAAGCTGTTCAATCTTGCTAAGAATGCCAATGCACTGTAAAAGAAAAAGGAATTAAAAAGCTACATATGTCTATTGACCATTAGATTCTAGACATTATTTACCAGCAATAATAGATGAATATTACCGTTTTCCTATTGTAAAGTTAATTTCGTTCACATCTACATCAACGGTACTTCCAGTATTAGATGAAATATTCTCAACTTGGGGGATTCCTAATGTATTAAAAACTGATAATGGACCCCCATTTAATGGAAATGAATTTCAAAAGTTTATGAATTACTTAGGAATAATACACAGGAAAATAACTCCAATGTATCATCTGGAAAATGCCCTTCAGATCTAATGTTTGAACAGTCAAGACAAACTTGTTTGTCGCAGCTGCCATTAGTCCCTTCAAAAGTAAATGGAGAAGTGGTGGAAAAAGATAAAGAGGCAAAAGAAAAAATGAAATATTATGCTGAAAAAGGAAGAAGATGTCAAAATCAAGACTATCAAGTTGGTGATCTTGTATTAGTTCAGCAACAACAAGTGAGGAAATCTCAAACCAGATTTCATCATGTCCCACTAGAAATTAAAAAATTCAAGGCACGGCAATGGATGCAGAAAATGATGATAGAATAATAACAAGACACAAATCTTTTTTAAGGAAAATCACACCTGGTGTTGAACAAAAAATTGCTCATCAAAGTGATAAACAGAATGAATGGATACACAGAAGGTCTGAAAGAACATGAAGAAAACCTGAAATATTAATTGAACATTGTTGATTTTTTTTATTTTCTTGTATGTTTTATTTCATTTAATTTATATCTCATCTATTTCAGGAGGAGGGGAATAATGTAATGATGTGTAATGACAGTGTCATTATGATGTAATTTAGAAGTCTGGCATGAAGGAAGTTCTAGAGTAGACGGTTGGGTTTCAAGGATATTCAAGTTAGTTTAGGTCACCTTAGGACATAGACAATATTAGTAGCTAAAGTGCCAGCTCCAACAAATAAATATATTTAATCAATTCATACAGAGTCAGACGATCTTTTTACACTATTGTGGAGAGATTTGTCAGCCCCCTCTGGCCCCTGCGTGGGATGATCCCCCGTCACCCTAGACCTTCCACCATACATGACTGTATTTTGTAATAATACCTATTGTACCGCGGATGGCTATTGTATTGCCCCCTCTGTATTGTAATGCTGTTGCTGATGTCTGTTCTTTCTTAATAAAAAATGTTTTACGGAAAAAAATAATTCATAGTGATTATGTACAGAGAACATGCACATCATTCATGGTGCTATCTTTGGATAGGTTAATGTACCATGGGATCATTGTAAGTTGGTTGTTGTTGAACTGAATGTCTGTCAACAATATTGCTGTGACATCTCTCCACCAGCTATGGGGCCAGATGTGCCCCTAATTTTGCAGATCAGATTTAAACAGGTATGTTGTATGTTCTGGCATACTGTTCAATAGCCTGCATCATATGTTGTCTAATACAACTGCCATTCACATGATATTCGTCTTTCTATTCTCAGTACTTAAAACGTAAAACCACCTAAATAGGTGAGATGTGAATCTACATTACCACGAAAGGTGGGGACACAATGCATGTCAATATCAGTACTCACTTTGTTTTTTATAACTCACAGACTATAACAATAATAGAGACAGAATTTCCTGGAAATTTATTTCAATGAATTACACCTTTACATTTAAATGCACATAGGGAATCACCGGGAGTAAGTCCTCAATCTATAATTGTTTCCCACGTCCAGAGGTCGAAACACAGTGTCAGCATGCATTGTACTTTGAGGATTGTGACATTACTGTAGGATACTCCTCCACCAAGAAAACAAAAACCCTTTCATTATTGGTCTTTGGGGCCATCTGATTAGCAACGACCTCCTCGTGGGGCTTTACGACTTGAAGCCAGAGCATACTAAAGCAAGTACTAAATCTGTAGTTAACATGCCGGACACTATAATTTAAATAATTGACATTGTATTTCGCTATTGTTATGTCTTATTGTATAACGTAAGTCTCTGTTAAGTGGATAATCTTACAGATGTTGTGTGCTGAGAGCTTTTTTGCACAAGTACACAAATAAGCAACTTATTTATGCACATTGATTGTTTTTGTGTAACAGAGAGAATTGATGTTTTAATCTTGAAAGTGGGGGGCTCACATTATATGCTTTCTTAATCTTTGAGGCAAGCATATGCTACTGCAGGATCTACCCGGAAACTGTGCCTGCAGACAGAGGATTTGCATGCCTGTCCAAAACCGAAATTCCCACTCCGTGGGAGCCTACTTGGGTGGTGAGGCCCTACTAACTGCAGGGACTGCTTGAAGTGGGTGAGCCATAAGCACAGGTGGCACTACTTTTCTGCGATGATGGAAGGTATACGCCGAGCAAGTTGCAGCCTGAGTGTGACGCAGGAGTTCTGGCCTCACCACCATCATGAACACACAGAACAATCATTCTGAGGTGCTGCAGAATTCAGTGGGCAGAGAAACGGCAATGGTATGGTATACTGGGGTGGGCAACTAAGATGCATCCAGGTAAGTTGTACTCAACCGCCATCAACTCTGGTCAGACCACTAGGGGGAAAGCAACTGGGGCAGTTTGGTATTCGCTCTGCTTGGAGGTGCGGGCCACGTGAGCTGGGCTTCTTCGAAAGTCAGATATTCCCAGGCAGGGTGCAACTCTTTGTCTTTGCCTAAAACAAAATCTGAGGCTGGCTAAGGAGTCCTTCCCTAAATGGGTTAAATAGTCCGAAGTGTATGCAGTAAGGTGCTGGTTAGACTGCTGCCAAGCAGGCCATTCTCTCTGGAATGTTTCAGTTCAGTTCAGTAAATCTTTATTTCGATGATTAAAAATCATCATAAAAATACATAATACAAATCAACAATCATCAAATACATTACATTTCTGAACTATACAGTATTAAAAATGAAGTTATTATAGATTAAAAAAAGCATTTAGTACATCCCAAATCAGCCCCTAGTGTTTCTTAATTTAACAGCAACTTTAAAAAAAACTCATGATAGAGCATAGAGTATGCATGTCAGTTGCTCTTTGCAAAAATATTAAAGCAGATTTAGTGTGACAAATTTCTGACTCCTTTAAAATATCTACAAGAAATCTACGGCGAGGGGTTCGATAAAAGGAACATAATAGTACAAAATGAAGGGTGTCCTGCGGAGACCTATTGTCGCAGCCACAGGCACCCTTCTGCTCAATTGTTAAGGTAAAACCAGACGGATAGGCTAAAATATTAGGTAACAAATTGAGCCTAAAACGACACATTAAAAACCTCTCTTGTTGATTGTGCATTAAGAATAGATATGGTTCCATACCCTCTCCATTGCTTACTAAGGAGTGCGCAGCTACAGATCTTTTGGTAGAGTCAAATTGTTTCCTACTACAATCGTATTTGTCAAGTAGCTGCTTGTGAATCCGATATTTACAAGAAGTCTCAATCATTGACGGGTCAGTGAATAGTGTTTGATGGTCTATGCTCTCTAGAGTTTCTTTAACGTATTTAAGCCAGGGGATTTGTAGGCACCTATCTCTCTGGAGGCGATCTTTATTTATTTGTCTACTGAGTTCAGCTTCTGGGTTTAACCAGATTCGGAGCCAGGTCAAGATGGGTCTCGCTTTAATCAGGTCAGAGGTATACGGAATACCAAGCTCCTTGTGTGCAATTGCTGCTGGGATGCTATGTGGTGACTTCAGCAATTTTCTTAGGAATTTGTCTTCCTCTACTTTTATCTGGTGTACATCCCTAAAACCCCACACCTCTGCCCCGCACGTGGCTTTGGCAGTGCTAACAGCTCTATACAGCGTCATTACTTGCTCTGGTGACCAGCGGCCCATCCTACGTGCAAAATTTAAAATGGCACCATTTGCTGAGACCAGTTTCCTGCACCTTTCCTCCAACAAAGAAGCAAACCTAATCTCTCCATCAAACAGGCGACCCAGATACGAGAATGTGTTCACAGTTTCTAAGACATGGGTTCCTATTTTAAATACAAATCTCTTGGGGTTTTTTTTCCCTGCCACCATAACAAATGACTTGGTCAGGTTCACCGAGAGATCCACGTTCTCCATGAACCTTACAAATCCACTGACCAGATGTTGCAGGCTCACTGCTGTTCGTGCAAGCAGGACTGCGTCATCCGGGTACAACATTACTGGTATATGACGCGATCCTACTCTAGGGCAGTCAGTCTCCAGGGCTGTCAGTGAACTCTCCAAGTCATTTATGTAACGGGAGAGTAGGAATTGGGCCCGGATACACCCCTGCCTCACCCCACCAGTGCACGGGAAGGCATTGGTACTCACCCCCCCGCGCTATAGCGGACATTGGCAGTGGTGTTCCAGTGGAGTTCCTTTAAGATGTTTATAAGGTCTGGGCCAATTCCCAATTTAAACATGAGGGCTCAGAGTTTACTTCTATTTATGTTATCGAACGCAGCTGCCAGGTCCATAAAAACCATATACATTGTTCCATTACCAGTTTTCGTGTATTTGGCAACTAGTAGGTAAAGATTAAGGCATTGATCACTAGTTGATTTGCCTGCTCTGAAACCGTACTGGGTGTCTACTAGGGGTGGTGTGCTTCAGTCCACTCAACAAGGTGATTTAGAATTGCCCTACCTAGCTGACGCATCTATCAGCGAGATTGGTCTGTAGCATTGCGGGTTGTCCCTGCACCCTTTTTTATAGATGGGGACAATCAGCGCTGTTGACCAAGATCGCAGGAGCCCAGTTTTTATTGCTGCGTTTAATACTCTGGTCATAATCGGTGCCCATAAATCAATGTTGCTTAAGTAGAGGTCTGGGGGGGGGTGCCATCCGGGCCTGGTGCCTTATTCCGAGTCAGGCCTTGAATTGCCTTTGAGATTTCCAGTAAAGAGAATTCTAATTCAGTGAGTCTCACCCCCTCCCACGCTCCGGCCCTAACTATCTCCCCCAGTTGGTTGTATAGACTCTTGAAATGGTTGATCCATTGTTCGGGAAGTATGTTGGTACTAATAGCAGGGGAACTAGAATCTTGATAGCAGGGTCTATTAATAATTCCCCAAAATTGGGTATAATCCCTATTTTCACCTACTTCCCTCAGGTCTGCCCAAACTTCCTTTTGTAGCGTGCTCTTTCTCTGCTTGACCTGCATTTTATAGTTACGTCTACATAGGGCCACGTCATTCTTGTCTCTCGGGCACTTCTTAAGGCTCAATTTTAGCTCCCTCAGAGCCCGCGAGCAGTTGGAGTCAAACCATCTTGGGGTTGGTGGGTCCTTTATAGGCCGCTTGGTTTTTAATAGTCCATCAACCATCCTAGTTAAGGCCTCGAATGCCAGGACCACATCTCTGCCCTCTGTTGTAAGTTCGAGGCAGGCCTCTATTTGTTTTTTCCCTCTTTCCACTAGGGTGCTGTAGAATTCTTGTGCATTAATCTTTGCCCATCTTAGGTGCCTCCCTGGTCAGTTGGGCGGATTACAGTGTCTTCACCGGCATATCCTACTGGCAGGCCATTATATGGTATTTCGAGGGTTAGGGGGTTGTGATCGCTAAAGTGGGTCCACTCCGTTCTTACCTCTTTGATCTGCTCTTTAGCAAAGGCAGATATTAGAATAAAATCTATGATGGAAGAGCAACAGGTCCATTGTGTGGGTGAGGGCGAACCTATCAAGTAGCATCATAAGCAGTGTTCCCTCTTTGTTGTGTTCAAAGTGTGGTCCACTTTCTTCAGGGCAGGAGGACCAATCAGGGCTCATGGGGAGTAGTTTTGGACACAGGTGACAATTAAAGTCCCCCATCAACAAAATAGTTGGTTCAGGGCCCCCCTGCCTTCGGTCAGCTTCAGGGCCGGACTGGGAACCAGAACCGGCCCTGGCAAAGTGCTCGGCCGGCCCCCCTACTCCCCCTCCCCCCCCCCCACAGGGAGGGAGGGGGGGGCGCGACCGCGCTCTGTGCCAGGGCCGGTTTTCGGCCGTTTTTGTTACAGGGCCGTTGATGCAGCAAAAACGGCCCTGTAACAAAAACGGCCCCAGGGGCCCAAAACCGGCCCCCAACCATGCGGCCCACCGGGGAATTGCCCGGTTCCCCGCAACAGCCAGTCCGGGCCTGGTCAGCTTACTCGCTTAGTCTGCTCTCTAGTTCTTGTAGCACAGGGTAGTTTCCCTCAACTGGACCTGAATTATAGAAGTTTAATATTAGGAACCTCTGTACCTGTCCCTGGAATGCCACTGCTTGTATGGTGTCTGATACCCATGGGGGTTGTGACCATGTGCCTTTTAAATCTAGGTCAACATATATGACTAGCCCTTCCTTCGCCCTCCCTGATCTGCCTTCCTGCGCTGTCATAAATAAACATTTATAGCCCTCCAGTTGATAGGAATCGGGGTCTCGTGCCCATGTCTCCTGTAAGGCTATAATGCGGAAGCCCGTAATGTACTCTCTCCACTCCTTATTATCGAATTTCCCCCCCAGGCCCGCTATGTTCCAGGACAAAAAGACTAACCCTGCCCTAGATGCTTTTCTTGCCTCTGAGGTCTGGTCATTCAATCTGCACACTGTTTTTTTATGAGTCTTAAGGACACAAGCAACCTCATACCTCAGCATTGGAGGATCTTCTGTCCTCATAGCTTCCACGCTTCCTCCTACCCCTTTCATACTACGAACAAATCCATCCCCTATTGCAATATTTGCTTGCCCGTTGTCTATAGGGGTAGTCAGTCGTTTTCATCGAGCGACTGCAGAGGGGCAATCTATTTCTCCACTGTGGGTAGTCTCTGGATGATAAAAACTGGCCGGGGTGGTTCAGGATTCTATCCCTTTGGTTGATTAGTATCCTTCCTGTGCTCCACATTGGATAGTTCAGGTTATTAATGCTCCGTCTCCTTGGGTAAAAATACCCCAGGGGGAGGGTGCAAATTGTGCTGGTGTGATTTCTATTTGTATTTCTCAGTATGTATTCCACCAGATTGACGTCTCTGAAATTTGCCACAATGCAGTCCCCTCTTATATCTTCTTTCCTGCCTCCTAGCCAGTTCACTCTTCTTACATGTAATATCTCCCCCCTTTCCCCAGTGTTCAAGGGCCTATGGATATTCAACCACTTTGCAATTTTTGAGTGTATTAGTGAGTGCGATTCTTTTTCTACGGCCCTGAGTTCCGGTGCCCCTGCGAATACTATCACAAAGGGGCTAGCTTCAGGTGGTAGATTTATGTGTGGTGGAGGACTTTCTGGGCTATGGAATGGATCATAATCAATTTGGGATGAGCTAGATGGACCTTGGCTTGAGTAATGGGCTTCCTGCCCCGTTTGTATAGTTGGTTGCTGTTGTACTTTATCTGTATTTTTGGTGCCAATCTTGTGATTTGATCCCCTCTCAGGGTGTTGAGGAGCTTTAGGGGGGTCATGTACCTGGGCGATTGTGTGTTGGATGTTACTAACACAGTTGTTATTGACCGCTATATTGTCAGTGGCCGTATTTGTGGGTTGATTGGGGCTTGTGGTAGGATTCTTACTTATCGGGCCCATTATCTTGCCCTGTTTGGACAGTTCGTTGGCTAATTTATCCATCCTGCTTACAATCGGTTTTAACTGGGTAATATTAAAAGCTTCCAGATGTTTTTTGAGTTCTCCAATTACCTCCTCTATCCACCCTGGTGGTCTTACAATGGTTGACACTCTTTCTTCTACAGGGGTGATCTCTTGTCTATTTTTAGATCAACAAGCTCCTATATTTCATTTGTTTTTCCTATGCTGGCCCTTGCCACCCCCCGTTGTTTAGGTTTACTATGAGCAGTAAGTTTGCTGTGCCCTAGATTTTCTACCCCAGATTGTGGTACATGTTGTGCACAGGGAATGCCCTCAAGTGAGTTACTTGCTAACTCTATATTCCCAGTCATACTGGGGCTTTAAGATAGTGTTTGATCCCTGGATTGTGTAGGGGTGCCTAATATAGGAATTGGTGAAGAGGACAAGCTCCTTTCCATACGCTCAATCTCCCCAGATACCTTCCTCAACATCAGATCAATTGCAGTAGGTTTTTATACTTTGTTAAGTGGTGCGTTATTTATTTCAGCCGTAGTTTGTTTTGGAGTGCCAGCTAGATATGCTTTGCTCGTAACCGAGCGTGTTTTGGGGGGATTAGACATAGTAGGATTTTAATTAACTATTTCCCAACCCTATCTATCGATCCTAGCTTCCTTCTTGTAAATAATTTAGTGAGACTAAATCAGGCTATGTTTGCCCTTCTCCCACTTCTCCGTCTTAGGCAGTTCGGTATCAGCGTGTTGAATACCCCAATCAGTATCAAAATGCCTGACCACATAGAAAGTACCTTTTGAGTTAGTCAGAGTCAAGGGGGGTGGCCCGTCCGGTCCCTGGTCGTCCCAGGACGGGCACAGATGGCCCACCCTCTGCCCGGGCTCCACCCGGTGTCGCCCGCGCGCGTCCCGAGACGCGGGAGGAGCGGCTCGACTTTATGCGCCTCCGGGTGCTGGAAATTGACGCTGCAGGCAGCGTCCCCGAGTCCTAGCAGGGGACGCGGGGAAATGTAGGCAGAGTTTGGTATGGTGAACGCTTCTCCCTGTCGGCGGCCGCGGTGGCAGGTGCGACGGCAGGGGAGAGCGAGTCAAGAGAACGTGCTATCAGGAAAACCACACAGGTCAGTGGTGGTTCGTCAATGCCCCCAGCAGTTTTTCAGCCCCGCTCCCCAGCAGGAGCGGCTCGTCTTTATGCACCTCCGGGCGCTGGAAATTGACGCTGCAGGCGGCGTCCCCGAGTCCTAGCAGGGGACGCTGGGAAATGTAGGCAGAGTTTGGTATGGTGAACGCTCCCCCCTCTTGGCGGCCGCGGTGACAGGTGCGCCGGCGGGGGAGAGCGAGGCAAGAGAGCGTGAACGCTCCCCCCTATCGGCGGCCGCGGTGGCAGGTGCGGTGGCGGGGGAGAGCAAGGCAAGAGAGTGTGATATCCAGAAAACCACACAGGTCAGTGGTGATTCGTCAATGCCCCCAGTCGTTTTTCTGCCCCGCTCCCCAGCAGGAGCGGCTTGTCTTTATGCGCCTCCGGGCGCTGGAAATTGACGGTGCAGGCGGCGTCCCCGAGTCCTAGCAGGGGACGCTGGGAAATGTAGGCAGAGTTTGGTATGGTGAACGCTCCCCCCCTCTCGGCGGCCGCGGTGGCAGGTGCGGCGGCAGGGGAGAGTGAGGCAAGAGAGCGTGATATCCGGAAAACCACACAGGTGAGTGTTGGTTCGTCAATGCCCCCAGTCGTTTTTCAGCCCCCTCTGGAATGTTTACTTCAGGTTTCTACCAGCGTTCTGGGAAGGCCGGCTCCAGGACATGTTCCTCATTCCATATGGAGGGTTAGAGGAAAGAAACGGGCCCATGGCGAGCTGGCCAGGGCTTCAAAATGCCAATGGAGAACAAACATATCACCAACAGGTCTAAGTCGCCTTGTCCCTACTAATCCGGTGGAAAGGCAATAGTATTTACTATAATGCATGCATGCAGTGTAATGTGTCACAGAGTGAAAAATGGGAACTATTCAAGCAAATGTATCCAACCTCCTAGGGTCCTGGCTCAGCTTGAAGCTTCAAAGGAGCCCTCATTAGGACTTATGGGCATCCCCAAGCAGGCTACCCTGCCCAGGAAGATTTTCTTTCAGAAACCCTGTCTTTTCTCTAGGATGCCGTGCTCCTAGACAGTACATCCAGGAGCTTCCTATGCAGTTAAGGGCAGTAGGTCAGTGGGGTTTGGGGGTATTCAATAGATGACCATGAAGGAAATTAAATAAATAATTGTTATGTTGTGTAATACAGGCAATTGTTTGATTGCCAATTTCGACACCCACAAGTCGGATTTTCATCGCGGTCACAGGTAATCGTTGTTTAACGCTTCGACCTAAGCTGCTTATCTCAGTTTTGACATTTTCAAGAATTTCAAGAATTTCCAACCTATTGGTGGTGAAGCTTGGACAGTGTAAAGAAGGGACGTATATTATCACTCACTGAACAATTCCACCATAAACAACAGTATACCTTACTGATAATTTACTTCTGCTATCATCCATTATTTTATTAACTCATTTTTTTTTATTTCACATCAACATGAGTCAACAAACATTTTCTTTAAGTAATCCTCAAGAATTCTGGTGCAAAGGTTCTGAACCAACGTTAAAATGGCTGGAGTGGAAAGACTATTTTCTCAATTATATTGACACTGTGGATTCCGATGGTAAAATGTCTGCTGATCAAAAGAAACGTATTCTTTTACATTCATTGGGTCCAAAAGGACTGAAATGTTATAACCAAATGAACAAGCCCATTGTAGGGGGAGGGGATAGTAATGTTTTCACTGTAGCTCTATCCAATTTAGACAAATATTTCTCCCCGAAGGTATGTATGGGCATTACGCTTTACAAATTTTACCAGAGAAAACAATCTAAAAATGAATCTGTGGATGACTATGTTGGTGAGTTGAGAAAAATGGGTGATGATTGCGCTTTTGGTGGTTTACTGGAAGACTTAATTCGCGACCAGGTTGTAATGCATGCTAATAATCCTGCAATTCAGGAACGTCTTTGGATGAATGGCGATGCTTGTTTAGAAGACATCCTAGCTTTAGTTCGTAAAGCTGAGTCATCTAGTAGATGTGCGAGTGCTCTAAAATCAGAAAGTGTCAGCAAAGATGCTGTGGCTAAAATAGATGCAAATTCAAAAAGAAGCGGTAATTTTAAACAAAAAAGTGAAACATGGGCAAAGCCTAAGTACAGTAATGAACCTCCCAAATGTTATAGGTGTGGTAGTTTAGAACATTTGGCGTTTGCCAAGTCTTGTCCTGCTAAAAAGAGTAAATGCGGTGCTTGTGGACTCTATGGTCATTACACCAAAGCATGTAGAAGAAGGACAAAGACTGTCAAGTGCATTCAAGAGGACCTTGCCTCTGATGAAAACACTTCTAGTGATGAGGACCAAGCATCAGACTGTGCTGTAGTCTTGAAAAAGAAATTACTCCTCAACATTAGGGATGGCTGTTTGCTTGTAGATAACAAACCTGAATGTTGGATACATATAGGAGGGGTGCGCATTAAGGTCTATGCTGATTCTGGTTCGCCTTATACGATCATAAACGAAGATATATGGCGTAACACATTTGTCGACAAAGTTGGTCCAAAATTGTCTCCTCCTGATATTGACCCTGAAGGTTATGATGGTGGCAAGATTGATATTGTTGGTTTTCGTTGGCTTAAATTTGAGTTCAAGAACCGTAAATCATATGGCAAGTTGTATGTATCAAAAAAAGGTCCGTCTGTTTTAGGGTGGAAAGACCAAGGGGATTTACACATTATTCTTGACCCCAACTCTGTGGAAAAGGTTTTAGTGATGGATGAGGGCACCAAAACTGGTGAGGATCTGTTAAAAAGATTCCCTGCAGTCTTTTCAAAGACAATTGGCAAGTTGAAAGACTTTGAACACAAAATAATTTTGAAGGATTCTGCCGTACCTAAGATTCATAAGGTTAGGAGTGTGCCAATCGCCTTGAGAAAAGACGTAGCTACGGAACTTGAGAGATTGGTCTCATCTAACATAATTGAACCGATTGAAGCGTCTGCTTGGGTTTCCCCTTTGGTGGTCGTGAAACGATCCAATGGTAAATTAAGATTATGTGTGGACCTTCGCCACTTAAACGATAATATTGTGGTAGATCAATTCCCTCTGCCAAAGATCAATGATATGTTAGCTTTGCTTGACGGGGCTAAATGGTTCACTACAATCGACTTATCATCTGCGTACCATCAGATCCCTCTGTTTAGAGACAGCAGAAAGTACACGGCTTTCATAACCCCACAGGGTTGTTACCAATTTAAAAGGATGCCTTTTGGTTTGGCTTCGGCCGCAGCTGTTTTCCAGCGTTTAATGCACAGGTTGTTTTTCACTGTTAAAAACACAAAGTTTTTTCAAGATGACATTCTCATCTTTGGAAAGGAAAGGGCAGATCATGACAACACTTTAAATGAAGTTTTAAGCATCCTTAATGACAAAGGTTTAACTGTTGAATACACCAAATGCACTTTTGCCAGCGATCATGTTACTTACCTAGGGCATGTTATAGATTGTGATGGGATTAAACCAAAACCCAACTTAGTTGATGCTATCAGATGTGCTCCTTCCCCCAAGGGAAAAGATGATGTCAGATCCTTTATTGGCTTAGCCGAATTTTGTTCGAAATACATTCCAAACTTTGCGACCAGAACATATAATATAAGACAGCTGTTAAAGAACAAGACAAAGTTTGCTTGGTCAGTTGAATGTGAACAAGATTTTGAAGACATCAAAAGTTGTATTGCCAATATTGCTTCTTTAAAAAGTTTTAATCCTGATGCCCAATCTATTATCACCACAGATGCCAGCATTAAAGGTTTGGGTTCGGTTTTATCCCAGGTAGGTGTGAATGGTAAGGAACAAATTGTTGCTTATGCTTCCAGGTCACTCTCGCCTACAGAGGAAAAATACTCCACTATCGAAAAAGAAACCTTGGCATGTGTATGGGCTGTTAATCACTTTAGAGCTTTTGTATGGGGCACTAAGTTTATTTTGCGCTGTGATCACAAGCCATTACTCAGAGTCCTGACTACTGAAGGTACCGTTAACACTTCAGCGAGAGTTGCCAGACTTGCTATTAAATTGCAAGATTATTGTTATAATGTGGAATTTGTTCCTGGCAAAGAGAATTGTATAGCCGATTTTCTTTCTAGAATGCCTAAGCAACTCGATGAATGTGAGGATGAATTGTGGAATTCCTGTCAGGTAGCCTATGTACAAGATATGGAAGGTGCAGGCATTTTGAAGCAACAGTGGCTTGATGAGTATATGAAAGATGAAGAGTTATCCTTAGTAAAATCCCATCTAGCTGGGTCCTGGCCGAGGAAAGTTGATAGTAAGCATCCTCTGAAGCCCTTTTGGGAAGTTAGATTAGATTTAAGTGTTCAAGATGGCAGCATCTGGTTTGGTGAGAGAGTCATACCTCCGAAGACTTTGCGGTCGTCCATCATGGCCTTATGCCATGAAGGGCATTTTGGCATAGTCCGTTCTAAACGCACTGTTAAAACCTCTTTTTGGTGGCCAGGTATGGACGCTGAAATCGACAGGTTTGTAAGGAACTGTAAGTTGTGTCAAACAGCTGACAAATCATTAGTTGTCTGTAAGCCTCCTATGGGCAACATGACTGCACCTAGTTCTCCTTGGGAACATTTAGCCATTGATATCATGGGTCCAGTTGGCAGTGAGCAAAAATACATTTTGGTCTTAATGGACTTATTTTCTAGGTGGCCTTTTGTAAAAGTTGTGAGCAAAGCTGATACTGCGACTGTTTTAAAATTCTTAGATACATCCTTCACGTTGGAAGGTATTCCTTCAGTTTTACTTAGTGACAATGGTGTCCAATTTACCTCTAATAAGGCAAAAGAGTATTTTGATACTTTAGGTATCAAGCACAAGACCACTGCTCTTTACAATCCAAACAGTAATGGAATGGTTGAGCGTTTTAACCGTGTCATTAAAAGTACAATTCAAATGTCTGGTAAGAGCAAGGAGTGGGAAGTTCAAGTTTTAAAAATGGTTTGGTCTTACAGAACCTCAATATGTGAGGCTACTGGTTTTCCTCCTTTTGTACTTATGCGTGGCAGGAATCCACGTACCAAGTTTACTCCAGGATGGTTGTTTAAGTCCAATGTGGTCAATTGGTCTGAAGATGTTGTTAAGGAAAGGAGCCAAGCTTCCCATCTTAAAAGCAAAATGTTGTATGACACAAAGCATAAGGTGAAAGATGTTAGCTTGGTTATTGGTCAATGGGTAAGGGTCAAGAAACCTGGTAAGCCTTCCAAGGAGGAAAGTAGTTTTTATGAACCTATGCAAATTGTTGAAGTTTTAAACAATTCTGTTCGTCTTTCTGATGGACGTGTTTGGAACCTCAAAAGGATTGCCAGATGTCCTCCTCCTCTGGTTGTTCCTTCTTGTCAAGCTTCTTCTCAGGGGTCTTCTGATTTGTTTGACCTAGAGGATTTGTTTTGTTCCAAGTCTTCTGATGCTTTCCAGACGTCTAACACTCCCTGTTGTCCAGTTTCAAACATTTCTGGCCAGATTTCGTCTGATTTGGGTGCTTCTTCTGCTTCCTCTTCTGCATGTGATGGTGAGGTACATGTTTTCAGAAACCCTAGGCGTGAGAAAAAGCCTCCTGTGTGGTTAGCAGATTACATTTCTGAAAATTTTCCTTTGTAATGTTTTTTTTTTTTGTTGTTTTGATGGGGGGTGGTGTTGGGCACGTGTTATAACTTTATTTTCTTTAATGTTCAAAGGGGGATGTGTTATGTTGTGTAATACAGGTATGTTGCTTTAACTATGTTCATTCCACATTCTACTTAGAGTGTTTCTATGAGTTCTATTCTAATGTGTTCAGTTACTCCTGACTGCTAACCTGTCTGGCTGTGTATCTGCTCTGCTATTGCATTAAATCCACTTTTCTACTTAATTGATGTGTGCTTCATCAATTTAACAATAATACATTATTCCTTGTCATTGTCTGTCTAAATCCCACCACCTGGCTCCATGGCCCCATCGCTCTTACCTGCACAGGCCGTTCCTGGGTTCATCAGGCACAGGTGTAAAGCAGCTGGAGTCCCAGGCACTTGGAAGTTTAGGGCATGCTGGCCAGAGCCCTCACAGGACCCATGGAGAATTGCCAGATCACTGACAGGGCCCAAGCTCCTTGTCCTTACTAATCTGATGGAAGGTCACTAATCTACTTGTAATGTGTGCACTCTGCAAGACAAAGGATAACATTCCATTGAATGTATTCAAAGTTCTGGAGTCCTGACTGGGCTTGAAGCTTTAAATATGTACTCAGCAGGACTTCCAGGGCAGCCTGTCCATCTAGTTGCACTATTCACTCCTAGTGGGCGTGTCATCAAATGGTCGGGCCCATAGGATTTTTATTTGGTCGTACCAGGAATTTTGGAAAGCATTTCTGCTTAAACTGGAAGGGCGCAAAGGGAATCACCAGGCTGTGGCTCCGACTCTGGGCCTAGTCTGAGGCCCAGCCAGGCTAGGGAAGCCCAACTGAGCACCTTTGTGGACTCCGCTTAGAGCTTTTTGTCACAGCAAAGAAGGGGAGTCCCCTCCCGTCCTGTCCTGTAAACTCCGAAAAAGGGCGGCCTTACGCATGGAACCCAATTTCCAAGGGTTCTTTCCCAGGGCCTGCCAAATTTCAGATCTGCGGCCCAGTCAGAGATTTTGACTCCAGAATAGCAGGGGTGTCATTTCTGGGCCTGTGGAAGCTTGTTATGGGCACTCAAAGACTCAGCAGGCCAGCGCTTCAACCCAATGTCCTGGGGGCCCTCTCACATTGCCCACAGGAACTCTGACCAAGGGTCTGTCATGGTTTTTACTGAGGCAAAGTTCTTCCCGATCCTATGGAAGTCTCTCCTGGCTCCTCTGTGACACACACAGTTAACACAGGGGCCCATCAAAGCTTTTGCCTGGGGCCCTGACAGAGCTTGCCACCCCACAGAGAGCAAAGACTGGCTATCTGGCTGCTGATATGGGGCTGCTTGATACCTTGCAACATATGGGAAGAGCAATCAGATGAACAGCAATCACCCACATCCTCACATTACAAATAGGCCTGGGCTTAGTTTGTGGACTTTTGCTACGTGGATCTCTGCGAAGTTACAAAAAAACTCTGCGAAGTTCTGAGAGCGGCGGAGTGCAGTGAAAACTGCAGTTTGTGCTGGTATTTCTGCCGCTTGAGTAGAAATTCAACCCAAGCGGCAGCTCACACTAATCGCAAAATAACCATTCGTGAGCGCGATCAGGGAAAAAACTCCACTACACATCGCAAAGTGGAGTTTTCTGCACTCCACGGAGTACAGAAAACTCTGCAAACTCCGCGAACGGAGCAAAGTTCACCACCAAGGCATAATTACTAATACCGAAGAGGTCCACTAGCCATCCTTGCCACACATGTAAACTGGGTGCCAGAGTGGGATATTCATGCAAATGTATGTGACCTCCTGGAGAACTGATTGGACTGGAAGCTCCAAATGAGCTGTTACACTAATTTCCGGGGTAGCCCAGCCATCTGATTGTGCAATTTATTCCTAACTGGCATGCCACCACAAGGACGTGCCAAAGGACAACCATCTGGTCTCACCCTGCCTTTTATAAAACATTTGTGCTTACATTGGAGAGGTGCTGAGGATGTCAGAAGGATGAGGCTCAGATCCCCGGTCTGGTCTGTGGCCTAGCCGGGCACAGAGGGCATACATAATGTTAATTAAATTGTTGGTGATTCAGCACCGTAGTAGTTTAATGTGGAAATAAAAGTTTATATTTTACTGCTATCTTTTTTTTTAACAATCTTGTGATCCAGCTATACTGGAATGGGTTCTCTACTTATGAGTGATTAGGCCCTCTTCTGGTGCTATGTGGTGACTTGTACCTACTTCATTCTTTTCTTTTGGTAATATTTGGTTCCTGGCTCAGGTAAGTGTGCTTTTCCCCCCGTTTTGTGTGTGGCTTGGCCACCTGATTTGCCATCCCTGTCCCTACCTCCAATTTCCAAAACCCTCCTTAAGAGTGTGTGGGTGACTTGCACCTCTATCTTTCCACTTTGATTAGCCTTTGGATCCTAGCTGGGAAGGCTTACTTCTGTTCCCCCATTTTGTGTGCTATCACTCCTGTCTCTGACCACGCGTCCATGAACATATTCCTTGGGAAGAGGTCACCGGTGGTCTGAGTGAATATCCTGGCATTTGTGTGGGGATTTGCTTTCGCATGTGGTCTCTTGACAGTTTTTTCCCTTAGGTGATCCGAATATACTAAGCTGGGTTCTCCATATATGAGGGATTGGGGACACTTCTACTGCTTTGCGATGACTTGTACATACTTCTATATTTCCCTTTGGTATTATTCGGTTCCTGGCTCAGGCTGGTGTGCTTGTTTTTCCCTTTTTTGTGTGTGGCTTGACCACTTAATTTGTCATTCCTGTCTCTGACCCCACCTTCCATTTCCCTATCCCAAAGGGTATGTGGGGGTGAGTTGTACCTCTTTGTTTCCCCTTTGGTTAGCCTGTGGATCCTAGCTTGGTAAAGCTTGCTTTAATTCCCCCACTTTGTGTTTTGCTACTCCTGTCCCTCAGCCCACATCCACCTACCTATTCCCAGGATAGGAGTCATTGTTGGTCCGAGTGGAAATCTTTTTCTATTTCCAGGCCAAGAGAATGAGAAAAATGGTGCGACTTTGTCATTTTTTGCTATTAAATATCCGCTGATTGGTGAGGCCTGAATTCTTCTTCTTCTGCTGTGGCCACTGACCAATATGGTTGAAATGTGAATTCCTTTAACTGTTACAAGCATTTCACATTCGGTTAATGAAACCATCTAGTTCATGCCTCCCTATTTATGGATACCTCTCAATACATGCCTGTTTTTTACGTTCCAATAAGCGCATGCCATGCATCGGTTTAAGTGGTATCAGAGACATGCAATTCGATGATATCCAATCAGTCTGAATTTCATGGTCAGCTTGCGGTCTGACCCTTTTATTTCATTGTAAAAAGCCCTGTCCCATTAAAAGAGCAGCATCAGGAGACAGGATCCTCATCTACAAACCAGGTGCCTTATCACAGACCGTCAGACAACAATAGCCAGCAGAACCACTCTTCTTATCTCTTTCTTTCAATTACCTTCATTTTCCCTCCATTTTTTGACACATACACTTTTATATTCTCTATCCCCTGCGTATATACTTTTCCGTTTCTTTTTAAATACTCAAATAGATGCAAATCCATTGTCTTCAAGCAGCAAGACCAGCTCCCCTTGGAGGAAGAGATACCATACCCACTTCAGCTATCAGCAGCACTCTATCAAACACAAGCCTCACCTTCTCTTCCAGTCCCCTTAGTTTTTATCAACATATTTTAGCAAACCTTATAGATGATCCTGCACCTGTAATGGTAAAGACTAAAACTAGGGGGGGGGGCTGGTATCCCACTTAATTATGCACTTGATTTTTCACAACAACCACACTATATTCCTTTAGTGATTGGGTTATTTATTCAGGTGAATAAATACCCCACTCACTAAAGTAATATACAGGCATATGCATCAAACCAAAAAACGGTCGCAAACGGGCAGATTCTTAGAATCCGACCCTTTGCCACCAGTATTTTTGCATTTGGGATGCTTCATCCCAAATGGAAAAATCGCAATTTAAGGAATCTCTAAATTGCGATTCCTTAAATTGCAATTGCATTTAAGGAATCCCAATTGAGATTCCTTAAATGCAATGCATTAAAGTTAAAACATTAGCGATTTCACTAATAGGAGTAGCAAATTACCATGAAGTTGAACTTCATGGTAATTTGCAAAAACTTCGAAAAATGCACTAAGGGCATGTGTGTGTGCAGCATGCGTGCAGAGATCAATTTCAGGGGTGCAACAGGGCGACATTTTGACACCCTTGCACCCTTGAAATTGCATGAGCAATTTGCGAGTACCTACTGGTACTCCCAAATTGCTCATGCAATCTCCAATTCATTCCTATGGGCCTGTGGGCCCATAGGAATGAATGAGGCAGCATTCCTTAATTGCGACTAGCAATTTGCGAGTAGCAATTAAGGAATGTTTAGGAATCACTATTTTTATAGCGATTCCTACATGCATAGGATTTTGCGATTCCTAAATAGCGATTCCTTAAAAATCCTTTTTAGGAATCGCAAAAGCCTACACTGATGCATATGCCAGATAGTGTGGTTGTTGTGATAAATCAAGTGCATAATTAAGTAGGATACCAGATCCCCCCTAGTTTTTGCATTTATAAATGGCCTTACCTGGGTCCTGTCTGTTGGGCCTGACCCCTTGTAATGGTAAAGAAGCAGCAGCAACACTGCCACTGCTGCTTCCTTACTTGAGCAAAAGTATCAGAAAGAGATGACAGGACAAACAGCAACAGATTATTATTATTATTATTATTATTAAAGGCTTTTATAGCGCGCTCTATTACTAAAAAAATAGTATCCTGGCGCGTTGAAGGCTGTGCAGTTTGGGAGAGGACAAATATCTGAAAGCAAAGATAGAAAAAAATTAGACTATGATATTGAAAAGGTGAGTTTTTAGTCCTTTCTTAAAAGCACTAAGAGTCTATGCAGTTTTTAAGTGAAGGGGAAGAGCATTCCAGGATTTTGCTGCTCTCACTGAGATTGATTGGCCGCCAAGTCTGCAATATTTGAATTTGGGAACGGACATTTGGCACAAGTTGGCCGATCGCAGGGGGCGATTAGGGACATACAAACAAAACCTTTTCCTCAGGTAAACCGGGCCAGTTTGATGGATAGCTCGGTAAGCAAGCACTAGAATCTTAAACAAAATCCTGTGGGCAACTGGAAGCCAGTGGAGAGCACATAGCAGAGGACGAGCACTGGAACGCCTAGGGGCATTAAACAGGAGTCTGGCCGCGGCGTTCTGAATGACCTGAAGACGGTGAATCAGGTAGGCCGGCAAACCACAGAACAGTCCATTCGCGTAATCCAGCCTAGAGAGTACTAAGGCACGAATGACAGTCTCTTTAGCTTCTTTCGGTAGGAAAGGGAAGAACCTACGTAAAGTTTTTAGGGTAAAAAAACAGACCCCAGTGAGTTTCTTTAAGTGGTCCTCAAACTTAAGGTTCTTACCGAACCAAACCCCTAAGTTTTTCACCGGTCCAGATGTGGCTTTTGGAGGGGGTAGGTCAGCGGGCCAAAGACGCTCACCAAAGTCCTCAGGAAAAGAGCCATACAGCAGGATCTCAGACTTACTTTCATTACATTTTAGCTGGGCATGTGCTAACCATTGGAAAACAGAGGACAAACAGAGTTGGGCCGCCGACGTATCTAAATTATCTTTAGACCAGGTAAACAAAAGTTGTGTATCGTCGGCGTACGCCATAATTTTTGCCCCCAACTGTTCAGCAAGGTAAATCAGAGGGGTAAGGTAAATGTTAAAAAGTGAGTGAGGATTAGTTCAGGGGAGGCAAATGAGAACATCTTGTCTACATCACTGTTTGACCAGCTCGACATGCCAGTGTCAGCCCCACCTCCAGTTTCTGCAATGCTGAAGAAGTTGTCATCTCTTTCAGTCATCATCTCCTCAGTGAGCATGGAGGAGAAGAACTGGCCCCCATTGAGGAAGTAAAAGAGGGTGGAACCAGCAGCAGCGGTAGATGTGCAAACTGTGGAAGTGGTCCTGGAAGCAGCAGCACCAGAGGTGGCGCCAGTAGCACCAGCAGTGGAGTAGGGCAGTACCAGCATAGGCAGCAGCAACAACCAGCACCTTTGTACTGTAAATATTTTCCAGTTAAACAATAACGTTTGTAAATTTATTTGAATTGCTTCTAGAGGTATAAGTTAAGGGTTGCACATGCTCAAGTTCTGTCAGGTCATTGCCTTCTATATTGTACGGAGGGAGCTGATAGGAACTTTGCAATTAAGTCCTCTCCAAAGTTAACTCTCCCTCACAAATGAGAGATGAGGTTTTGATTTTATTCAAGACATGGAGGCGAAGATTGCAACATATTATTAATAACCTACTAAAGTGACTTCAAAACAAATATGGCAGAATCAAGGATGTACTCCAAAGGTTAGAATAGTAGCCCTTCAAATATTTTGGCATCACAGAAGGCCTCATGATATCATCGACCTTGTATAAATAGTCTTGACTGAAAGTAGTCTTCCTCTTCTTTGACAGCAATTCAGATAAAGGCATAAAGTTCCAGTCCCAAAACTGCAACATGTAGAAAACTTTCAACTGGTGAACATTTTGTGGTGATGTCATTGTACTAAACCTTTGGCGAGGCGTGGAATGCAGTGATATCCAACATTGTGCGAGGTATGTGTGTTTCATTACATTCCTTGGAAGTTGATATCTCTGTGTCTCCCCAATAAAAACGTTAATGCTCCTACTTGAAGATTGTGGTAAGCATCTTTGCAATGGCAACAGACTAAAGGTCTTGTGAGAAATGTTACCATGAGTACAGGGAGCAATTTAAGGAAAATTTCCAGCATCCGAGTTAAGCTTTTGGCTAAATATTTTCCTTTGGATATTGAAGTTCATTGGGTGGACATAAACATTTTTGTAGCACAGGGAGGGCACTAGCATTATCTAATTTCTGTTTTTAAAGCTGGGATTGGAAGCAAAATGGCAGCTGTGTAACCCACCCATCCCCCACAGAAGTAGCGGTTTACCTGGATGTTCTGACCGGGCAAAAAGTGCGCTGATCGTTCTGTACTTCCTGGCAGACCGGAGCAGCGGGCTTCAGAGCGAGGCAATTCGCGGCGACAGACGGGATCCTGAGGCTGCTGGCTGACGTTCTGGCGTTCTGGATCCGACGTCTGTGGCGCTGGGGGTGTGTCAGGAGCTGGTCGAAGCAGGCCGGGGGAGCTGAGGGAAGAGCAGCGGGAGGAGCGGTTGTGCTGATCGGTTACTTACAGCGGAGTCTGCATCCAGTGGCTATTACACCGATAATGGCCCGAAAACGGCAGCAGGAGTATCAGCAAAAGCTGCGGCAGCAGCAAAGAAGAAAAACCAGGCAGCACAAGCAGCACAGTCAGCACAGGCAATGCAGGCAGCACAGGCGGCTCAAGCTTCAGCTCCAATTACAGAGCAAGCACAGCGCGAGTCAGCAGAGATATCCCCGTCCACAGGGGACCCGAATACAGGTGAACCTGGTAAAACACCGGCACTACCCAAGAGAGGAAAACAGGTGGTACAGCGCCTACGGCAGTCCCCTTCTATCTCGGAGCTGTTGGTTCGCGGAGGAAGGAGCCAAAAGAACGCTGTTGTGGCGGTGCTGCAACCCTCAGCTCAGGAGACAGCGACACAGGAGGCCAAGGAGGCTAAAGAGTCAGGTACCAATCCCGCATCTACCCCCCTTCTGGACGAGGTAGAGGGGCTGGAGGATGCAACGATGCCAATTGTTGTGCTGGCAGAAGGTCTGGCTGAAACAGAGGGGCAAATGGCAGCTGAGGGATTCCAGGTGTTTACAGGTACTGATAAACAACCTGATGGGGCTGCATCTGATAGCGGGGGACAATTGAAATCACCTCTTATGCCGTACAATCTGTGAATGTGCCTGTACAACCAAGTAACCAGCTGGAGGCGGCTTCGGGGCAAGCTTTTGTGATTGGAAGGGATGCGGGTAGAGTGAAGGAGAACAAGATTACACAATTCTGCCCTCCCTTGGCCCAGCTGACTCTTATGGATGAAAGGGATAAAGAAGAAGAGAAGGAGAAAGATAGTAGTGAGTGTTTCTTCTCTGTGTCAGAGGATGCAGAATGGTCTGATGAGGAGAGGAGCTCCTCTCAGGAGGAAAGCATCTTGGGATCAGACAGTGATTTGGAACAGAACCCCCCGAGCACGACTAAAAGATCTGTTGCCCAGGGAAGCGTCCATGTACAACCCATGCAGGACTTGGCCTGGGACCATTCCTCAGCTACACCCCTTCAGGGAAGCCCCAATGCCGAGGCCCCAGTATCCTATCCTCCATTATTAGATGTCATATATCAGACCATCCTTACGCATAGGGAAGAAGCAAGACAGGACACCCGGAAGTCACAGGCGGCAATGCGTAAGATGCAGGGTGTTGTTAGAAAACTGTCTAAGGCATACACTAATGTGGGGGATAGAGTCACCAACTTGGAGGAACGGATTGTGGCAACTGAAGCAGAAGCTGCTGTAGCATCATCTAAGGTAGATTCCCAGAGCGCCCAGGTTGTCGACATCCAGTGGAAACTGGAGGACATGGAAAATTGGTTAAGGCGTAATAACCTGCGAGTCCGGGGGGTTCCGGAAGGGGCAGAGGGCTCCGACATCAGGGTCTTTATGATCAACCTCTTTAAGTCGGCATTCCCTGAACTATCTGAGTGGAACTGGGCGGCGGAAATACAAAGAATAAATCGCACTCCATTTAGAGTTCGCCCGAGGACTGGAAGCGGCGATAAGCCAAAGGCAGTTTTAATATTCTTTGGGAACTATGTCCTTTGACAGATCATTTCTGAAAAGGCCCGCCCGACGCAAAAAGATCTAGCGAGGGAGTGACCTTTTTTGTGAGACCAGACTTTTGTCACGCAACGGTCGAGAGGCGGTGGAGACTCCGCTAGCTGATCAAGCCCCTTCAGGATAAACATATCCAAGCCTACTTGTAAATGTACATATATAGCGCAAATCACCGACCCCGGTATCTAAGCGCTTGCTTAGGGAACCCATCTTAGTATTCCCCTGTGAGATAACCCCAGCAGGGTATCCACAAGGTGAAAGCCAGGCATCCCACTGCAAGGGGCCGTTGTGGAGATTAAGCAAGCTATTGCCCAGAGTTCAGAATGTGAACCCGTGAATCGAGTAGGCACCGGAGTGAGAATTGTCAAGTCCGTGGAATTTTTTGAGCCCAAGACCTGCCGAGGTGGGGAATTGAACCC
Organism: Lissotriton vulgaris; assembly: GCF_964263255.1. Classification (NCBI taxonomy): domain Eukaryota; kingdom Metazoa; phylum Chordata; class Amphibia; order Caudata; family Salamandridae; genus Lissotriton; species Lissotriton vulgaris. Next base: position 663,353,162 of record NC_141687.1, read on the forward strand.
TGGTCCCTTGCTGACCTCTGCTTCCAGGTCTGCCTCCTCTAACCAGTGAGCCACACTTCTCCACTTAGTAAACCCAGCGCAGCTTAAGATAATTAAAGATGGAAGGACTCTATACTTCTCGTCAGAAGTTGAAGCAAGGGAGTTTCTGGACTCTTTGTGAATCAAATAAGTTCGACTAGCAGAATGCTTAGTCTGGCGAAGGGTTTCAAATTTATAATGTGATTGCTGCTCTACTTATTTGATCTGCCTGGCTTAGTAGTATGACTTTTATTTTTTTTCTTCTTCTCCTGTTTTTTGCTTATATATCTGGTATTGGGTCCAGGTATAAGGATTTAAGCTCTGTGCTGGATCTTTTCCTAGTCTAGATCTGTTCTTTTGGTTTCTTTTTTCTATCTGGGTTATTTGGGGGGAATGGGGTGGGTAAGATATGGCTCACATGATTGTTTTGTTCTAATCAAAAGCTGCGCCCATGCTCCACGCTGCTGCACTCAACCATCATAAGCCCAGACCAAGGTCTGAGTGCTTCCAGTGGGAGTAGGAAAGGGGATGGGTGGAGGGGGGAATCTCAAAGGGGGGGTCACGGGCTGGAGGGGTGGGGGGGAAAGCAAAATAAAATGAGAATTTATGGTACAGTGTTTTTTTTGTTCTTGTGTTTTCAGGAAATGGTATATATGCTATGGAAAAAGTTTTTTTTCACTCTCTGCAGACAAAAGTAATGTGTTTTTTTACAATAAGTATGGCGAGCCTTAGTGTATATGCAATAAATATGGGTGGGCTGAACGATTGGAGGAGAGAGCAAGACTGGCACAGTTTGTCAAAACTGAACCTATCGATATTCTGTGCCTGCAGGAAACCCTCCTACCATGGGCTAAGAAGCAGCTCCTCAGGTTTGGAGGGTTCAATATTTTGGCATGTTCCTCCCAAACCTCAACAGTAAGGGGGGTAGCGATTCTGGGGAAAACTATGCTCGGGGGGCGAAACGGGCTAAGTCTGATGCACTGGGTAGATGGGCCCTGGCGGAGTTGGAGTGTGGCCTTACAATCTGTGGCATATATGGCTCAAATCAGGATGACCCAGAGGTTTTTGAAATATTGGAAGAGGAATTGGCAACATGGCAGTTCCCATCCTGGTATGTGGGGACTTCAATATTTCCATAGATCTTTCTGAGGGAAGCCCGTAGGCTGGCAGAAACCCAAGGGTATCTACGGCTCTCCAGACTATGATGCTATCACACGGTCTAACGGATGTCTGGGGGCAAAGGAGCCTAGTGACCCAGGCTACACATACTTTTCCTGTCCCCACCAGAAGTATAGCAAGCTGGATTATTTCCTTATCTCGTCCACGGAAATTAGCAAGATCAGTACTAGGAAACTCCCAAGATCCTCTTGGATCATAGCCCGCTGGCAATCACATACAATGGTATAGGATTAGTTAGGAACTGCAGGGCTTGGACATTCAATCGGAAACTCTTGACAGATGCACAGTTTGTGGAATATATGCAAAAATGGGCCCGTGAATTCTTTGATGCCAATCGTTATAGCACATCAAGGAACTGTGTGTGGGACTCATTCAAAGCAGCATTGAGGGGGAGGTCATTAGCTACACTGCTCAGGCCAGGAAAAAAGTACAAGCAAATAGGATCAGGCTTTTGGCAGATTTAGTTAAGGTAGAAGAACAGCACTGCCAAGATTTAACACAAGGAAGGGAAGGTAAAGAGAGTCAAACCAGTATCTGCGTAATTAAAGCGGAAATACAAAAACAACTGGCAGAGAAAGCGGCAGTGGAATACTGGACATATAAGAGGAGAGTGTATGAGACTGGGGAGCAGGCTGGAAAGGCACTAGTGCTGAGGGTCAGGCAAGGCTACATCAAAAACACAATAACAAGCATCCAAGAGAAAGGACGTGATGTTGTGGAATCTCAGGGCATCCTCTCAGTTTTTGCAAACTTCTATCAAACCCTGTATAAGGAAGAAACGGGTGGGGTGCGTCCACATTGCAGGTATCTGGATAATGGGCCCAGAATGGGATTAGCTGACAGGGCAAAATTGGAGCTGGATATAACGCTGGATGAGATCCGCGGGGCACTGTCTGACCTGGCTACCGGAAAGGCCGCTGGGCCAGACAGCATTCCCCTCGAGGTGTATAAGTGTTTTTCGGCAGAGCTGGCTCCAATATTGTTGGACCTATTTAATGGTATCATCTGTACGGGCAAGATCCCGGAAACATGGAAAAACACCAACATCATAGTCTTCCATAAAAAGGGAAAGCCAAGGGAAAACCCTGGGTCCTACAGGCCCATATCTTTGATTAATTCGGACAATAAGTTATACGCAAAGATCCTGGCCACACGGTTGGGGAGGGTCATTGGTGGGCTCATCTTCCCCTGGCAGCATGGGTTCATCCCCGGTCGGAGAATGACGGATCACTTTAGGAGAGCAATTTCACTGTTTGAGGCTTATGCTGCTAGGGGGAGGGGGGTCACCATGATCCTCCTCGATGCGGAAAAGGCATTCAACCGCGTCTGGTGGCTATACCTGTGGGACGTCCTGATAGAGAGAGGTTTTGGCCCAAAAATCCGGATGGCCATAGAGGCCATGTATCGCGACCCAATGGCCCGAATTCAGATGATGGGCCAGAGCTCAGATAAGATTAGGATAAGCAGGGGCACCCGTCAGGGCTGCCCCTGCTCACCGATCCTGTTTGCACTGTACATCGACCCACTGGTCAGGCAAATTCTGGGGAATGAGGGAATCCAGCCAGCATTAACTAATGGATTTGAAAGCAAAATATTGGCGTATGCCGATGATTTGGCAGTTATTACATCAGAGTCAGCTGAGGCCATGCGGATATTGATGGAAGTCACCAGGGAGTTTGGTATGCACTCGGGGTATCGACTGAATGAGTCAAAAACTCAGGTAATCTGCTCAAAGGAGGTTGTTAAAGCTGATCAAAGATATGTTGATTCTGCGACTTATCTTGGGGTAGTAATTAATGCAGAAACAGGCTCTATTATTCAGGATAATTTTGCCCCACTCCTAAAAAAAATCGAGTCAGATTTGATGCGGATGGACTCATTGCATCTATCCCTAATAGGGAGGACCACCGTGCTAACGATGACTATGTTACCCAAACTCCTCTATTTGTTTAGATGCATACCCTATTTAATCGAGGAAGGGATGTTAAAAAAGATCGAGTCCATCTTTAATAGCTTTCTCTGGCAGTATGGTAAAACCAGGCGGGCAGCAAGATATATGACTCTCCCACAGGAACACGGAGGTCTATCAGTCCCAAACATAATACTCTACCACGGGGCCTGTTTGTTGACGCAGATGTCTATATTATTTGCACCAGTACCCAGTGGAAGATATTCAAATGACCCGACCTCTGATCTATCCGTTCCACTATCAATTTACGAACTATTGATGGGAAAGGAGGCCGTAGGGGCACTGTTGAGAAAAACTAGCTGGAGATTTTTTTTAAAATCCCGGTATAAGGGGCCGCTTAGCACCTGGGATCTGTGGAAAAATCTGCAGAAATTGCTTCATATCCCCATATCAATATGAATACCCCGCTGTGGAACTCAGGTTATTTACCAAACTTGAGTATGGATGGGGCCTGGAAATGCTGGGAACAGCTGGGCATTCGGACGGTTGGCGATGTGATGCTGAATGGTAGCATTATGAGTTTTAACTGGCTACAGGAGAAGTATGGTCTGTCCAGCGGCCAAAACTTTAAGTATCTCCAGGTTTCACAAACACTCAAAACTGTTATCTCGGATATCGTTCCCGGCCCATATTGCCCTGTGCTGGGATATTTGATAAGAGGAGGCAATAGGATTAGGAGCATATATCAAGCTATTATAGAAAGCTTACCCAACGATCTTGAGAAGCACGAGGCTGCTTGGGCAGTCAGACTTCAAGTCCCGGATACCGATCTTGATAAAGCTTTGGGTTTGGATAAGCAGCTACTATGATCTTCAAACCTGAAGGTCCAGCATTTCAAAACACTCTTTAATTTGTACTACACACCATCTAATCTACATGATTGGGGTATGAGGATTGATAGTAACTGCCGTAGGTGCCAGAAAGGCCCTGGAGACCTCTTACATATGTTTTTTTATTGCGAGAAGCTTGGCCTGATAAAAACTGAGATCGAGACATTTTTGGAGGGACTGCTAGGCATAAAGATCAGCCTATCCCTGATGGTGATGATCCTCGGGAGCGATAGTAAAACAGCTCTTATTAATATGGAAACAGAGGCCTTTACTTTTCTGGCCGTCGCTGTATTACGTATTTTACTCTCAGCCGCTTGGAAGGAGCCAAATGCCCCAACCTTTCAAATGTGGCTGACCAGGCTTCTTGGTATTCATAATATCGAATCCACTATATATCTCCATAAGGGTAAGAAAATGCGTGATTTTGGCAATAAGATATGGGACCCCCTAAAAACTTGGAGGGATGGGCAGGTCTAATTAACTGGGATTGGAGCCCCTTATATGTATATTTATATGAATGTGTAAACACCTATTTATATGTATATTTATCGTATGGATTTATCTATGTTGCTTCTCTGCTCATCGAAGTATATTACCACATAATGTATCTCCGCTAGGATTTTTGTATTTATTGTTAAAAAAAATTATGCTGTATCTGTTTTGTATCAATGAATTCTCAATAAAAAATTTTTTTTAAAGCATTATCTAATTTCTTTTTGCATGCTTTTGGGCAACTGCAGTCTTAAAATGTCTTCAAAAGATAAGCTATTGCCAAGTTGTGTGGAGTTCCAGGTTCAAAAACATTAATCAGCACTTTAAATTTAAAAAAACGGTGCAAAAAAGACAGAAGAATTCAATTTTCATACAGCGATTAAAGCTTGCGTGCTAATGGTACACGTGCACTGAGGCTTTATTTAATCTGCAGCCACACTTGACAGCACTGTTTGCCCCCTGTTCTATGGGGCATATTTGTGAGCCGGGTTTGCACGCTGCTCCTCGTGCCTAATACTACATTTAACATAGCGCAAGTCCAGTGTGGGTTTCAACCTCTTCAGCTCGGGAGAGCTTGAAGGGACCTAAAGCATTTTCTGCTCGTTTTGATGAAAGGAGGCTGCTGTTTTTCTGTTCTTCATTGGTCTGGCCACATTCAAAAGTGAAGAAGGGCTCTAATAGAAAAATAATAATCACCAAAATAAATATAAGACAAAAGTTCTTTCTGCTCACTGAGGAAGCTTGTTTTGCACTATCACCTTCTGGCTATATGCTAATACTGAAAAATGGATTATCTGAAGCCTTGTTTTATTCTACACATGGATTGGCACACTATTCTGTGCAGATATAATGGTGTTTTCTTCATAAATATACCTGCAGTGATAAACACTCTATTCATCATAACTGCTTGACTCTAATCAATTTTCTTCTTTTTTTAGAGTGCTAACCATATTTTTTTACAGGTATTTACAACGGTACAGTTTATTTTGGCAGTGGTTTGCCCACTGCCTTTCTTCAGTGCAAATCATTTTGATTATGATAAATTTGACAAGTGTTTCTTCTCCTGCACCTTTTCGTTAGGAACCTTGGGATCCACCACTGGAATGGAAATTGTGGATGGGGTCTTTTAGAGCATATTTAGGAGCTATTGATGGTCAGAGGTTCAGAACTGACAGGAACAAAGCTTGAGGTATTATTATTTGGGGGACAAATATTTAGCGAAGACTAAGGCCCACATGCATCAATATCGGCTTTTACGATTTCTAAATTGCGAAAAATAGCGATTCACAATTTAGAAATCGCAAAAGCCTATGCATGATTATTTTTTCCTTTTTTATGCAATTCGGTAAAAATCGCTATTTTTACTGAATCACATAAAAAATTCGATTTTCACATTGAGAATTCGCAATTCCCATTCATTCCTATGGGCCAAAATGCCCATAGGAATGAATGGGAATTGCGAATTCGCAATTTGAAAATCGCAATTCATCAATCCATTTCAAGGGTGGAGAGGGGGGTCTAAATGAACCCCCCATGCACCCCTGAAATGTATTTTTCGCATCACGTTGCACACACACATGTCCTTAGGACATGTGTGTCCGTAACATGAATGTTTTAAAAATGCATTTTCTGCGTTATTTACACTTTTTGCAAATTTACCGAGTGGTTCAACTACTCGGTAAATTTATCCCTCTAATTGCGAATTCGCAATTTAAAAAGTAATCATGCATTGCTTTTAAGAAATCGCAAATTTGCGATTTCTTAAAAGCAATCGCAATTTTGGAAATCGCAAAAATGTTGCGATTTCTAAATTTGCTTGATGCAACCAAAAAAGCATTTTTGGAATCGCAAACGGCCGATTTTAAGGAATCGCACCGTTTGCGACTCCAAAAATGCTCGATGCATGTGGGCCTTAGAACATTGTAGTAAAAAAGTATAAATTCTTATGAGAATACAAAAGCCTACTGAACGCATAGATACTTTCTTTGCAGCGATACCAGTTTTGGCTGCAAAATGTGAGTTTGTAAAAGTTATTTAACAGTTAATAAGGGATCAACTGTTTGCTAGGTATCATAGTAAAACAAATCCACGAAAGATTATTAACTTGTAAAGACCCATCATTAGACAAAGTTGTTGACAAAGTGAAAAACATTGAATGCTCATTGGAAGATGCAAAGTAGTTGGAAATTTCCATATCTAACACTACTATCTCTGCTGTAGTAGCTAATAAGGTGTTCTCAAATAAGATTAGTGACAATAAGAAACAGAATTTCACAGGTAAGGCAAATCCTTTATTCAAACCAAAACTTTAAACCAAAACATCAGCTGTTACAGATATGGTTATCCGTCACATGTCTCATCTTTAAAAAATTGCCCAGCCATTAATCAACAGAGTGGACAATATGGAGGGATGAGGAATTGTTTTAGAGTGTAGAAGGGAGCATTATATGTGTGTTAAATGAAAGTGAGGATCATGACTATGATAAAAAATAATAGCAACATGGAATATGTGCTAGTAGTTAAAGACACAAATGATCAGAACTGTAAAATTATTGTCGATCCTGACATGAATGTTTTAATTGAAGAAGTTAAAATCAAACTTTTGGTGGACACAGGGACACATAATACTATTGTTTTGCAAGACAAATTCTTTCAATTATAGGACAAAAAAGAGTGGCACCCTACTAATATCTTAACAGTCACCTTTCAAGGGAGGAAAATAAATCTACTTGGATATTTTTGGGCTTCAATTGGAGTTATTGAGGGTAAGGTTTTTGTAGCAAAAAAAGAAATAATGTTCTTAGGTGGGTGCACCAAGCAGAATTTACTCTAACTGTCTAGCCTGGTTGGGACAAACCTGTTTTTATAGATAGAGGAGATGTCAATTCACTTATAAGTACTGACAGTGATAGATAGAATCAGGAACAGAAATTTGAAAATGTTTTTTATGCCCGTCAAGATAGAATTACAGATTTCAAGCACACCAATAGCGTAAAGCAAAATGCAGTACCCATTAAGCACAAATTGTACAATGTTCCTCTCAGTGTTAGTATAAATTGGTTGCGCACTGGCTATTTTGTACTAGTTTCGTCCTGTGTGGTGTGCTCCTGAGGTATCACTCTCCGAACCATCGAGAGTGAATGTAGAATACTAAGCAAGCATCCTCTGTAATTAGGGGATGACCCTCTAGGCACAACAAGAATCGCTGGATGGCGATGAAATAGTAGTCTTTTGTTCAATAAAATTTCTCCATATTTTGTGAATTCAAATATGAATTTAATTCGGAAGTTAATCATAAATCACATATTCTTTATGATGTATTAAAGTTTTTTTCTCCACAAGTTAACTGTAGTTCAAAGTGGCATTCCCAATGCATTTCATGCACAAACGTGCACTTCTTCAGGGGAATCTCTAAACAAAAATATAGAATGACTCACATGATGATTTAATTTCAATTTCTAATGAATAATTAGTAGGTGAATATTACATGCTACATTAGCATCAGACTGCTATTTAATCGCCATCCAGCGATTCTTGTTGTGCCTAGAGGGTCATCCCTCTCAGTGTTAGGACAGATTTTACAAAAGTATTAAAAGATTTATGTGAAAAGGGCATTATTGAGAAGGTGGAAGGTGGCTTTCTCCTATAGTTCTAGCGAAGAAGAAAAGTGGGGAATTAAGAATGTGTGTTGACTTGATGTGAATGAAGCCTTCTTGATTTTCCACTCTTAAGGATTTCGAATTTTATAACCACAATAGGGTGTTCCAGCTCGTAAAATTGGATCTTCAGTCACGTCACTTTACAGCATTCATTACCCTTGATAGAGGTTTTCAATTTTGTAGATTACCCTTTGGGTTATCTTCGGTGGCAGATGTTTTTCAAAGATTAATATTAGAAATGTTCCAGAACAACCTGCATGTATTGATATTTCAAGATGATATTCTAAATTTTTCCAAGAATGACATAGAACATGATCAGGCTCTCAATAAGGTTTTCAGCATCCTACAAAAAAGGGGAGTAACATTAAGGAATGACAAGTGTATTTTCAAAAGTAGAGTAATTAATATTTAAGACACTTTGTTTCAGAACAAGGTGTTAAACGCATGCCTTGGTTGGTTAGGAGCATTGTAGAAACTCTAGCTCTGTAAAATAAAGGACAGCCAATTTCCTTCATAGACTGTGAGAATTTCAAAGATTTGGCAAAAACTACCTAGAGATATAGAGCACTTTTAAAGAAAGGGGCTGCTTTTGTGTGGTCTAATGAAAGTGAAGAGGCATTTCGGAATATAAAAGAGAATATCATCAAAGCTCTAGCTTTGCAAACATTTTTCAAAGGGAGAAAGACGGTTTTGACAGCGGACACTTGTGAATACAGCTTAGGGGCTGTATTATATCAATATGAATGCAAATGCGACTACACCATAGGATTTGCTTCAAGAACCTTGTATCTGGCAGAGCACAAATATTCTGTTATTGAAAAAAAAGTCCGGCATGTATGTGGAGTGTAGAAAAATGTGAACAATATTTCTGGGGCTGGCCTTTTAGATTAAAAATGGATCACCAGCCATTGGTTGACATTTTGGCAGGAAAGAAAGTGAAATGAATAACAGCTCGTATAGCAAAATTGTCAGCCAAACTCTTGGAGTACACATTTACAATACAGTATATTCCAAGGGAAAAATATTAGGGCAGACTGTCTGTCTAGATTACCTATTGAAGATGAAGAAGAGCAAGATTGGGACATGGAAATTGAGGAATGTTTTGTTGCTTGCATTACTGATAGCAACATATGTTTTGAAGAAAAGAAAGGAGTAAATGCAGTAGACAATTATAACATTCCGAAAGAAGTAATGTCTTTAATTAGGAAGGATTTGCCTAAAGAAAACAACTTGTCAGCAGCTATGCAGATGTTCTGTAAGGTATTAGAAGAGCTATTCATTGAAGGTGGAAAAGTAGTACAGGGAAACAAGCTAGTTCCACCTGCATGTTTCCAACAAAGAACAGTGTCTACAGCCCATACTGACCACTTAGGTTCAACCATTACCAAAAGAAAGATAAGAAATTATTTTTGGACGCCAAGAATTTGCAGTGAGATTGATGATTGTGCGACAAGGTGAGTAAGATGCAATTCCAGTGATACAACACTGGTTACTGAAGGGGTAGTTGAATCAGTTGTTGCCTCACCAAGTAGAGCATGGGAAAAATAAAAGAATGATTTTCTAGGACCTTTTCACATATTACCTCATAATATGAAATATTTTCTGGTTGTACCGGGTCATTTTTCGGTGGGCTGAAGTAGGACCTATTAGTTTTCCCTCAACCAAAAGTGTGTTTTCTTGAAAAATATTTCCGCTGGCTCACTGCGTGGTGGAAAGATTTTAGTAAAATGATATACTCACTAGGCTGCCAGGATCAGAGATTCGACCTTCAGGACATCTATGTCTGAGAAGAATGAATGATTGACCACTTCCCAGAATTAAGTATTGTCCCTTACCCTTGCTGCGGCTAAGAGATCTTCAAAAGCTTTGCTCCTGATCTCACTTTTTCCTTTCCTGTAATGGGATTTTGTATTGATACCTAGCGTTTCTCACATCAAATGCTGAATTAGGGTTATATTTGAGGATGGCCTTCAGGTGTTTATGAGCTACTGTGCAGGCTGTATTGAACCGTCTATGGAAACTATCAAAGTCATCTATTACATTGCACATGCACTGATTAAAAATATTATAGTAAGCATTTATCAATAAATCCTGAGGCTCCATCGGGAAGGATAACAGAGATACCAGGAAGAAAGGAGAAGACCACACTAACAAAGTTTGAACAACTTTGGTTTGAACAGATAACAAAGTAGCATGCCGCCCCTCTTCCAACCAATGACGTGAAGGCTGGTTGTGCCAGAGCTTAATAATTAATGAATCTAACATATAAGTTTCTTGGCTACAGCTAATGTCAAAAGTGGTCACAAACCAAAGTCGGCCTGAGTTCTTTATCTTCGAACGTGCACCTGCTATATTCTAGGAGATCAAACGCAAGCCCATTTTTAGCACAGAGGATTCGAGTCCTGCATTTGACTTCCTGAAAACCATGTCAGATTTGGCTTCCTGTATCTGTGGATCAGAAAAGCACAAAACTACTGTCTCTCCATCTTGCGTGATCAACTTATCCCGTAGTTGTAGTCAATCAATCATACACAGGTCACTCAACGGCTCAAAGCTGTTTTTTATGGGAACATTATAGTGGTGCTCAATATATGGAAAAGGAATTTGGGCTTTTTGATATTTGAGTGATTGGCTGCCCGGAGGAGTGTGGGTTTATAAAAAAAGTGGATGAGCTTGAATTCCCTTATGATTTTTGGCCAAATATTTGAGCCATTTGTTTACAAGCTCTAGGTCTAAGAAATTAATTACTACACAGTCCCATTTTGAGGTCTAGTAGGTTTGCCAATCCAATTCCCACTCTGGGAATAGAAGATATTATTATTCAAATCATCATAAAATACTGTCTTGGATTGCAACAAATGCGCGGACTTACGAGTTAATGTTTCATCACCTTCAGTTTACCCAGGTCATAACGGGGGAACATTTTCTAGCATAATCACGTATGGGGTGCAATCAGGTGGCAATTGCAGGGGTTTTGTACCAGTACAATCCATCTCACTGGTAGATTCTGAGACTTTTCACATGAGCATCAGCTTTTGATTAGCCCCAACTCTAGCTTGATTGGGATGAGTGGCTTTTTCCTGTGTGGCTGCATTATTTACCCTTTCACCAGTTAAAGTAAGGAGACTTATGAACAAATTTCCCTGTGATTCAGTTGCTTCCTCTCCGTTACGTGTAGATGTTGTAATACAATTCAGAAGAAGGGATCATGAAATTGCTTGCTTTAATGAGTGTTTTTCTCTTGAACTCAGTTTTGGTTATATACTGTTCCAACGACTCTTTCATGAAATTATCATTGTTTTTTTTTTCATCCACATTCTCTGGAATTTGTTTAGGGCACTCAAATTTGCTCACTCGTTGCCTATTTTGGTTCATATTAGCTGGGGGGTCTATTCCTCACTTCCCTTCTCTTTTGAGGGGGGGGCTTACTAACAGAGAAGTCTCTGACCCTATAGGTTCTTCAATGTTTCTTCTTGCATATGGCAAAACAGAGGGCACTTCTCTGGGAAATTGGGCCCCTTGACCTGCTCCCTGCATATGTCTGCCCAATATATGGGTTGGGGAATTTAGCCCCCTATTATTAATAATGATTAATGACTATCTTCCCTGTTTCCAGACTGATTTTAAATCTGGTTTGATACTGCAAGAATCCTCTCTTCCACTTGAAAAAGCTCTGATGTTATTGCATGTTCTGATCACACCTCCGGATTGTGTCTTCAGAAACTGGGGACAGGCAGTCAAAGTGTCCATTATCTGCATTGGCAAGGAGGAACAACAGCAGGTAGGGGGTCTGACATTGTACTTTCAGAACCCGTCTCTATCTACATTGACATTAGTACCTGATGAGCGATGAGCCGCATGTCAGAAATACAAGGAAATGCACGTTATAGACTTCTCAGGAAGTTGGGCAGTTACCATGTGTTCTATGCTAGTCAGATCTTGAAATGGCTCAGCGTCGAAGGAAGCATCAGATTTCCGTTTTCTAAGCTGACAGACAAGCACTCAATCTTCTTTAGTAAATGTAATGTCTTTTGCATGTCGGTGCTTGTCTGTATAGGCCCTTATTTTTCTATTACGATACAGGTCTTGTATATTAGTTTCTTCCTCAGTACTTAATTGCCTGCTTGTCCATTGAGGTAGCTTGGTCATCAAGACTCTACCTAACATTAAGGTTGCAGGGCTATCACCTGTGGTTGAGTGAAGGGTCAAAAATGGCAAACTTGAACAGTAGAATTGAAGACAGTTTTACGGTCGAGCTTTTACAATACAGTATGCTGAGCAGCTTTCTTGAGTGTACTCGTGAATAGTTCAGCAATGCCATTGGCTTGTGGCCAAAGAGGTGTGCTCTTCTGATGCTTCACAATAAGATGACTGTGAAAGTCTCTGAATTCTCGACTGTTAAAAGGTGGACCACAGTCAGACTTTAGGATCACAGGAACTCCCTATGTCATGAAAATGCCGTCTGATCTCTTGATGACTCTTTTTTGAGTGGTAGATGAGGTTTTTGATGAAAAGCAGTTACATTGATTACATTACTTCAACTCTCTTTCAACTTTCTCATTGAGATGGGAAAACCAGACTCGGTCTAGGAGAGCTAGTTTTGTGGCAACAATTTCACAAGGTTTTCATGGGCCATTTCAATTATTTGTTATCGAAGACTCTTGGGAATAACAATTATCAAACGTCTCAGGTTAATTCCTTTTTTACATTTTACAATTTTTTGTACTCACTGTCACTGGTAAGAGGTTAAGTGTGCTGGTTTCAAGTCTGATGTGCAATAATGTTTTCAGTTTTCATGTCACTATCTTGAATCGTGGCAGGGACAGTTTGTTCCAATGAAATGGCAGCTGGTGTGCTGAATTTCACAATTAAATGTATGGAGGCTCCAGGTGTGTTAGGTGTCTTAGAAGGGCTACCATGGGACTGGTGTGGCATTTTAAAGTAGCGGGCAGAGTTTTGATCTTTCCCTGGAAGGTGTACAATGATGTAGTTGTATTCTTGTGATCGTAATTGGATTGCCAAAGATGGTCAACAACACATGATTATCCGCAACAAGCGTGAAAGGGGTTCAAAATATGAATAAGTGGAAATGTTCACAAGCCCACACCACTGCTAAACCTTCTTTCTCTGGTTGCAAATAAGCACATTCAGTTTGGGACAGACTTCTGCTTGCATATGCCACAATATGTCTTTGAGCATTTGGGTGTCCAAGAGTGCTGTGCAAGGATTGCACCTAACCTGATTCGGCTCAAGTCAACAACAACCTCTGTATGAAACTTTGGATTAAAGTATGCCATTTCAATAGCATTCTCAATAACTTATTTAATCTTTTTGAAGCTTTGCTCACATTCATGTGTCAAATAAAATGAAACATTCATCTTCATCAAGTCTCTCAACGGAGCGCTTACAGTGGCAAAGTCTCATATAGGAGGGAGAAGTGTGGCGCCGTGGCAAGGGCAACTGATGCTGGAATCTGGGGATTATGGTTCGATCCCCGGCTCCGGCTGCAGGTTAGCCCAGCACCATGTGACTCTGGGCAATAGCTTGCCTAATCTTCCAGACGGCACCCAGCGCCTAGAGACCCTTACGGGTGATTGTTCACGCTTTACAAATGTGGATTATTATTATATATATCTAGATCAGCAGCTGGCCATACCAAGGAATGAACGTAGCATGAAAGCATCTTGTGGGGGACAGGCAGTTGACAATGCTTTTACTTTAGCTGGATTACATGTCATGCCCCCATCAGAATAGATATGGTCAAAGCCTTTTTACTTTCTCTTATGGAACTCACATTTGTCAGCATTTGTCAAAGTTAAACCTGCATCTGAAAGTAAACAATGAGAGCTTTGTCATGCTCCTTTTGTGTAGCTCTGGCAGCCATTCATGAAAGACTGTATGGTATGTCGAATGTCATCCTGAAACAGCTCTGCAGCTGATGACTCCCCAAAATTTAGGGCATCGCTATGATGACGGTTGGACTCTCGCTGACCAGCACTGTAGCGGAAGTGGGACCACCCGACAGGGAGTCGTGGTCCTGATGTCTTATAAAAATGCAACCACCTTCATGGCAGAGTCAAAGTGTATATTTTCTATTGCAGCTTGTGCAGTGAGCTGCAGCACATGTCACAAAAAGAAACGTACATAGCAGGAGGGAATAGGGCCCTGCTAAGGGCCCCCAAAGTCGCTTTCCACCTGCCTTTTCATGGCAGGCGAATCGACATAAAAGGGCTGGCTGGAAGGGACATTGTAATCCCAATGGAGGTTACTGAACAGGCACTGCTCCTATTGTAGGGGATTACTGGCCCTCTTGATGGTCTGAGGGCTCCTTGAGCCCATCGAACTGTCCCTCTGCCTGCTGCCTCCGAACAAAACCATTATAATTCATCAGTCGCCACAGATGGTGGTTGGACCACATCGTATGAGCTGTTAGATGTGGCCCAACCGCTACCAGAACAACCCAGTTATTGTCTTTTGTTTCAGAACAGATCAAAATGTGTAGAAAAGGTTGCAATGTACCTGCAACTCTCCTTGAGTTCCAACCAATAATATCTTTTATTCAAGTCAAGGCGAGAGAAAACCTTTGCACCATTCAATTGTGTTATCATGTTGGCAGTATGTGGACCTGGATGTCATTCTCATTCAATTGACTTGTTCACTTGACGCATGTCAATGGGGATGCGTGCAGCTCCTTCACTGTCCTTTTTGGACACTATCACTGTAGGATATACCCAGGGCATCGGACCAGTGGAACGCTCTATTATATCATGTTTGAGCAATGATTCAAGTACTTTTTCAAGAGCTTCCTGTAAATGAAATGCAGGTCATTTGTCTTTTTGAACAATAGGATGGAGGTCCTCATTAATGTGTAAATGTACTTTCATAGTTCTGAGTTTTCCTAACCCATGAAACAATGAAGGGAATTGACTTACTATTTCATGATAAACATTTATATTACAGTTCACTGATATCAGCCCCATCTCAGCAACTGTGCTGAAACTGAGCAAACACACAATTGACGCCATACCTTGAAGTACATGTAGGGGTGCTCGTCCTTTTTTTTTTGCGCTTCATCAGTGCTTCAAATGAACCTTGACTCTTTAATGGCGTTGATGCAGCCATGTATACACTTTAGTTTTTGATGGCTTAAGTCATGGCAATGGAGATAATTCATTGTATTTCTCCTCAGGAATTCTGTTGATCGACACACCACTGTCAATAATGAAAGGTATGCACAACCATCTTCCTCAATTTCGCTTGATATAGGCACTGAACAACTCTTTGACATGTAACTTACATGATGATCAACTCCATTTGGTGTCAATTTGCCTCAATTGGTGTGGTCTATTTGCGTTGTTGCCGTGCTTCAAGGTTAGCTTCGGAAGCTCTCAGGTGGCTATTTTGTCTTCTCGCCAGGTCACACTTATCTTTTCCTTTGCCTTGCAAACCAAAATGATTTTCCTTCCCACAGCCTTTGCAGACCTGTCCAATGGCGAGACATCTATCATCATGTGGAAAAGAAAATCTACACCTGAAATACAACTTCTTCTCCCTTGAAGACATCACTCTGTGTCCCTCTGTCTTGTGCCTTGGCTTACTTTTTCGTCATCATCAAAAATCTTCATCAATCACTGAGATCATAAAAGTACATAACAATATGTCACATAGAACATTTGAAATCCATAAAAGTTGGGATAAAAGATACATTAATAGTATTGTGAATGAGACATCAAATTACAATATCAACAAAGCATGTTTATCAGGATAAAATTACTACACTAGAAAACCTCAAGCCAATTGATAGTTCAAGACAAAAGAGCAATTTGTTTCTAATGAATCTGTGATTACTATGAACCAAGAGCGGGTTGAATCTCATGAAGCTGAACTGGCAGGACTTCGAAAACCACCAGCGTAGAATTAACTTAAGCATTTTAGGGGTACCGGAAACGGTGGAGGGGGAAGACATTCACTCATTTGTGGTGGACCTTCTTCGTGATTCTCTGCCGGAACTTTCTGCCTGGGATTGGGCTGCAGAAGTTCAGCGCGCCCACCCCATACTTTTCACCCTAAAATAAGCTGCGAAACCCAGGGCATATCCCGCGCCATTCTTGTGTTTTTGGGCAATTTTCTGCTCTGCCAGGCAATTTTTGAGAAGGCCAGGCCTGAAGCTAAGCGCACCAGAAATGGGATTTCTTACTTTGTGCGCCCCGATTTTTGACACTCTACCGCCGAAAGGCGGTGGAGGCTGTGCCAGCTAATTAAGCCATTGCAAGACAAAAAAGCGCAGGTCTATCTTAATAACCCTGCTCGGCTTAAAGTGATTTATGGGGACCAAACCAAATTTTTCCTCTCTGAAATAAAAGCTAAAGAATACCTCGATGGGCTAAAGTAGGTCTAGCAAGTACTGTAATGTTCTTAGTGAGAATAAGGTGAAGAGGTCATCAATAAGGACTATATCGTAAATTGTGTAGTTTGGTATTGGTGTGTATAAATATGAGTAGCTCGACTTCTTCTGTATGTATATGTAGGTGAGAGATTAGATTGAGCTCTGGTCATGTGGTGCATGTTCATCGTATAACAGACTCTAATGGAGTCTGTATGCCTCACAATGGGTGTGGGGGAGGGGGGCAGAGTGGGGGAGTGGTGGTGGTAAGGCAGGGAGTAAAAGGGATTAAAAAAATAAACTCCAATATTAATACTAATGTGGTAACCAATGTCACTAAATGGATAATATTGATGGAAGATACACAAAGATACACAAAAAGGATCGAGATGGCTGAAAAATGTGTTAGAATGCGGGGATTACAGGCCTTCGGAAACTAGCGAGTAAGCTGTAATGGGGAGGATAACGATATGTTCTTGGAATGTGGCAGGACTTAATGATAGGGTTAAGAGGGCTTGATTAGTTGAAATAATTAAACAAAATTATTTCGATATAATTCGTCTTCAAGTGACACACCTGCCCTGGGATAAAAGGGATCTGCTAAAAGTTGGGGCTACAATCTGCTTGCCTGTACCACACAAATGTTGAATACCCATGGGGTAGCTATTCTAGCTAAAATTCCCTTAGAACAAGTTATACGTAAAGCAGTGGACACCCATGGGAGGTGGGCTATTGTAGAATTGGCATTGGGTATTACTATCTGCTCAGTTTAAGGTTCAAACTAGGATGACCCACAGATATTTAAAGACTTAGAATTGGAGCTCGCCTCTTGGCCTAGAACGCTTGTATTTTGTGGTGATTTTAGTACTTCCCTGGGGTCTGCATGTAGGAAGCAGAGTCAGGAAAGATATTCAGGCCGCAAACCGACGGTATTTAGAGATATCAGCCAACTCAGGGATAGCTATGATCTTGTAGATATTTGGGATGTTAAAAATGAATTCGATCATGGGTACACATATTTTTCATACCCCCACAACAAATATGTTAGAATAGATTATATATTAGTGACAAGAGACCACTCCATTCAAGCAGAAGTTACTAAATGCCCGAAGATAATTACCGATCATAATTCCTTAACTCTTACAATTAATATAGCTAATTCTAACAGGCAACGCTCAAACTGGACGTTTGATAGGAAGCTTCTGGTTAACAGAGATTACATAAATTATATAACTGCTTGGGCACAGGGAAATTTTGACATGAATCAATTTACTGCATCCAGGGGGGTTGTTTGGGATTGTTTTAAAGCTGCCCTTAGGGGGGAGACAATTAGCTATGTGGCTAGAGTTAAAAAGCAGCAAGACAAGGATAATTACCTACTGATGCGAGATCTGGCTAGAGCAGAGGAAGAAAATATCGCATCAATAGCTTGGGTGAAGATGGGAAACATACTATGCGCCAAACGTTGGTCCTAAAAACAAACACAAATAACGGGCTGACTCAGAAAGCAGCAGAAACTTTTCTGTCACACCAAAGTAGTATTTATGAAAATGGGGAGAGGGTGGGGAAGCAGCTGGCCCCCACGCACTAGACAGAAGATTTCTTATAACGTGATCGCTTCTGTTAAGGGAGAAGGTCAGGAATGCAAAACCAGAGGACATTGTTGAAGTATTTCAACAGTATTACCAAAAACTCTACCAGAGGGACGGTATAGTTGATCCAAGTGAAACTAGAAAATATTTAAGGGAATTCCTAACTGACACTGGGTGGAGCAAGGCCATAGATAATGTAACTAGAGAAGAGATGGAAAAAGAGATTACTATTACAGACCTGCAATTAGCTCTATCTGGTTTAACCTCAGGGAAAGCCGCAGGCCCTGACAAAATCCCTCTAGAATTATATAAAATACTAGGAGAACGAATACTACCCTTTTTATTGAAGCTGTTTGTTGGGATACAGTGGAGTGGTACCCCACCAGAATCATGGAAAGAAACTAATATAATCATTTTTCCTAAAAAGGGCAAACCTGCTGAGCTTCCATCATCATACCGTCCAATTTCATTAATTAATTCTGACTCAAAACTTTATGCAAAGATCATGGCTAATCGGCTCGGGAGGGTCATCGAACATCTGGTCTCCCCCTGGAAACATTGTTTTATTCCCGGCAAGGGTACAACGGATCATGCCCGTAGAGTTATCTCGCTCTTCGATATCATGTCCGGGACGGGGGGCTGGATGTCGATGATCCTTCTAGATGCTGAGAAAGCTTTCGATTGGGTGTCATGGGAATTTTTGTGGGGTGTGCTGGAGTTTAATAATTTTGGGCCCGGTCTTGTTAAATCGATCAGAGCAATGTATCAAGATCCAAGAGCTAAGCTCCAAGCAATTGGTATTGAATCTAGTGCAATTAGTATATCGAGAGGAACAAGGCAGGGATGTCCCTGTTCCCCGATATTATTTGCGATGCACATCAACCTGTTGATTTTAAAATTAATACAGACCCAGGAAATAAAACCAATCATTGTTGGTGCGTACGAAACAAAAATACTTGCTTATGCCGATGATGTGGCATTATTAACACCAAACCCCGCTGAGACAATCGCAGAAATAGAAATCATTACCCAATCATTTGGTCATTACTCTGGATACTCTCTTAATAGAGATGAAACAGTTGTTCTATGCACCAATAATATTGACTTCATTGATCCTAGAAAAGCAGAAAAAGCCACGTATCTTGGGATATGTCTAACCTCAACGGTTGAAAACATTAATAGGCTTAACTATGAACCCCTAATGAGGGTCATAAGAAAAGATCTTACTAGGGTTAATAGTTTACATTTGTCGATCATTGGTAGAGGAAATTTTCTAAAAATGAACATACTTCCTAGGCTATTATACCTGTTTCGAGCTATTCCTCTAATTATAGTAATAATATTATCGAATCCATTGAATCACAAATATCTAATTTTGTCTGGCAATATGGAAAAATCAGGAGGTCTTTGAAATATTTATCTTTACCACAAAATAGGGGGGGGCCTAGCAATTCCTAACATGATGTTATACTTTTGGGCTGCTCTTCTTCATCAAATGGCACCACTTTTTAATATCACGTCTGTCACTGAGAACACACAGGGTATGGAAATACCATCTATCTATGAATTATCAATTGGAAAGAAAGCTCAAGGGCTCTTGCTGAGACAACTGGAGCCATGCTACTATAAAAAAGTTAAGTTTAAAGTTATCACTAGTGCTTGGAAAATATGGAGGAAGGTTTCTAGATATATGGCAATCCCAAAATTCAATATATACACCCCCGTGTGGCATTCCTCACTATTGCCAGTACAGGCTAATGATGACATTGCTAAAAAATGGGAAAGTATGGGGATTACTACAGTGTGGGATTTCTTGGGAGGTGATTCAAATACTAGGTTTTTACAGCAGTTTATAGAATAATACTTGCAGCCCGTTGGAAGGATGCGGATTCCCCTACCTTTCAAATGTGGTTAGCTCGTTTTCTGGGGGTCTATAATCAAGAAAAAGCCATCTATGCTGCTAGAGGGAGACATTCTAGAATACGTTGCAATAAGATTTGGTCTCCAATTGCGGCCTGGAGTAGGGATGTAAGAAATGTATAAAGATGAACTGTTCCCCACTATAATATGTATTTTCGACGTCTCGGAATGTGATGATAATGTAATGAACTGTGTATTCTCGCTAGTTTTACTAATCAAGAAGATTTTAAAAGAGCTTATACTGATGTATATTTCTATTTTTTTATATGTAATAATTGGAGTTGTTAATTAAAAAAAAAAATAAATGAAGTAATTCAGCAAGTGAGGCAATGTAGATGCTAAAAATGCTAGGAATCAGATTGGATCCCTAGAGAACTTCAGAATCAATAGAATGGTCAGGTGAGCAAGATGGAGGAAGGTAGACTGACTGAGATCTGCCAGTCATGAATGAGTGAAACCATTTGAGTGCTTGCCTGTTTATGCCCAGGTCAAAGAGGCGTGTTTCACTTAGAGATTTTTTGCTCATGGTCTATGTTAACTAAACACCTCTCTGGGTGTAGAGCCATTTCAAAGTGAGTTTGTTTCTGGACTGATCCCGTTTGCCATATCTTTCTACAAATACCCAACTGTTTTGCAGTTTCTGTTGTTGTTGTTCTATTGCAGCTACTAATACCCCATTCTGCTAGATTTACAATTCCTTCTTGTCAGATACCAAACTCAGCAAGGCTTTAAAAAATGTGTGTTTGTCAGGCACTTCAGGAGTTATACCGCCCTCTCATCTCTCACCATACTTTGTTTATGAAGCTCTTGACCACCCCTCTCCAAACTCAAAGCAGGTGGGGTAGGAATGCACTTTCTCTGAGCTCAACATTGAGGGAAGTGATGCTGCCTTCTTTGCTCTGGGATTGACTGGGTACTGTTCGATCTTGGGAGCCCTGATCTATCGCCTCCCCCCATATTCTGCCACCAAGTTTGTTGCTAATCTAGCGATGTTTTGTCACCTCTGGCACTTCGATACTCAAATTATATAGTGGGTGGAGATCTGAATTTACATTTTGATGATACATTGTGTCCCACAGCTATAGCTGTGGCCACAGACATGGAAAATCTGCAGTGTTTTCCATTTGTAAAGTCCCACACACACAGTTTGGGGCACACATTGGATTCTTACTTCTAAAATTGAGCTGATATAGTGGTCAAACAGCCCATACCACTTGCATGGTCTGATCACTATGCCTTTCCTTTTCTGTTCCCGTGTGTGGATGTGCCTAAAAATGATCCAGAGGCATCAGTGGCAGAGGTTAGGTGCTGGGCCAAAATTACCTCTTCGCGTTCTGTGGTGCTCTGGCTGCCAGCAGTCCTAGGTTGGATAGCTGTGTCAAGGCAGTCGATGCCCAAGTAGATAATTGGATTAATAGATCATTAGATCTCATGGCTCCTCTTGGAAACTGGGCCTTTTACAGACATTGCCATTGGCTGAATGGTTTAGTGAGAACCTACTAGTTTTAAAGAAAAAGTACAAACAACTAGAGCTCCTTTGGCGCAGGGAGTATGACCCTGCCTGTGAAAGGAACTCTGGGCAGCAATAAAAAGCTATCATGGTTGTATTGAAAAGGCTAGCTGCAAATTCTACACCAATAAAATCCAGGAGGCCCAAAATTCCTCCCATGAGCTACTTATGGTGGTGAAGTCACTTTCATAGCTACATGCAGTCTCAGCTTCTACTATTCCTTCAGAGGAAGGATGCAATGCTCTGGCGCAATTTTTCCTGGAAAGGGTAGCCAATATTTATGACTCTTTTCCTATAGAAGCTATAGATGGTTTTTGCTTGAAAGCTTGGTTCAATGGGTCAGAGGACAGCTTTAGGCTGATCAGTTTTAGGCGTATTGATGCGGAACAGCGAGCTTCAATATATGAGTCAGTGAAGTCAGGTTCCCCATTAGCTCCAGCTTTTCCATCTATTCTTGAACGAGGCATGGAGTTGATCCACCCAGACCTAGGTGATCTGATCAATAACTCTTTGAACTCTGGACAGGTACCAGGGAGATGGAAACATGCTGTGGCGGTTCCACTTTTAAAACAGCCATTGTTGGACCCCACCAAGCCAGAAAATTATCGTCCGGTTTCGATATGTCTTTTTTTTCTAAAATCATGGAGAAAGGCGTTGATAACCAGCTATCCTGTTTATAAAGAGCTGTGACCTTTTATACAGAACCCAATCTGGTTTTCGCCCCTCATATAGTAAAAAGTCAGCCTTACCGTTGGCGACGGGGTCAGTTCACCAAATCTTGGACACTGGTGAATCTGTGGCATTGTTGATGTTGGATCTTAGTGCTATGTTTGATACTGTGTGCCATAACATCTTGTTAGAGAGACTCTGGAAATGTGGGAAATGTGGGGTAAGACATAAAGCTTTGGGATGAGTTGCTTCTTTTTTTGCAAGGACACACTTTTCAGGTGGCACATCAGTCAAAAGTGCTACCGCAGAAGCAAGGGGTGCTGCACGGCTCTTCTTTGAGTCTTACCTTGTGTAATGCATACAAGCATCCTTTGGCAGACATAGTTGAGAATGTTTTGCTCTTGATCATGTCATATACTGATGACATACAGCTCATCATTATGCTGTCAAACAATTCAACCCAGGTAGCCGAGTCCCTACATCTCTCTCTTGTTGAGGTAGCTAAATGAAAGGACTCATATTGTCTTAAGCTTAATGTGGGAAAAATGTAGATTCTGACGCTGGGCAACAAGTCGAACATCTAGTCAACTGCTTGGAGGCCTAAGGAGCTGGGTCATGTACCGGAAGACAAACCCAAGGTCAAGATTCTCGCCATCTGGGTGGATGAAAAACATTGTTTATTTTTTGACAACCAAATATCTGCAGTGGCGGAAAATGTTTTGAAGTTCTTAAAATGCTAGAGAGAAACTGTACCTATTGCCTGGCACATCCAGGTAGACTGATTCAGGCCTTGATAGTGTCAAGGCTGGACTCCTGTAATGTGTTATACCTCGGAGCACACAGAGCAGGGTCAATTGATGGCAAAGAGTGCAGAAGGCAGAGCACGTCTTATTTTGAATTAGCCAAAACGTCCGTCCCTGAAGGCGGCACTCAAGCAGCTTCATTGGCTCCCAGTAAGACAGAGATCCACTTTTAAAGCTTTATGTTTTTGCTATAAAGCCATGAAAGACAAAAGTCTTTATGTACCCCTGAGGAACCTCAGTTCAGCAGGGGAAATGCTGGCTATAGTTCCCAGATTTAGGAAAGTATGCATGGGGGAAAGTCATTTGACTACTTGCCACTGAAATTGTGGAATGCTCTCCCCTTAGCAATTCGTCTGGCTCAGTTGAAAGAACTGTTCAGGAAAAACCAAACAAAAAGGTTTTTTTAGTTCAGGTTGTAGGTTTGATAACTGAATGAAGGTGTGTGGAAATCGTTATCTAGCGCTGGGACACCTCAAACGAGGTACCTATGGGCTCCAGAAATTACATTATTATTAAATAGACAAAAAAAACTGACAACGGTACCTTCTAGCTACCAGCACCTGCCTTCTGATTGAGGTATCCCCCCCCGCACATCTCAGTTCCGCGATATTTCGATTTTTGCTATTATCCACAAGCCGCTTTAAAATAGAATTTCTTGAGTTGTCCTGTAATGGACCTTCGAGGTTCTCTTTTTACCTTTAGGCTATTTATTCATAAGCCTTTCTATTATACAATTACCAATTTGCCCATCACTGGGACGTTCGTCGTTTCCAGACCATGTTTAGGTGCAATTGAACACTCACGCGACTGCTTGAAGGAGCCTTCTCTCAAATAATTACAGGACATATTACCTGTGTGCAGGTCTGATATTGAACTTCATTCAAACTTGGCCTATTTGGACGCCCTTTAAGCGAGAAGTGCTACTGCTGAACATTATCATTGTCAAGATACATGCAGGCAAGGTTTCTAATATTCATATTTCACCGGATGGGGAATTGATCCATGTAGGGAGCTTGTTTTCCCACAAAGTATATGGAGATCCTTGACCCCTTTCTACTTAAGCGTCCTGAAAAAGTCCTGTATAAGAACGAAACGCTTCAGCTGTTCTTTGTGTTGAACGCAGTATTTTACTTGAAATGAAATAAGAATAAAGAAAGAAGAAAAAGAAAAAATGAAAAATTATTGAAGACTTTTCTTTCTGGACATGTACAACTGATTGAGTTGTGGTGATCAATTATCTTGGGTGATGCACCTTTGCTTCTTTTGTAAATTATTATTATTATTATCATCATTAATAATGGAATGGGATGCATTCAAGGAAGTCTTACGTGGACACACTATAAAAGCAGTATATGGAGCCTGAATGTCCCTTAGCAGGGAACTGGATGCCCTTGAGATGGAGGTACTACTTTGCAAGGACCTGGTGCCCGCTGACCGACGAAATATGCCTACACTGGCCCAAGCCAGGCTGTATCATAAGATGACATTGGATCGGCTGTGGGCTCCAGACTACAAAATGAACATAGCCAAAAGACATACGGAGGGGGACAAGGCAAGCAGGACGTTGGCATGGTTGCTGAAAACCAAACATCTCAAGCACCAATTACAGCCATTTATACTTCGTGGGTCGCTTAGTTAGCACACAGATCAAGAATAACACAGCCTTCTGCCAATATTATGCCTCCCTATACAGTGCTATTCCATCGTACGATCTGTCAGAGTTGCAGCTCTTTTTAGAAAAAATAAC